>NC_066623.1:13987110-14318396 GCF_025201925.1 Gopherus flavomarginatus
AAAGTAGGATAAGAAGTAATGGGCTTAATCTGCAGCAAGGAAGATTTAGGTTAGCTTTTGGGAAAAACTTTCTAACAATAAGGGTAGTTAAGCACTGGAATAGACTTCCAAGGGAGGCTGTGGAATCCCCATCATTAGAGTTTTTTAAAAACAGGTTGTACAAACTCCTGTCAGAATAGTCTAGATATAATTGGTCCTGCCTCAGCACAGGAAGCTGGACTTGATTACTTTTTGAGGTCCCTTCCAGTTTTGCATTTCAGCCAAGGAAATCTGGCCACGCTGCCAGGGAAGTGGACAACCCAGGGAGCTGGCCGCCTAGGGAGCCCACCCGGTGGGCCAATGGAGAGTTGGGCATTCCAGACAGCACGGAAGCCAGGCAGGCACATCCAAGGAGCTGGGCGCACCAGCGGCCTTTCTGCCTGCCTCATTTCCACTAAAACATTCACATTTCATCAAATCAGCATTTTCCAAAGGAAAACTGTCTAGTAGACAACTTTCAACTGCCTCTAAATATAACCTCCCTAATCGATATTCCTGTTTATACATACAAGGATCACACTAGCCCTTTTGGCCACAGCACCATACTGGGAGCTGATTATTCACTATGACACCCAAGTTATTTTCAAGTCACTGCTTCCCTGGATAGAATCCCCCAGCTTGTAACTATGGTCTACATTCTTTGTTCCTAGACATGTGACTTTACATTTTGCTGTATTAAAACAATGTTGTTTACTAGTACCCAGTTTATCAAGTAATCCAGATTGCTCTGGATCAGTGACATGTGCTCTCCATTATTTGCCACTCCCCCAATCTATGTCATCTGCACATTTTATCAATTATTTCGTTTTCTTGCAAGTCACCATTAAAAATGCTACAGAGAATAGGGCCAATAACTGATCTCTGCAGGACCAGCTCAATGATGATTTCACATTTACAATTATATTGAGACATATCAGTTAGCCAGTTTTTAAAGCATTTAATGTGTGCGGTGTTGATTTTGTATTGTTCTAGTTTCTTAAGCAAAATTCCCTGTTACAAGTCAGATGCCTCACAGAAGTCTCTTACACCAACACTATTTCCTTTATCAACCAAACTTGTAATCTCAAAAAAAAAAAAAAAAAAAAAAAAAAGTCAAGTTAGTCTGACAGGATCTGGTGTCCATAAATTCATATTGACCAATATTAATTATATTACTCTCCCCTGATTCTTTATTAATCAAGTCCCATATTAGCTGTTCAATTATTATTCCTGGGACTGATGTCAGGCTGATTAATGCCAGATCATCCTCTTCTATCCTTTGTAAATATTGGCACAACATTAGCTTTTTTTTTAGTCCTCTGGAATTTCCCCAGACTTACTGAAAATCAACATTAATGGTTCAGAGGGCTCCTCAACCAGCTCTTTTAAATGTCTTGGATGCAAGTTATCTGACCTCTTGGTCTAACTTTAGTAGCTACCTTTTAAGTTCCTCAATTACTGTTGAAATAGAAAATTGTTGATCATTATCCTAGGAGATTAATACATCTAACTTCTTCCCCAAATTCAGAACAGAAGCATTTATTGATCGCTCTTCCTTTTTCTGCATTATTACTGACAATTCTATCATTTCCATCTAGTAGTGAACCAATACCATTGTTTAGGTTCCTTTTGTTCCCATTAGTTAAACTCCTCATTGCCATAAACGCTACTGGCCACAGATTTCTCCTTGTGTCCTGCTTCCCTTATAATCTCTAGCTTCTTATTTATATTTATTCCTATCAACTTCCCTCACCTACCCCATTTCTATACATTATATCAGTAGTCCCCAAACGTGCCCCACATCCTTTACCTGTAATAGAATCTGTCTGTGCCTCCCCGGGAGCTGTGGTTGGGAGCTGGGGCAAGGAGTGGGGCAGGAGCCAGAGCCACTGGCAAGCCTGGACCATGGCCAGAGCTGGGGACCAGGAGCCAGAGCTTTGGCTGGTGCTGCGGCCGGTAGCAGAGCCTCAGCCGGAGCTGAGAGCAGAGCTGAACTGTAGTCAGGGTTGGGGCCAGGGACCAAGGCTATGGATGGAGCTGCAGCTGGGGCTGAGGGCAGAGCTGCAGCTGGGGGGCAGAGTGGTGCTGGGTGCAGGGCCTGCGCTTCCATTTAGGCGACCTAGGCAGTTGCCTAGGGTGCCAGGATTTGGGAGGGCGGCATTTTGTGGCCCTCGGCAGCGGGGGGGGGGGGTCCTTCCATGCTCCAGGTTTACAGCGGCAATTCTGCGGCAGGTCCTTCACTCGCTCCAGGACCCGCTGCCAAAGTGCCCCGAAGACCAGGAGCGCAGAAGGACCCCCGCCTAGGGCGTCAAAAACCCTGGCGCTGCTCCTGGCTGGGTGGCTCTCTCTCCTCCACATGGGGGCTGGCCTGGGCCCTGCCGTGACTCCCCTGAATGTTTGATAATATAGTATAACTGCTTTCTTTTCCCCTTTAAGCCAGGCTGCTTTTTAATCAGTGTAGCCTTCTTTCTCACTTGTGGCTTTCTGATCATCTAGTAAAATGTTCTTAGACAGTTTTCAATTCTCATTCAGATTTTTTTGTTTAAATGCTTTTGCCCTGCTGATTTGTCTGACAGTTGTTTTCATCTTTGTGAAACTGGCCCTTTTAAAGCACCAAGTATATTATATTATATTATATTATATTATATTATATTATATTATATTATATTTATTTAACTGGTTTGAACTTCATGATGTTTGCACATAACAAATATGATTAAGTCATGATCACATAAGATAATTTTTAATCCTGTGATCTGTTCTATTAAGACATAATCTAATGCAGAAATTTCCCATGCTGGACGCAACACTTTTTGAGTTAGGAAATTGTCATCTACACTTTTTTTTTTTAGAAATTCCTACGATATTTTAGTACTGACAGCATGAAACTTCCAGTATGTCACACAGATTGATGTCCCCCATGATAATAGAGCTTTTATCCCCCTAGACATTATAGGTAGTTAAGGAGTCGATCAACCTGTTCTCTAGTGTGATTTGGCATTTTATAACAGACACCAACTGGTATCTCATATTGTGTTTTATCGGTTAGAACAGTTGATCCACAAGCACTCAAGAACATTTACTTCTGAACTGTCAGTAACCTAAATATAGATAATGACATTTTTGAGAGTGCCACCTCGCCTTTCTAAATAGGTTATAACCAGTGATTTTAACAGTCCAGTTGTACTAATCTTCCTTTCAGTTATATCAACCCGTTTAAATAAGTAAACAAGAGGAACTGAAATGGCTAATTTATTAGCATAAATTCAATCTCTTAGCATTGATATATAGGCAATTAAAGAATTTCTTCTCTTCATCTCCCTTAGTGCCTTGATTAAATTTTGTTCTCAACATCTTGATTTTGTGTTAAATGAGTGCTCATTTGTTCCCCTCCTTTCACCCTCCCATTTTGTTGTTAGTTTAACGACGTCCTGACTAGTATACAGGGCCAGCTTTGGGCCGTTTGCCCTGATTCCCCGGAATTGGGCCCCATGCCTAAGAGTGCCCCACGCCTTAGGCACCTTTTTAATTTTTAATTTTTTTTACTCACCTGGCAGCGGTCTAGGTTTTTGGTAGCACTTCGGTGGCGGGGGGGTCCTTCACTCGCTCCGGGTCTTCGGTGGCATTTTGGCAGCAGCGGGTCCGCGGAAGACCCAGAGCGAGGGAAGGATCCCCCCACCATCGAAGTGCCGCTGAAGACCTGGACCGCCGCCATGTATTTGAATCAGGCCCCACAGTTCCTAAAGCCAGCCCTGCTAGTATAGCCCGAGAAGAACAGTTCCTGTTCTACTGAGATGGATCCCATCCAAACTGTACAGCTCCACTCCCCATAGAAGGTAAACTAAATTTTGCACAGAACCAAACCCTTTACCTTACGCCACTTACCTAGCCAGTGGTTCACTTCCAGAATCTTCCACCTTCTGCATCTGTTCACTCACGGAACAGGATGGATCTCCAGGAAGATTACTTAGACATTCCTCTCCTTCAGCACTCTTCCAAGTTCCCTGGAGTTGTCTATAATCTGTGCGATATCATGTGAAGCAATGTCACTAGTGCCGATAATGCACCATCATCAGTGGAGCCTTGCCTGCTGACCTCAGATCCAATCTCAGTCATATCTTGTGTCTTGTCTTCCAGGAAGACAGCTCCATCTAATTTTCTGCCTGTCCCTAGGAGAACGTTCCTTCCATTATTCTTTGCACAGCATCCCTGACAAGGATCATCTGTCTTTCTTCTCACCTGTGAATGTTGTAAGTTCTGCAGCCACCCTGCCTTTACAACCACTTCAGCAGAGCTTCCAACAAGCTCTTTGGATGGTATTCCATGCCCTGGCAGCCCCCTCCTCATGATCTTTCTTACCCTGACCCCACCAAGCACATTGCCACTTCTTGGCTTGCACAAGTCAGATTTAACAGTTTACTTTAGTTCAGAGGGATGGGGACGGAGTTTCTCTGCAACTTCTGACTGAAACTTCTCAACTCAGTGAAAATGAATTAGTGAGTCTTGATTTTGTGCTGAATATCATTTTGGGACAGGGGGCAACGAGAGCCAGATGTGATATATTAGCAGTATAACTAGAGATGAAGAGGAAAGGAGAAGGGAGTGCAAAAAACACAGAAAACAGCACTTTCCCCACTGGCTCCATTAATCACCCAGATGCATATGCTTCATCAATTTGTAGTCATTTTATTTTATTTAGGTAAGTAGGTTTGCTTGCCAAGCAGGTTTTCCTCAAATTCTCCCCCCCATCATAGCTTCACTGCACACTTCTCACAAGAGGACACTGCTATATTTACAGGTGGGCTGAGCCAGTGAAGTTTGGCTCTGGATCTAGGTCAGATTTCTGTTTGGAATAAAGGTTTGAGGCAGAACCAGGGGAAGGGTCAGGATTAAAAATACCAGATTCTGTTCTTCTGAACTCAGGAGATTTCCACTTTCCACATCCTAATGGGAGCCAAAAAACAGCTCTGAACTGGAACCAAAACCAAACTGGGTTTAGATGCAGAAATTTGAATCCAATCCCATTCCCTCCCCAGCATTTTAAGGATCGAAGGGTTCTGATTACTCCTCCTCCTCTCTACTCATATCATAAGATGTTCTACATCCTCAACGCTATATATCGATTTAGAATCTCGCACAGATCCCTATTCAGATGGCTTTTGTACCCACTATGGGGGTGTAGCTGCTGCTCTGTGTAGTGACATAGGCCCAAAATATATAGAGGATTTACCCCACTCCTTGCTGCAGACCTGTGCCCTTGTCCACACTGGAGTACCAGAACTCCTCTGCTCGGATACACACAATTCAGTTCCTTCATATAATAGCCTTCACAAAATACAAAGGGCGTTAACACCATAAATACTAAGAGAGACAAAGGTAAGGTCGTTCATTCTTACAAACCTATTGGAAGGATCAGAAAAAAAATCCAGTAATTTGTCTTTTTTATTCTCAAACAAAGGATATTCCTGACTTGGCAGAATTGCCATCAGTGAACGCTCTCTTTACAGTACATGCGTTGACTATTATGCAGTGGATAAAAAATTGTAAAGGTTCGCTCATCATGCTCAAAGGTTATGTTTTCCCTGATGGGATCCTTTGACTCTGGATTGAAAACACCTCCTCTCTCCCATCTATTACCATGGAACACAGTCAGCTACAAAGGCAGTAATTGACTTTAATTTGCTTGCTTGTTCCCCATTTCCAAGATGCTCTGAAGAATAATTAAAAAAGGCAGAAAACCATTACTCCCTCCTGAAATATTGTTATGCTCACAGCATACACACAGAGAAGTTAGAGTATTTTATGTATTCAATGTTTTTGGAAGGTTGCAACATGACACTACTTTATTTCTTAAACTCCAAACCCTTGATACACAAGAACCAAAAACAAAGAGAGCCAAAGCAGGCTGCTCCCTGAAGGCAGAAAGGCACAACTCATCCCATCTTGCTATAGGATGGCTCTTTACAAGCTGACTGTTCAAGGCCAATATTGCATGCTTCCCTGCAGGGCCCCCTAACCTGCAAGCAGGACCAAGAAGCCTCTTAAAGTGATAATTTGTAATTGTAACACAGTTTTCAATACCTGACAACCATTATTTGTATGTGCGTAAGAACAACACATCTGATCACAATTAGTTAGAAAAATGTAATCTCAGTCAATAAGCTCCAGACTTCATATGTTAACCATATGTGGAATTATGGCCCAAATGCATCCTTTTTTATTCCTCCATCTAAATCGATGAAGTTGCAAGAGGGATTACTTTGCCCCTATATGTTAGGTTTAGAGCACGGAATACGTTGGTTTTTTGCATTCAGTATATATTCTGTCTCATACACAAAACCACCACCTAGCTGCCCGGGGGAAAAGGGGGTTGTCTGCTGGCAAGATGAACATTTGAGAAAACATAACAGTTTCCTGCCTTTCATAGTTTATGTTTGAAATACAACATTAAAATGTCTATCAAACTGATTCACTTGCTAACACAAAAGCTTTACATCAAAGAGAATTCAGGCATCATACAATATTCTCAACATTTATATATAGAACAGAGGGCTTTTAAAAGATCAGCATTTGGATCAGAAAGCTTCATATAATTTTTGCAAAAGATAAATATTTGCTTCTGTTCCTCCAGGAAGATACATTACATTTGGGAAGAGAACTCTGCAGATGCAGCACATAGCAAAAGTGATTAAAATAATTAATAAATAAATAAAATAAATAAGGGTGCCTCTCTCACAATCCCCAGTGCAAGATATCAAGTGTATGAACTCACAACGTGACATTACTCTGGAAAGCGCAACCTTCCAGTACTGATGTGAATCTCCCTCAAGTGACTTGGGTGCAACATCTGCTAAATTTTACGACCCGTTGATTGGTTCCAAAGGGTACTTACTGCTCCATTAAAAAACAAACAAAACTAAAAAATAGTTTTGGGTGGCAGAAAGCCTTTAATCAGCCTATTTGCTCCGTGGACAAGGAGATGAGGGGGGTATGGAACTTTTAACTGCAAGGTATTAGAGAAAGACACAGATCACTTATTTTAGCCGTTTTTTCAAACCTTCTCAGAATGAGCCGCAAGCCTTCTTGGCCATGGGAGACTTGGTCCATTCATTTCTAAAGTGATTTTTTTTAATACCTGGGAAAACTGCTGGATGTACAGGGCTGCTATTTATCCAATGAAGCATGAAAGCTTCCCCACACCCCTCCCTCAATGTGCCATAAGCCTGACCCAGAGGGGCCACACCCCCACCAAGGACTAGAGGATAGGTCAGTCTTTGTGACCATTCAGACTTTGGTGTCTTTGCTTTCAATGAAAATTACTGGCAAGTGTGTGTGTGATGGGTGTTTTTAGGATCTGGACAACCCGTCACTAAGTGTTGGACTGAGCCACCAAATCATTTCCCATCATCAAATTGCCATCGGGAGCTGCAAAGTTTATTATTATAGGAGCACCAATCATCCCCAATCAAGATCACGACCCCACTGTGCTAGGTTCTGTACTAATATGTATTTGACAGACAGACAATCCCTGCTCCAAGAAGCTTCTAACCTAAATAGACAAGACAGACAAAGGGCGGGAGGGAAAACAGAGGCACAAAGAGGTGAAGTGACTTGCTCAAGGTCACAAAGACAGTCAGTGGCAAAGCCAAGAACCAACTCTGCTCTCCTGACTCCCATTCCTGTGATTGATCCATCAGGCAACACTGCTTCTAATTTAAGATTCATTTAACCCAGTGACCCACCAATGAATGGAGTCCATATCCATATTGGAGTTGAGTCGTAAATAAAGTGATATTTTATTTTTATTTTTTAAAAAGTGGGGAAACAGAAGACTTTTTTGTAGACTGTGACAGCAGTATCTGAAGAGGGATGGGGAGAGCAGATGACCATATTGTACCTTCAGAGTTTATGTTTAGACATAACATTACATGTATTTCAACCTGATCCACTTGCTACAGAAAAATGCAATCTTAACACCAAAGAGAATTAAAAACACATTGCACCGTGTTTGCTTGTCTGTTATAAAGCAAGCAGTAATGCTTATTTGCAAAGCCTCAGGTGGATGTTGCTGGATTACATTTATTTACTTGTGGAAAGAGTGCAGCACATTAGCATCCATTTCTCCAGGAAAAAAAATATGGTGACTTAACGCAGAACTGGTGCGACACGCATCACATACATCAAGCCACATAAACCAAAAAGATTGCAGGCCATTGTATCCAAACTTCGTTCCAGATTTATTTGGCTATTATTGTGGATAGCTAAGAAGGCTGGGTATTTCTGTAGGAGACACCTCTGTTGTTTTCTGTGGCCCAAAAAGCTATGCAGAATAATGGAAGCTGAAAGCCACTCAGCTATTATCTCACTGATAGCTACTGTCAGCAGAAGTGTGAAGCACAGAGTTGTGGTACTGGTCACTTGGGGTATGTCTACACTGTGATTAAAAAAAACAGCAGCCCCACGTCTCAGGGCCTGTATCAGCTGACTTAAGCTCGCAGGGCTCAGGCTGTGGGGCTAAAACGTATAGTGGAAATAGACTTGGGCTGTAGCCGGACTCTAAAAAACCTCTGTACCTGAGACCCAGTGTGTACTCTGCCATTTTGTAGCCCTGCAGCCTGAACCCAAGGAGATTGAGTCAGCTGACCTGGGCCAGCTCTGGTCTTTTATCACAGTGTAGGTGTACCCTTGTGTCACGGAGTGTGGGGGAGTTAGGGTCCTGCACTCCTCTTCCTGTGACTCACAGTGAGACTCAGCCAGCCAGTAAAACAGAAAGTTTATTGGACAATCAGAACGCAGTCTACAGCAGAGCTTGTAGGCACAACCAGGACCCCTCAATCCAGTCCTTCTGGGGGTTCAGGGAGCTTAGATCCCAGCTTGGAATTCCCTGCATTCCACCACCCAGCCCCAAACAGAAACTGACCAAACCCTCTCCAGCAGGCTCTTTTCCTTTGTCCAGCTTTCCGGCAAAGGTGTTGACTCCCCCTGCCCCCTACCTGGCTCAGGTTACAGGCTCAGGTACTGTCCATCACCTAAAGTCATCACCTGCTCTCCCATCCCCCACACAGACAGTCCCTACTGCATCACGTCTCGGAGACTAGATGTGTTGCAATATTGTATAAAGTTCTAGCGCTGAAAGAAAAGAAAAGAAAAGAAAAGCTGTTAGCGGGGGGTGTTCCAAGGGTAAAGTGCAGATGGCTGTCCTAACCACAGTTTGCTCACTGAAAGCTTAGATGCTTTGTTCATATTCTCCAGTCTTGGAAGGAACCTGAAGATCAACCTGTCTTTTAAAAACTTCTTCTGTATGTGTCTGACTCATTTGACCAATATAGTTCCAAAATTAGAACACAGGGAGAACATTTTTAATAGGTTTAAATATGTAGAGCTTGGCTGAATGACAATTATAGGACACAGGGGAGTAGGAGACACGATAACCCCTTCTAGCATCTGAAGGGTTTAAACACCACAGAGGAAAATAATGTAAGGTGGTATGAGATGGTATTAGCTTTAAAGGGATGAAATTTTTAAAAGCAAAAATTCAGGCTGAATGCCAGATTCTACTGTCAGGAAGTTTTCCCTGTTAGACTGTGGAAAAACCACACTTAACCACTAAGAGAAAATCCCACAGCATGTGAGGGATCATAGGTCTCAAACCCTGGTCCTTAGGCAGTCCTCAAACCACAACCACTACTTGACAGCTCACTGGTACCAACAGGGAGGGTGGGCTGGTGGAACCAAGCTCACCACAGGCACTGCTCACAAAGTTCCTGATTGGAAGAGCTATCCAGCCTCTCTGATTGGCTCAGACGCTCTATTTAAACCAAAAAGAAGCACAGAAAGTTATCTGAGCAGCTAGGTGAATCCTTGTCTGAATGCTACATCAGATCCTGACTTCTCGCTTGGTTCCTGAGCCCTGCCTTGTTCCCGGTTCCTGCTCCCTACCCCTGACTGACTCTGACCCCCCAGCTCCAACCACTAGGCATGACTACCACTGCCCTGATCTCTAGGTCTGACCACCAAAATCATGGTCCACAACACAGTGGTTGGCAAAGCAATGGACAAAATAAGCTAACAGATCTTTTCTCTATGATTCTGTGATATGGGACTTATATACCAGATATCTAATATAGCCCTCTCCCCTGATAAAGGGATAGTGCAGAGCTGCACTGCCACAGTGGGAGGACCTGGAGGTATTGGGCCCAGTTCACAGACTATGCTGGGAAAGGTGTTTGGAAAGCAGCTGTAATGCTCCTCCAGAGATAGTTGTATTCTATTCTCCTCAAACTTTACTATTTCTTTGTGCCTGTGCTTACCCATCATCTTGAAATGTTGTTCTCAGAGGCACCTCTTTATTACTTATTCTAATCACACTGATTTTTCTCTATTTCCTGCCCTCTGTTTAGCCTAGACTGTTTTTGTCTATTTGTCTTCCTCCTTTCTAAATTTATTCCATCAGTTAGGAGCGTTAGTCTCTTCACACACGGCACTGCTCAGTTTCTCTGCACTCTCCTAAACAAACACCAACGACAGAAAAAAATCTATATAATTTGAAGTTATAAAGTAACTGAATTAAGCAGACATGGTTTTGGAAGGAGCAGCTTTGGGACTTTGTTCTTCTCACCACTATAAACATGAGTCACAATGGGTTTGCATTCACTCCTGATAAATTGATTGCTTCATTGGTAAACTGTACCATTCCTGCTAGGGTTTTGCTTTTTTCTCTCCTCCTCTCACTTCCTGGAGCTTAGTCTGAACTTGTATGAATGTCAGAAATAACACTTACCTCCTCTGTGAACCTGCAACATTTTTACATTTGGCCAATTGGTGATAGAATTCAGTTTAGACAAAATAAGGTAGGTAATGATGAGCAGATGATCCTTAAGCTTCTCATAGATGTATCAAAACTATGGCCTGATCCTGCAAAGAGATCTATGTGGGCAGATCCATAGGTTCATGAGGATCTCTTTGCACACAGCTCCCTATCTCTCTCTCTCTCACACACACACACACAATAAAGGCTAAATCCTGGCCCAATTGTACTTCATATGAGAGTTTTTGTCATTGACTGGATAGGACCAAGATTTGGCCCTAAGTACTAATATAGCATAACCCAATGTGATTTTAGAGCTCTTACTAAGTCATTGTGTACCTATTACAGCTGCAAACTGCAATTTATGGACACTTTGAAGGCATAGCAAATTATATGAGCACCTGTGTATTCAGTGCAGTTCATCTATAGAGGGTTGCTCCATTAGACACCAGTTGTGCCTGGTCTCATTTACTGTGAAGAGATTGCCATGGTCCTGGATTCCTCCAGGACTGAGATAGCTGTAAGACTGTGCTCTCAAAGCATCCTCATTCAATCTTGAGGCACAATGGAAAGAATACTGGGATAATGCAAACGTCCCACACAAATACCTGATTGCCAACCCCACAGAAGAACTTCCAGGCTTCAAATTACTCAGGAAACAATAGTCCACACTGGGCCATTTGAGAACATTGCATGGCCGATGCTGGCATCTTTTACACCTCTGGAAGATGGCAGACAATGCACAATGTAACTATGAGCACCAGTCACGAACTATGGACAACATTGTAAATCGGTGCCTGCTTTGATCATTTGCCAGTGGCATCTCAGCTTTCTGCTATGACACATCTGACACTCTTCACTGGATCACTAACCTAGACTTGGTTATTTGAATGTTGCTAATCATCTCTCTTGCCATAAAAAAGGAGACTACTTATTGTGAAACTACCTGTAAACTAAGTTACAAGGTGGGTGAGGCAATATCTTTCACTGAACCAACTTCTGTTGGTGAGAGAGAGACGCTTTCAAGCTTACACAGAGCTCTTCCTCGGGTCTCAGGTTTCAGAGTGGTAGCCATGTTAGTCTGTAACAGCAAAAATAACGAGGAGTCCTTGTGGCACCTTAGAGACTAACAATTTTAGTCTCAAAGGTGCCACAAGGACTCTATTTTTTCTTCAGGTCTGGTGCACTTAGCATATGCAATGGCATTCCAAGACCTAAAGCATTCTGTAGGAACTGAGATTTTCAAAAGTATACATGCAAAATGAGAATTATGCTCAGAGACGTGACTGTACATGCCTTAGCTGCATTTCTTATACTAATTTTAATCAAAATTGTTGTGCCCTCAGGCAAAGTTGACTTCCTGGGGCCCACTCTGAATAGCTGGGTTGAGCACTAGGGCAAGGAATTATCTCCCTTGTGCCCGGTCCCCGACTGTGGAGCTGTTGCAGAGTCATTCCGTAGTCACGACTGCAACCCTGAGGCTGTACCAGACCCCAGGGCTTTAATACACCGCTTACATGTGAGAAAAGTTCCCTTTGGCAGCATCTCCTCCAGCTCTATGTACTGTGCTCCCACCTCCTGGTACAACATTGATTCATTGATTTAGTCAGAATGATTGCACGTTTGTTTGCTCACTCTGTACTATTATAAAATTGGGCTCCCATCTCTTCTCCGCTCTTTTCAAATGCAGTCTTATTCCTTTTCTTAAGGCAGTAATGTGCTAACAGCAGTGAATCGATCCAGCCCAATAATACATGCTCCCAATAAATTTTACAATGAACCAGACTCAAGAAGCACAGTTATGAATGGCCAGAGTACACAGAAACACACACCTTACAGGAAGGATAGGGCCTAAAAAATTATTTCTAACTGCAGTGAAATTAACCAGGCCTTCGACAAAAACTTAAAAAAAAAAAAAAAAAGAACTTGTTTGCATTGTGCAATGTGAAGAATTGGGTCTCTTTTTATCATTTTACCAATAATTAAGCTCTAAAAATTTTTAATTCACTTATTAGCAACCAGAATATCTGAAATATAGGCCCACATTTGCTGTGTATGCCCCTGAAATAATACAAGTAATGCAGCAGATCACACTTGGAAAGTCATTGGCCTCGATCCTGCAAAGATTTATGTTGGTGACTAAATTTATGCACTGTGAATAGTCTCACTGAAGTCAGTTTCATAAATCTTTGCAGGATCAGAGCCTTAGTTAGTTTAAGATAGATGGCTGGCAACCTATCCAACAAAGCTGTGGTTGGATGAGGCTCCAACTGAATTGAAATATAACATCTGGAGTAAATTTGTAGTAACTGCATTGTTGGCAATGGAGTTATTCTGGACTTCACCCAAATCAGTGAAGTTATCATCTTGCCCCTGATAACTTCCTGGCTTTAAGCTCAGATCCACAAAGCACTTAAGTTTGTGGATTGCTCTAGGGCTTAAGTAGGATATAGGCATCCAGACACCTAGCATGAAGCAGCAGTGCCCATGCACAGAGGCAGAAACTTAGGGGCCAAGGGAACTTTTACCCTGAAAACACAGGCATCAAGTAAATTTAGGCACCAACAGCACTCACAGGTGTTTTGTGGATCGCAGTGGAGCCTAAACCAGGGCATTGGGCACCTAAGTAGTTTTGTGGTTAGAAGCCTAAATGAATTGCAATATAATTATCATCAGTCCAGAGGTCATTAGCAACACAATAGTGAAGATTAACCAAAGTGCTAAACACTCAGTTAATAAAGATACTGGTACACCAGAGGCCATCAAAGCACTATAGAATAGAAGCACCAGATGAAAGTATTGTTAGAATAGACCAAAGGAATAGAGACTTTTATAGCTTATTGTGTCTCATTTCAGTAAAGCCTGATTGACTAAAGGACTGAGTGTAAGGTAAAAAAACACTAAGACACACGTATCTACAGTATGGGAGTGAAATGAGGCAAAATGAAAGGATGCAGCTACTTAGATGATAAGCTTTTGGGGGCAGGTCACACCTTTTCCATGTGTGTGTACAAAGCGCAGCCCAGTGGAATTTGATCTCTGACTGGGGCTCCACCCCTAAAAACTCCCACAATACAGAAACAACAATAGTTGATTTCAGTATGAAACTAATCACTAAAAGAGGTTAGTTCTCAATTTCATGTCAAACCCAAGGACCTCAAATTGTGATCCTCAAGGATGCAGACATTAATAAATGAATTTCCTTAAGAGTCTTCCTTTAATCTTAAATTATAAGGCAAGCGGGAAGTACACTGGCGTTTCTGCTATTAGAAGAGTTTCTGTTGTTTCTGGGGGGTTTTGTTTTGTTTTTAGAATAACCACACAATGAATACTTGCACCACACAAGGCAGCTTGTCTATTTTCCATTAGCGTATCAGTAGGTGGTAGCATTTTGATGTTATAATGTCACAGTAAACAAAAAACACTTCAAAAATGCACCAAGTAGATTTCCCTTAAGAAAATTTAATGTAATCTTCCGTTTCTCCTCACATTTTAGTCATTACTTTCTCACATTGTAGAGGATGCTAGGTATTTTGGTTACATGGCAGAATTCTCTTTTGTACTCTGTATAAGCCATGGACAGACCAAAGCTGGGTCAGACCAAAGGTCCATCTAGCCCAGTATCCTGCCTTCCAACGGTGGCCAGTGCCAGATGCCCCAGAGGGAATGAACAGAACAGGTAATCATCAAGTGATCTGTCCCCTGTTACCCATTCCCAGTTTCTGGCAAACAGAGGCTAGGGTCACCAGTTGTGCCCATCCTGGCTAATAGCCATTGATGGACCTATCCTCCATGAATTTATCTAGTTCTTTTTTTAACCCTGTTATAGTCTTGGCCTTCACAACATCCTCTGGCAGAGAGTTCCACAGGTTGACTGTGTGTTCTGTGAAAAAAAAATCCTTTTGTTTGTTTTAAACCTGTTGCCTATTAATTTCATTTGGTGACCCCTAGTTCTTGTGTTATGAGGAGTAAATAATACTTCCTTATTTACTTTCTCCACACCAGTCATGATTTTATAGACCTCAATCTTATCTCCCCTTAGTCATCTCTTTTCCAAGCTGAGAAGTCCCAGTTTTGTTAATCTCTCCTCATACAGCAGCCGTTCTTACCTCTAATCATTTTTTGCCCTTTTCTGAACCTTTTCCAATTCCAATATATCTTTTTTGAGATGGGGCGATCACATCTGCACGCAGTATTCAAGATGTAGGTGTACCATGGATTTATATAGAGGCAACATGATATTTTTTGTCTTATTATCTATCCCTTTCTTAATTATTCCTGACATTCTGTTCAATTTTTGAGTGCCACTGCACATTGAGTGGATGTTTTCAGGGAACTACCCACAATGACTCCAAGATCTCTTTCTTGAGTGGTGACAACTAATTTAGACCCCCATCATTTTATATGTATAGTTGAGATTATGTTTTCCAATGTGCATTGCTCTGCATTAATCAACATTGAATTTCATCTGCCATTTTGTTGCCCAGTCACCCAGTTTTGCAAGATCCCTTTGTAACTCTTCGCAGTCTGCTTATGACTTAACTATCTTGAGTAGTTTTGTACCATCTGCAAATTTTGCCACCTCACTGTTTATCCCTTTTTCCAGATCATTTATGAATACATTGACTTGAACTGGTCCCAGTACAGACTCTTGGGGGACACCACTGTTTACCTCTCTCCATTCTGAAATCTGACCATGTATTCTGACCCGTTGTTTCCTATTTTTTAACCATTCACCAGTCCATGAGAGAACCTTCCCTCTTATCCCATGACAGCTTCCTTTGATTAAGAGCCTTTGGTGAGGGATATGGTTATTTCTGAATTTTACTGTAGTGGTCCCTCGCTGTCCAGTGGGGAAGGAGGCCACTCTGCATCACTACATTGACACTTCTTCTTTACTTTTTAAGTACATGTCTGTCAAACATACTTTATTGGCACAAAGTGCTCAAAGCAAAGGTACTTGGAAGTTCAATTCATATGTTGGGAGGTTTGGATGTCTCTAAAGAAAAGAAGCAATGACATTTTGAACAAGAGCCATAAAATAATGAATAATGCTTACTTGCGCAGCATACACCATATGAACCTATAGACCATTATTTTTCCTCCTTATCCAAAAAAAGGTTCACAGTTATGGGGGAGTGGGAGATTATTGGAACTAAATATTAATAGATTTCCATTGATTAAAAGGACATCCTAGCAACAAGTCACAGAAAATCCTTCAGCTTATCTTGTGCATTTCAGACGTGAGTTGAGCTGATGAAGAACTATTGCATGGTGCCGAGAAAGAAAGTTAATCAATTACTAAGCTTGGAAAATACTCAAGAGAGAACGTGAATTCTCCAGTTTATATTATGATTGATCCCTGATAATGCAGAGGGTGGGGAAGGAAGTGGTACATGCATGTACACATTTGATGTTGATATATTATCTGCATAAAACAGCAAATATTAAAATAATTATTCCCTAGACTCCGCAGGATAAGAAACTCCATCCCATTTCTGGAAGCATAATTCCTAGCAGATTTTGTAGCTCCATAATCATAAAAACAGCATGCAACTAATAATTTAGATGTAGCTGAAAAGAAAGGGAATGGGAATCCTACAGAGAGAGGAGGGAACTGTTCAAACAGATGAGCAGAGCAGAGAATACAGAAGAGCTACAATGACCATGTGATGAGTCTGTATTGTAGTATTAAGTGTTTTTCCTGTCAGAAGCGTTGTCAAAAACCTTCCCACCTATCAGTAATGGAAGTGAATAAACTCAGTGCTCACCACAGATGTTGCCACGGCAGTGAGAGTAAGATTACAGGAATAAAATCTGGCCAGTCAAAGGAACCTATGATTACACTTAAGACAAAAATCAAGGAGAAAGATTTACATTTGCTCTGCCTTATTTTCCTTTACTGCGGTACATTTGATACTTAAAGGAAAATCTATTGGTCAAACTTTTTGAGCAACCCATATACCAACCTGGTGAATTATTTAGAACAAAGACATAGAAACTACAGCTTTCCTGTGTGGATAATTCACAAACTATAAGAATAGCTACAACTGTCAAACAGCTTTCCCTTGATTTAAAAGCAACTCATTCTAAAGGCATTGAATGTTTGTTGTACGATAATTTCTATGAGCTTCCTGTTTTCCAAACAGATTTACACATTTGAGCTGGAAATTACACTTCAGAGCTCCTGTGTGGTTCAGCTACTTGGCTGGGATCATGGAGCTGAAACAGACAAGTGAAATATTTAAAGAAATATATAAGTAGAATATTGTGAAAGTGAAAATATTATGAATTCATAATTAATTAAATCCAGACTATGTGGCTTTCTGAATTCTTTGGAGCATTCAGAGGCAGAGTGGCTCAGTGAATAGGACACCTGACTGGGAGTCAAAATCTAGATTCAAGTATCAGAGGGGTAGCTGTGTTAGTCTGGATCTGTAAAAGCAGCAAAGAGTCCTGTAGCACCTTATAGACTAACAGACGTATTGGAGCATGAGCTTTCATGGGTGAATACCCACTTCGTCGGATGCTTGTAGTGGAAATTTCCAGGGGCAAGTATATATATGCAAGCAAGAAGCAGGCTAGAGATAATGAGGTTAGTTCAGTCAGGGAGGATGAGGCCCTCTTCCAGCAATCCCTGGAGTGCATGTACTCAGGGGAATATTTCAAAGGATACATTTTCTTTTATGCCATTGCACCATTTCATCATTATTCAAGAGGATAGATTAGTCACCTAGTAACCAGGCAATCAGGATGCAGGAGGGAAGCCCTCATGCTGGAAACAGAAGAGGTGAACGATGGGAAAAGGGAATGATCATCCCTATCCTGGACAGGCCAAAGAAATGTCACATCACACACGCAAAATGTTTCAGACTTCATTTGTAAATGGTGTGTGACCACCTTTTGTTATGTATATGCACAGTGCCTACCACAATGGGGCTTCAATCCTTGACTGGGTCACCGCAATTGCAGTAGAAGACAATAATAAAGCAAAATGTCTAAGCCAATAGAAGCCATGCAGCAAGACCACAGTGAGACCATCTCTACGCTTCCTTTCTAAAACTAAAAGCCTATGGATGAAGTGAAAGAGTGTATAAGAGAAATGACGTGCACTAATTAAAAGCATTATACAAGCTAGAGTAACTCATTTACCATTCGGAAATCCCAGCTCACAGTCCTGTGCTCATCCATCAGACAACTCAGCCTCTTTAAACCTGTAGTTTTAAAAATTAATATTCAATAATACAGAAGTTTTTTTCTTGGGGCATCATTACGGAGAAATCAAGCCACCTTGAGAGGGCTTGAGACATAAGTTGTTAAGTTGTTCCCAGAGGTGGCTCTTGTCTCAGAAGGACTCTTGCAGCTGAACATTTTGGTCATCCTGTGGCCCCCTCAAGCATCTCCCTCTTGCTCTACTGCTGCTGCAGCTCCAGACTGAGCATTATGTTCCGATCCTGGAGATCTTGCAGAGCCATCCTATGCTCCTTCTGCCATCTCTGCAGCTGGTCCTGCATCTTGGAGAAACTTTACATAGCTGACTGCATGTCCTGTTGCAATTCTGGTTGCAGATCTGCAGAGATTTCAGCTGCTCATCCATCCTGTGCTGAATCTCCTCAATTCTGGTCCTGCTGTCAATGTAAAGAGCTTCTTTCTCCATCTGTAGCCACAGGAAACTCTTGCTGCCTCCTCAATTTCTCAGCTATTGTTCAGCTCTTCCTGGAGACAAAAGGTCTTGACCTCTTCACAACTGTTCCTTTAGCAGACTCTTCTCCTCTTTCTCTACCTCCAATTTTAATTCCACTTCTGGCAGCAGCTGCTGGGCCTGGGAGGTGCTGATGCCTGGGTTTTGCTGTTGGCCAGGATCTCCTTGTCTGCTTGCTTCAGTTCTTGATGCACCAGCAGCTTTATACCCTTTAGCGCGGGGCTGTCTTTCTACTCCGGAATGTGCTATCTGTTCACAGTGTCTCTCACCTCCTGTTTCAGCTAGTTGATGCTGTCCATTGGAATTGCTCCTTCTCAAGCTGTAGGGTTTCCTCAAGCCCCTCCAGTTCCAATTCCTGGAGAGGTTTCCCTTTGTATAACTCCTTTTCCACCGTAGCTTCCTAGTGACAGCCTGGCATTCCCTGGATTCAGAGTCCATTGGCTTTTCTCCAGTCATGCTATCCTTGTTATCAAGGCTACAAGGGAAGACTGGTATTTGGACATCGTCGTTCTTTCCAAGTCCCGTATCTTGGCTTTCAAATCTCTCTCTACTTGGCTGACACGAAGATTTGTTTTCTTAAGCTGGTTGTTCACAATATCATTGTTGCTCGGTTCCCCCTCCAGCTGAGTCTGCATGCACTCTTGCAAGTGCTGGATGCCCCCTCTTCAACTGCTAGGCTTCTTGGAGGCTAACCTGGAGTTTCCTCTGATGAATGCTGTGCTTGTTTGCCAGTGTATGGACTCGTGTGCTCATCTTAGCCACTATCAAGTGGCTTCTCTTCTTCAGGACTAGTACTTTCTGCCCACCCTCTAGGCACTGGATTTGTTCCTGTTGCTCAGCCAGTTTCAGTGGAAAAACCTGCCTCTGGGTCTGCAAATTACCCAACCATTCAGTAAGACTATCAGAGCCATTGTCACCCCATGAACCTTTGACTTCCTCTCAGTCTTTGTCCCAGTTCCCCCAACCTGGGTACCCTGCTTTCTATCAGAGCTCTTCAGGCTCCTATATTAAACTACTTGAGCTCCTCAAGTGGGGAAAAGTCTAAAACCCATGGCCAACCCTACCCCTGAAGCTTGCCCCCTGGCCCAAGCATCTGGGGCTAGCCCAGAAGTGCAATCTCATATATTCCCATAATGACAGTCCCTCAGTCCAAAGTTCTTGTAGGTCAGCATTTTATAAAATGCCTTTCTTTCCCATATTTAAAGCAAATTACCCACATAATACCACTCTGCATGGCCCAAAACTGTGTCCCTCAGTCCTTTGTTCAGCTTCTGCAGCTGCCTGTGTCCCAGTATCCTTAATAATCCAGACCTCCCCATGAATCTCAGACCCCCATGTCAGCCAGCAATTCAGATAATCTCTTGTTGCCCAGGGGCAGACCCAACCTGTTTTTCCCTCTTGGCAACAGTCTGCACACCTGATTGGCAGGACCATATGTCCCTAGGTCCCCTTCTTTTTGGTGTTCATGCAGAGGTGGCCTGTCCCATCCCTACTGCAGCCACTAGGCCCCCTGCCAAACCCTGGGATGAGAACTTTTGTGGTCATTGCAGTTTCTCCACCAGTCTGGGAGGTCAGACATCTCACAGCCCTAGATAGCACAGGCACCTCTCTGCCTTCTCGATGGAAGGGGGATTTTCAGTCCCTATTCAGGCTCTGCGTGTAAAGGCAGAAGCAGCCCCCGAGTACCTCCTTGTGTCAGTATGTGGTGGTGCAGATGTGTCCCCCCTTCATTTCCCCAGTGGAGCAGCAGATTGACTTTAACTGGCCAGGGCAAGGAGCGACTGACACATTAGCAATGCCATATCCCCTTTTTAATCAGGTTTCAGGACAGGAATAATTGCAAAAAAAACCCAGTTCAGCAGGATAGTGGTTCAGGGCTCCCACACTTACAGTCCACACTTAAGTCTCTGAATCAGGTTAAGGTGTCTAGTGGTGTCTGAGAGAACAATTATCATCTACCGCTGCCTGCCTGGCTTCTATTCCCCTCTCTTTTGCCCCACTTCCTCGGAGCAGAAAAAGGCCTCCTTGATTATCCCTAGGGTGCAGGCTCCAGGCTGTACCTTAAAGGGATATTATGCATTTCCCCTGACCCCCATACACTCTTTCACATTATTGCATTATTATTATTTGTATTGTGGTAGCACTTAGGGGGTCTCAATCAGAAATCAGGGCCCCCAAAGTAACCCAAAATATAACCAATAGACAGTCCTTGCTCCAAGGAGTCTACAATCCAAGTATAAGACAAGAGACACCAGGTGGATACTGACAAGCCGACCGGGGGAGTGGGGGGTGACAAGCACAGTTCTTATATTCTGCATGTATTGACTTTGTTTCCCACAGTAAGCATTGTGAGGGATTGATCAAATAACACAGGGAAACAATGAAACCAGGCTAATTACTGAGCAAGATGTCCAATGTCAGAATAAGGTGGAAAAGTTGTATTGTCATGGAAGACATTTCTTCCTGCCTACTAACTCCAGTATTCCAGAAGAATGCAGTCCCTCAGCAGTATTTATAGGCAGCACTCAGAAGACAGCTGGTCCTAAGCCAAGCCCCTATATCCCAATAACCCCTAAACATCAATAAACCAGTATCTAGCTCCAAAAAAGAACTTTGCAGCTTAGCCTATCTTTAAAACATATATACAGAGCAGTTCTGAACTATGAATGGAAAATCTCTGTCATAGCCTTTCTTATCACCGCATATTCAGTGCTATAATAAAATCCAAAATGTGCCTAACACTTCCTTACATTTTTCAGATCATATTAATCAAAGCAAACATGAATATGGTGGAAAATAGAAGTGATTAATATTAAAGATGCCTTACAGTTGAAATCTGTTAAACTAAAAGACAAAACAAAACACAGGATGGTATGCAGTACATAATGCTGTAGGTACTAGATGTTAAATTATGTGTTAGATCAATAACCAAGAGAAAGGAGTTCAGATTCTGGGACAGAGTATCTTTGTTAAAACATGTATGTGTAAGCAGAGTCAAGATGAGCTCTACCCTGACATCTGGTAGTGAATTGTAGTGAGTTGTGGAAAAGAACTTCAGGGGCTGATCTTGTTTGCATAAGCACACCCACCCCACCTAGCATGAGCCACTTTGGGTGCTGTGGGATCCCCAGTTTCTTTGATACTGGGACAGGAAAAATAAAGTGTTGTTAGCCTGATTGTGTGAATCAAGGACAATGAAACTGTTTTATGACAGAGGGACTCGCCATCAACTAAGTACCACTCACTAGACAAGGAACATGGTTTCCAAAACCCAGTAAATTGAGAGAAGTTGGGGATAGGTATTTGTACCTGATGGTATGGGCTGCCTTTGAGGGCCTGAAATACCTATTGTACCATCCCTCTCTCTACACTAGAATATCAGAGCTAATTTTAATTCCATTAGACGTCTAGTTACAGGCTACTGAGCTGAATTCATTTTGTGCCAATGGTGCACTAGCACTGAGGCTCCCCTACTACAAGCTGAAATCACTAAAGAGCTAAAATTACTGAGTGCTGATATCACTGAGTGTTGTCGAGGGGGAGGGCCTGAAAATACATTGCTGAGCAGCAGAGCAGAGCTGGCAGAACAGCTCGCAGAGCAGAGCAGTTTGCAGGATGACTGGAGCGGAGCAGTTTGCGGAATGGCTGGAGTGGCTCGCGGTGAAGACTGCAGCAGAACCCCATGGAGAGGCAGGGCAATTGGCCTAAGACCATATAAGGTGTTCCTTAACACTTCTGAGTGCCCCCTTTCTCCCCTCCACCCTGGGCTGGGAGGTAAAACTCTGCAGATAAACTTTTGAACTCTGGGGCTGCACTGACCAGGGACAGAGAGTTTTGGGGTGTTGGACTTTTGGGACTTTGGGTGATTTTTTGGGGGTTGCTGGGCTTAAGACCCTGAGGGGAAAAGGATACTGCCAAATTACTGGGGGGGGGGAGAGACAGAGGGTCTTTTGCTCATCATCTGTGTTATGAATCCTGTTTGTGGTGTTTCCCCAACATAACGCCACATTGCTTCCCTCCTTTATTAAAAGGATTTTTCTACACTCAGACTCTGTGCTTGCAAGAGGGGAAGCACAGCCTCTTAGAGGCACCCAGGAGGGTCGTATGTAACTGTCCCAGGTCACTGGGTGGGGCTTAAGCTGGTTTTGCATTGTATTATTGAAAAAGAATCCCTAGATACTGAACTCGGCCCTTGTTGTTGCCAACTCAGACAGCCAGAAGGGTTACATATGTCAAAAGGCATGAGCAAATATAGTAAAGGCTAAATTAGGAAACAATTTTGCCAATTACTGTGTTGAAGTTATCTTGAACTTTTAGCTCATAAAATGTGCTGAGTTATGTTTCTAGAAGTTAAGTTTTAAACTCTCCTTTGCTACTGCTATAGAACAGTGAATGCATCCAAATCAACTACCAGCTTGATTACATCCACATTACATGGCTTTTTTCATCATAAGGTCACTGTGAGGTTCAATCACTTCAGTCAAATGGCTTTTTAGAGAGAATCACCTATTGATCCCTAAAAGAGGCTGCTGCCACACTGTTATTTCATTAAACACCTTCACGTGAACTTCAAATGTGTGCGTGGAATCCCTTCCCATAGGGGTAAAAGGTTGTGTTTGTTCATGGCTATGTAACATTCTCCGCATATCTTTCTCTGATTATCTTCCCACACGCTGACCTTCTTGTCCCTGGAAGTGCTTACTGCTTTTCTTTTTTATGAAGTTTCTCAGGAAATATGTCTTCCAATTGATGCATTGGCTCCAAGAAAGACAAAACTCAGTAAGAACATATGTATCTTGACTTTACCAGCTTCTCTAAGAGACACTTAGATTGGAGTCAATCCCCCTTTCTTTTATTTTCTTGTCCCTTATATCCATGCACATACACAGTATGATGGATTTCTTTGTATGCTTGGAGAAAAAAATAGAAGAGTTAGGCTTTTGCTTAATTTCCAGGATCAAACTTCACATATGCAAGGAGTGATGTGACTTGTCTTCCTTCCAGAAGCTGCATCAGTAGCTGGCAATTTAAACCAGATCTATCAATACTTGTCCGATTACTGTAACTCTCATTCCTAATATGTACTATAGAATGAACTTAAAATTAATAAAGGATTGGGAAGGCATACACACTATCATTAAATTTGACTTTAAGGACCTGATACAAAGTCCATAGAAAGATTCTCACCAACTTCAACAGGTTTTGGTTTAAGGTCTTAGTTTGGTGCAAGAATACTTACATTAAGAAGAATATATATAAAATTGTATGCCATCTATTTAAGAGATGAGCTGAGAATTTTGCTTATTATAGTGAGACATATTTCAAAGAAAAAAATCTATAGTAAAGCATAGTTGAATTGGAAACTAAATCTCTGTAGCTTCTCATCAGGGGCAATCTAATGATGAAAACTAGAAAGACCTGCAGTCTTTACTTGACAAAGCTCCCTGTGCCACAGTGGTCTACCTTTATAAGAAGCTGTTATGTATTTATTATTACTAAGCTATCTCTAATCATAGGTATTTGAAATCTCTAAAGGGACGATGAGCTGTCAAAACTATCAGGGCAAAGAAAGGTTTGTTTTTGCCATTCCCTTAAGGATTTTTTGTTTAGAGGTATAGGAGAGTGGAGTTGCATTTCTATGCCTTAAGAAGAACCTCATGATATTATCCTTTAATAACTGATTCCTCTCTACACTGGAAATTCTTTTCTGTGCTTACATGCACGTATACATGTATACGCATCAAGAGGAATACAGAATTGGTCCTCAATGTGCTAATAAATAAATTACACAATAAGCAAAGAGTACCGTTTTTACTTTTATTTTATTTATTTTTATTTTATTTTAATGTTGGTCTCAACTATACTGATTCTAGAAATAATTTTAAAAACTAGCTAGGTTCTCAAACTGAGTGAATAATTGATAACTAATAATTTATTCATCAAGCTTCATCTCTTTGTCTTATAAAGTGTTCAGGAGGAGATCTCGAATTTATTCTTGACATTTTCCCCCCTACTTAAATAGCTCACAAACAGTTGGTTGTGAATATTCATTATTCAAACCTTGAAATCTGCACTGTGTGGGCCACTAATATGAATGATGTCATATTATTTCTGTTCCTTGATGACTTACCTAACAAAGAGCAGAGTATAAAATTTGAATATTATAATAAATCCATTCCACCATTCCTACAATGATAAATGATGTGGGGGTCTCAGTTATATGGGAGATGGATCCTGGTACAGCATGGGGGGTCCCCAATATGAGAAGGTTGAGAATCACTGTGGTACATCAACTCAATGTGATTTTTTTATTTTTGATTTTTTTTAACATTCTGGCTTAAAATTCAAATTTCATGTGAATTTGTCTCAGTAAAACTCGATTTTTTAGTTGATCACAAAAAGCCAACTTAAAAAAAATGTCATGAACAGGATCAAATCAACAGTTGTTTACGAATTCAAAGGATTATGCATGGGGGGGCGGTATTTGCTTTCATTGTCTCAGTGTTAATAAGTACCTACCTATTTGCTTTGTATGCTACAAGAGAGGTCTAAAGTTTTTCAGAATTATTACAGTTGCTTGGAATCAAAATGAGAAACACAAAGGCAAAGAGTTGGAGGCTTGGTACAAAATGAGGAGCTCCCATCAAAATAGGAGGAAAAGACATTTGTCCTTTAAAACAAAAATTGAAAGCTTCTAAGGAAAAAAATGGCAGATTAACCTTAAAATAATAGGTATTAAGGTACTGAATGGAGTAACCTTTAAGCCAGATCTTCAAAATGAATGTCTGAAGTCTTCAATCTGAATACCAGTGGGGAAGAGAGAGAGCCTTGAAATGAGCAAACATTACTCTGGCAAGTCATCAAAGCTGACAAAAGAATTTAAAAGTTTTGAGCTAGAATATTTCCTTTCTGTGATAAAATCAGAAACCTAAAAGGAGCAGGGAGAGCAAGTGGGCAAAGGAGAATATCAAGGGGAAATAAATCTCTTATTTTAAATTTATTTAGTGGTGCAGTCACAGAGGAAAAGATTAAATTCAATTTACTGTGAGTGGGTAACAGTACAGTATATTATCTATTGCTTTATAACCTGCTATCGTTAAAGTTTTCAGTGAAACAGCTTCACAATTTCTTTCTGTACAACTATCTCTAAACTTCCAGGATGATGAGTTGTGTACTATTTACCAGGGAACCACTAATGTTCAGAATAGCCATCTGCAAAATCAGGACAATGACACTTCCCTGCCTCACAGATAAACAGATGAACTTGTGGAAGGCAAGGTAGCCTAATGGCTAGCACAGTGGACTGGGGCATAGGAGACCTAGGTTCTAGTTGTGGCTTGGCCACTCTGTGCCTCAGTTTCCCTATGAGGACAATGATGCCTACCTCCTTTGTAATGCACTTTCTGATCTACTGATGAAAAGTGCTAATATAAAAACTAACTATTATTAACCTTTATGAAACAGATAATACAACAATGGGGAAGAGAGTCACCTAAACACCATAACAGAAACAATCAAAAAGTTTCCCACTTTACATTTGTGTGCTTTACTTCATAATTACATGCTGCAGCATTTTTGCTGAGTATAGAAAGCATTCATAGGTTGCAAGTTCTACTTCTATGATTACTATTAAAGCTGCATAATTAACAAGACCCACAGATCAGCATAACTATGATATCTTAACAAAAGGATTATAACTCCTGAATATTCAAAGACACAACTCACTATGGATGCATTATAGGCGGCTCAGTCCTCCTTTACCAAAGCACCTCCTGCTTCCTACCGCTGGACTCACCTGAAACAGATTGTTATAGTGAATTCCTGGAATCATTGAAGAGAATGGGAGTTTTGCCATACACTTCAATAGGGCCAGGATTTCATCTTTAGTTTCTAGAAAGCCACATTGCCAACCCCAACAAAGATCAGTCCTGCCTCTCCCAGAAAGTCAGAGCCTCGGTTGCAAAAATCATGAGATTCTAAAAATAACAATAATTTTTCCTGCCTTCTGTTTTTGAGCCTTTATCTGTCACATTTTCAAGCTTCTTTCCACAACCACAAGGTTGGACACTTAAAGAAAAAAAAAAGAAAGAAAGCTGAAAATGCAGGCGTGGGAGCTTTAAGAAAAACATTAAACATCACGAGACTAGAGATAAACTAATGCAAGTTGGCAACAACAAGACAGAGAGGCAGACTTATAGAGCTCCAGCATATTGCCCAGTTTTGTGGTGAACACACACTTAAAAAAATTGTGTTAAGTTCATATTGAAAAACACTTTTTAATGGTACAACAGCAGCTACCTCCATCCCCCAGCAGAGAAAGAGGACCCCAAGGAGACTCCGTATATATTATTCCTGAGGGAATTCTGCATCAAAAATTAAAAAATTTGCACCAAAAAATTAAAAATTCTGCACCCTATATTTTAAAACTTTACAAACTTCTGCATATTTTATTTGTGAAAATAACACAATATAATCATATAATTTTCAATTATTTTGGAGATTTATTTCTAAATACCTGTCAGCAAGTATGTCTGTAATAATACAGATGACAAAAAAGATTTAGGAAATGTTTTTTGACAAATAGATTCCTTACTAGACATATTAGCACATCCACATGGCTTCATAGAGCAGATGGTAATGCTAATATTTCCATGTATGTCAAGCACAGAAGACTTTAAGAGTATGTCTACACAGTAAACAGGGGCGGCTCCAGGCATCAGCGCAGCAAGCACATGCCTGGAGCAGCAAGCCAAAGGGGGGCGGCTTGCCGGTTGCTGTGAGGGAAGCAGGCAGGTGGCTTTCAGCGGCACGCCTGCGGGAGGTCCACCAGTCCCGCGGCTTCAGCAGCAATTCGGCGGCGGGGACACCGATGGCACGGCACCAGTGGACATCCCACAGGTATGCCGCCAAACTGCGTGACCAGATGACCCACAGGTGCACCACTGAAAGCCGCCTGCCTGCCATGCTGGGGTGGCAAAAAACATAGAGCCGCCCCGACAGTAAAGAAAAAACAGCAGCTGATG
Source organism: Gopherus flavomarginatus (assembly GCF_025201925.1). Classification (NCBI taxonomy): domain Eukaryota; kingdom Metazoa; phylum Chordata; order Testudines; family Testudinidae; genus Gopherus; species Gopherus flavomarginatus. Next base: position 14,014,661 of record NC_066623.1, read on the forward strand.
CCTGCCATAGCACTTAAATATGTGCATAAAGTTCAGCACCTGAGTACCCCTATTGCCAGATTGGGTCCCTAGTTAGTGGCATGGCTAAGTAGTACTCAGCATGTCACTGGACTAGAATTGAAATTGTTAATGACAATAGATTAGAAGGACAATGGGAATGGAGGCTCCAGTACAGCAGTGAGGAGCACAGGTCACTGTCTGAGGAGAGGGGGTCGCCCTGCAGCCCCTCCCTTCCAGGACACAGACTGGGCAGAGAGTCTGCACCCAACCCTGACACAGCATGAAGGCTGGGTCTGTCCCAGAAACACCGCAGGGTCCTGGCCTTCCATGCTGGGCACACTGCAATAGTGAGTGAGAAGGACAGTCTCACACACATGCCCCGCCCTGTCCCCCCAGTCCAGGTGTGGGGCATGCAGGCTCAGCCCAGCAGGATCCAGGTGTGGGGCAAGAGGGTTCTGTGGGGGGCAATATGGAGGCTCGCTGGGGGCTCCAGTGTGGGGGATCTGGATGCAGAGGAGCTTGTTTGGGGGTTTTCAGGTGCAGGGGGAGTGGGAGTCGGAGGGGGGAGACAATCCAGGTGAAGGTGATTGGGACTCAGTGGGATGATCTGGGTATGGGGGGGATGGTGCTTCTCAGGGGAATCTGGGTGCAAGTGGCTCGGAGGGGGGCGGGGGCTGGTTGCTGGGGGATTAGGACTTTGTGGGGTGGAGATCCAGGTGCAGCTGGCTGGGGCTCAGTGGGGGTGGGTGTCCAGGTGCAGAAGGCTCGGCAGAGTGATCCTGATACACTCTGCCGAGTGGCTTGGCAGAGTGGGAGTTCGAGCAGGGGGCGGGGGCTGGTTGCTGGGGGATTAGGACTTTGTGGGGTGGAGATCCAGGTGCAGCTGGCTGGGGCTCAGTAGGGGTGGGGGTCCAGGTGCAGAAGGCTCGGCAGAGTGGTCCTGATACACGGGGAGGTGGCTTGGCAGAGTGGGGAATGGTCCGGGTACAGCAGTAGGGGTCAGATGCACGGGAATCGGGCAGACCAGGCGGGTGAGACAGTTCCTGCACAGTGACCCCTACCCACACAGCTGGGGAGCCGTGGCAGCAGGAAGCGGAGGAGAGCTTCCTGTAGCCAGGGGAGGATCCCGGGGTGGGTCTGACCCAGCCCCAGCCTGGAAGCAACGTTTGCAGGGAAAAGGAAGTCCCATTCCCCCTGCCCAGCCAGGACTAACAGCTGGAGCCCAGAACATAGTAAGAGCCAACAGGCAGGGCATCCTCAGTCCTCATCCCCAGCTCCAGGCACACCTCAAGAGCGAACAAGAGGGACAAAGTCTCACACGCACACCCAGCCACACCCTCCAAGGCTGCTCCAATGCCCAAACCATATGCACCCCCTTGAGACTGCTGCCCAGGAGATGTGCATGAATCAATTATTCTGAAGGGAAAGAGTAAAATCTTCAGGGGACATTAATTCTGCAGAATTCCCCCAGGGAATACAGGTACAATACATAGAAGAGTCACACATCATCCCATGCTGCAAAAGCTACAACTCAGGGCCTCTGCTTGCATCTGCTTCCTCCTCCCGCCTGCTCTCAGCAGCATCCTGCCCTGTGCCTGCTTTCCTCCCTTCAGGACATTCCACTTTACTTGTCTGAACTTCCATCTACAGTAAGGACAACCTCAGTCTCACCAACCTCCCCGTTGTTCAAAAATCATGAATCAGGCCCCAAATAGTCATGAAATTTTAAAAATAATAAACTGAGGATTCTTTATATTTGCCTTCTAGGTCTGGAGCATTTAGGGTTTCCATTTTCAAGCATGTCTCTACAAATATGAGAGCTAGAAACTTGTTTTACTTTTAAAATGAAAGCTGAGATTCTCAGGTAGTCACCTGATTCCAGAAGCTGGAACTTTAACCACTAACCATCAAGAGTGAATTGGCAGCACACATGCATGTCTTCCCACCCTTTCTCTCAATGCCTGCAACAAATCCATGCACACTTCCTCACCTCATGTACCCACTAACTTGCCAGAGAATGTTACAACCAACCAAGGATTAGAGAGGCTTTGGTTAAACTCTTCAGAAGGGCAATGAGGATGGAATTAGCTTAGAAGTTGCGCGCTGAACAGCCTGCAGGATGCGAGTTTCTCAGCTGTAGCTCCAGTTGCCCTGCTTCTGGCTGGAACAGACACTGAGATAAGCTCATAGGGGACGAGCTGAAGAGCCAGCTGGAGACTGAGCTGTGGCCTAACTGGCTCTGCTTTGCAAGAACCCCGTTTCTCCAGATACACAAACCAACCCAAGCCCCAATATGGAACTTTGGGGCACCCACTGTTAAGCTTTTTTCACACTGAACATTGCCCATATCCTACGCTCTTTTCCAGTTTCTAACCCACAAGAATGCTTTATTTTTCATTCACCGGCAAAATCATCGTCAAGGTACTGGGGTGAGATTATCCCAGGTACTCAGACAACACAGTGACAAACAGGGGATGATGGACAGAGTAGATTAGACAGATTAGCTCTCTTCTTATGCAGTCTTCTTACAGAAACTTAATTAACTAATCGCTTGGTGTTTCCTACCTCAACTCATCTGATCAGTGCCATCAGGGTATTTGATAGGGTTGAGTGTCTATACAGAATCTGCACAAAATAATCTATCACTTCATAGAGGGCCACGCATTCATTATCTGGGTTAATTGCTGCCAATCCAGACATCCAAGCTCAGCACCTTAGAAAAAGGAAAAGATAATCCCTGGTTTTCTGAAATGTTGATGATGAAGAATTTGTCCTGAGGTTACTTAATCCCAGCTCCTATGTTCCAGATCAACCAATCAGAAAGAGACAGCCAGGCAGGCAAATTTATCAAACAAGCGGATACATTTCTTTTGGGGAGAGTGGAGCATGTCTCTCGGAATGACTATTTTTAGAAGGACACTTCCCCCCCTTCCACCCATTTCCACTTTCCCCAAATCTGAGAGAGAAGCTTCAAGGAAAATAAGAAGTTGGAGATTGAAATGAGAGTCCCATTAGACAAATGGAAGCTATTTGGGGAATTTCTTAGCTGTAGAGTCGTTTCTTTTAACGTAATCCTGAGTGATACAGATGCTTGAATTCCCCATATTATCTTTCATTGAAAATATATGAAGGAGAAGTTGCTATTCTGTAGTTCAGGGTTTCAAACTTTTGAACAATAATGTTCCTGACTAGAAACTTGTTTCAAAACAGAAGTTGGAGTGGAAGAGAATTTGAACTAATTTAAGGAAACCCAGAGTTATTGAACTAGAAATTTATAAATGTCTTGTTCATTGAATTAGACAGTATTTTGGGATGTCTTGGTAGCTAAAAATGAATTTTAAAATAACAAGAATTTAGTGTGTTTGGCTTTTTCCTTTCCCCTGGCTAACACTTCAAATGGAATGATTATATATGAATGGCATTGAATTATAAATGAGCAATTACTTTTTCTTTATCATCTTTGGAAAGTATTACTGAGTTATTTCATGAGATTACTGAACTAGGTAATCTGAGAAGGTTTGGTTGTCATGATGAAGAAAAGCCACATCATAATTGATATGTGGAAAGAATTAAAGGAGTTTGGTTAGTTGCAGTACCATCTACTAAATGCGCAATGATCTCAGGCAACTTTAAAAGGAAACAAAATTCTGTGATACATGGAAGCAAATGTGTACAGAGTACCAGATAAAACAGAGTAGATATAAGGTAGTTATAATGAATTTAGCAAGCGGACATGTAACTGAATAAAAATTATCATTCCTTAATTTGTAACTGTAGGTAACAAAAAAAAAAAAAGAATTGAAGTGTGTGTTTTTCAAGAATAAGTTCCAGGGATGTGTGATTGAAATGAGATATTCATTATTTGTATTGTAGTAGTTTTTAGAGGTTCTGATTAAGGATCAGGGTCTCACAGTGTTAGGAGTTATACAATCAGTAATGAATTTTTAAAACAAGACTGCAATTTGTCTGATCTCCTCTGTAAGTTTGTTCCATAGCTGAAGCCCTGCAATCAAGACAGCTTTATTCACAGCTCTCTCTCCCACCTGCAAGGGGGTGCACTCAAAGAAACAAAGGAGGACTAAGAGGTGCAGTTAGCCAAGAACCTGTGACAGTACTGTAAAACAAGGGGGCCCTCCTGCTGTAAGGGAGGGGGAAATGTGCAAGGATAGGGAAAAAAAAGAAAAAGCAGCAACAGTTCCAGAAACTCAAGTTTTCATTTACTTTTTTAAACATGTTTGCAAACAAAGAAAGATTCACTCAATGTGCGTGTGGTACATTTGAGCACTCCTGACAATGACAATATTTTCAGTGTACTGTATAAATGGGAAACATACGGGCTGGCTATTTAAATCTAATCTGAAAGTCTAAATGATAGGAAACAGCTGTTCGACGAATGCTAATGTTGTAAAGAACAGCTTTATCATTTTATCAGTTTGGTTTTTTATGTATCCATTCTAGATACCCCCGCAGTTCTGCTAACTTATTTCACGGAATCTCACCTCATTAAATGTGAATGTACTCACGCTGTTCAGGTCCATACAGAAGCTTTTCTTCTGGTTTGAAGTTACTTATGGAGGCTGGTACCCTTTAGTGGCCCGATAATACATTCCTTGTGCACCCAAAATGCGATTTGATGTGGTGGTTCATAGAATGCAAGGTCAGGCATTTACTCTTTAAATAGAAAAGATGCTGACTATGTTTAGATATTTTATTATATTCTTAAACATCTAAAGAAATAAATTTATACATAACAGGGCAAACTAAGGGCTGGAAAACAGCTTGGAATCTCTGAAATCTTGGACAATATGTGATTTAACTTCTGAAAATGTACCAACTGCATTGTCCAATGGATAGAGCACAGAAAAGTTGGATCCTCTTCCATGTTCTGCTACTGACTCTCAGTGTAACCTTGGGCAAATCACTTCTTCTCTCTGTGATGCCATTTCCACTCCAACCCTTTATCTTGTCTACTTTGATTGCATGGTCTTTGGGGCAGTGACTGCCTCTCGTGTGCCTGTATAGTGGCTAGTACAATGAGGCCCTGATTACTGTTGGTGCTACTGTAATGTACTTTTTTTTTGGAGGAGGAAGATTATGAAATGTTCAGAGAAGTGCTATTACTGTCCCCTCCCCATTCCCCTGCAGACCTGAACTAGCAGTCTCGTGTGAGAGGCTTTTCTAACTGCAACCAGAAACAACCATCTTGGAAAATTCTATGAGAGAGGATTCTGAAGATTTTTCAAATCCTATTTTGCACACTCATCAGATTGGGACATCCATCTGGGTTGGGATCTTCAAAACACATTAAACTATCCTCATCTTCCATAGAATATCCAAGTCCTTATCTTCCAGGAGCTCCATGGCCTGGACCCAAGACAACTAAAAGATCTATAACTCCAGGATGAAAACCATGGTTGACAGCTATACTCCTCTGGCACACTGGAACTTTCTACAACAAAGCTCATTTATGCAGGAAATAGAGTGTTCTCAGGAGCTGGCCCAAGGCTATGGAATGAACTCTCCCAGGAATTAAGAACATCACCATCTTCCAGGCTAAAGTAGAGAGCATATTTCTTTAACCTTGACTTCTACTTTACAAACAGCAATGTGTGTAATGAAAAACATTCAAACACAAAACACCCCACTACATTCCTGTCTCTCCAAGGAGAACTAAACATCTGATGGATGTTAATCACATCATTTAATGCATTATTGGAGGGTATTAAGATACTTTGAAGATGAGCATGGTTCATAACCTGTATAGGATAAAATAGACACATCCAACTACCACTGGATTTCAATGAAATTTGAGCATCTAGTTTATTTACACTTCTTTGAAAAATCCCAACTCTAATGAAAATCAGACCCCAGAACTTTTGAGGTTCTGCCATCACAAGTGAAAACAAGGATAGAAACATTAAATTAACCCAAACTCCACAGTATTGCACTCATTAAGCACCTCTCTGATTTGGGGAACCATAAGCTATTGCATATTTTTTTAACCATCTTGACTCTTTAGCTTAGGGGGAAATATTGTATATTTCTCCACAGGATGAACAGAACACAAGCTCTTCAGCTGGAAGACCTGAGTTCAGAAGGATATAATGAAAGTTTCACAATATCTTTTGCAAAGCATCTTAATACACATTAACTAGACCATTTCTGCTTCTGAATGAATTCCAACTTCCTTTCACTATTGGTTATAACCTGTGAAATATGATGGCTTTATGATTAGAGCACTGTCATTCACAGGCCCAACTTAGGCCATTCATTTGGCAAGAAAACCTTTGTCAGGCAGAAGAGGATAATTTAGTCTCCAGAGCAGTTCAACTGTATACAGTTCTGGAATGTATAACATTTTTATTCAGCCAGCCAATCAAAATTCAGGATTATACTGTACTGCTGATCTCTTATTTTTGTCATATGCCTCATGTCCCAGGAAATTAAACACATTTTAAAAATACCCAGCCTGTAAAATTCTTTCACAAGCTGCAGCTAGGAGAAAATTTGCTGTTTACACAAAATATATTATTCCGGAAGCTAAGTGGCAAAGCAGAGGCCATCCACCATCCAGCTATGCACACAGAGATAAACATCTGTCATATGCACGATTAGATTTCCAGAGTAAAGATGAAGGGTAGATTGAATGCCTCCGGGCACTGGTAACATGACATGGATTCACTTGTATAGGTCAGTGGCTCACACCCAGCCCAGATCTGAAAAGGATGATGGTTTCTGAAACCATCATCAGCTTTGTGAAATGAAATGGTGATCTCAGTCCAGTTCTTAATACTAATAAGTATCACTCACCATTACAGCTGGCAGCCTGTGGTGGCTAGTCTTAGCAGGAGTGAATTCACAAGAACAGCCACACTGGGTCAGACCAAAGGTCTATCTAGCCCAGTATCCTGTCTTCCAACAGTGACCAATGCCAGGTGCCCCAGAGAGAATGAACAGAAGAGGTAATCATCAAGTGATCCCCTCCCCTGTCACCCATTCCCAGATTCTGGAAAAACAACAAAAAAATTCACTTGGTGGATAAACTACCACCTCTTCAGGATCAAGCTAAGATACATCTTGGGGGTAGTGTTGGGAAGCCTGCGCTGACACTACTGCTGCAGTACATGTTCTGGGGATATAAAGAAAAGAAAATACGCCTAAATATTTGCTTTCATATTCAGTTCATGATTTTCAATATTGAATGCATCATTTCAATAGGGGAGTTCACTGCTTCCATATTTTAAACACAATGATTCATAGCTGTATAGTTTATAGTCAATGACGCACCATGTTCTCTGCATAGCTTTATACTTTATTTTTAAAATCTCTACGATGTATCTTTTTTATTATGCTGATGAATTTTCACTTATTTCATTTTGTAATATACAGCTCTGCCACCAATAATATGCCTGGGAACAAGATGATTACATCTCAAGAGGGTTTTTATTTTTCCTCTATATGCCTAGTTTAATACGCTGAAGATAAAATACAGTTTAAGCTGAAGAGGAAGAAAAAATACTTCATTAATAATTCTGGGCTCCCTCTTACAGCAAATTCTCTACGTAGAGAAAAGAAAAACCACAGTCAAAGGTAGACAATTAGATGTACAGGTCAGATTTTGACCTGATGAAATTGGCATGGCTATTTAGGCAGAGAAATTTCAGTGGAGTTGCTATAGCAATGAGAACTGTTTGGTAAAAACTAATGAGAGATTATGATAGAATTAGAGATCACTGTAAATGGTCAAAGATGCTATGGAAATAGAACCCTCATGTGTTTCTGAGCAACGCCCTCAGAAAATACACTGATCTCTCTGGAAGGCATTGTATTAATTTAAATATTTCTCCAGTTAGTTCACAGAACGAATGATCACAATACCAAAATGAGCATCCTCTCAATTACAAGGAAATAGTCATGAATTTTCTCCTTGGTGTGAAACACATTTTATTATTAAAAGCTTATAAAATACTTGGCAGGGTGCCTATCAAAGTGCTTTACGAAAGTTACTGGAACTTGAGCCTCTGAAACCCCTGCCAGAGATATATGGTACTAAATATATTTTACAGTTTGGTAAACTGAGTCAGAAAAGGTAAACCATTTATTCAAGGCCCCAACAATGAATTAGCATCAGAGCAGGGAAAAGACAGAACATAGAAACAGTTGCACATTAAAATTCATGCGATGAGTATGCAAATAAATATCGAGCAAAACATGGGAAAGGAGATGGGAAAGGCGCAGATGCCTTCGTGTTTCACTAATGGTAGACAGCTGCGGTCATTCTCTTGTTTATGCCAGTATATGATTGGTGGCGGAGCTCTGTGTTCATATGTGCCTTCGGACACTGCTCAAGCAGGAGCGTTCTCGCTTTCAATGGTGAACTTAGAGAAAGAGGCTCCTTTTTAGTAGCTAGAGGAAGAGGGATTCTCCCTATACACCATCTACTCAATGATATTCTTACAGAGGGCAAATAATTCCTTTATACAAGCAGCAAAGGTTACTAGATAAAAGAAGCCATTCAGACTGGATGCTAGTTTGGTTGTGAGGTGACCGTGGAGGGGCATCTTCAGCAAGTTGCCCTCATACAAGTAATTCCCTTGAATTACATTCATGGGAACTGCATGCAATCCAGGCCAATATGAAACTGGAAAAAGGCCAGATTTGAGCTAGACCCTTTTATGCACACGCAGAATCTTGTGAGCAGGTGTTACAGGTCTCCCTCCCAGTGCGCAGAAACTATAAGGCCGTTATAACCCCCCCAGCCACAGAGTTTTGGCTCTTTTGCTGTAGCAGCTCATAGCTCTGGAGGTCCCCGGTTCCGTCCCCGGTGTGTCTGCCAAGAAGGCAGCCATCATAATCACAGCAGAGAATCAATTTCAAGCAAGATGAGAAACTGCATGTTATGTAGCCAGAGTGAAACTGTTACATATTCATCTGCAATGTTGCTTGACCTTGCAGGGCAAGATGAAGCAGTTCACACAAAGAATGACTCCAGAGTTTCTACAAAAGGGGTCCTGATCATATCATTGGAGGTGCAGCATGCTATTTATGGCAGCAGCAAGGACTACGGCATCTCCTTTTATTGCAAATGAGATATAGGCTTGGGTTGAATAAATAAGATTGATGTTGGAAGGATTGGTGGAGCTTAAGACTCCCTTTACCACTTATAATGGTTACAGTAGGTTGAATCAACAAAGCAGCTCTCTCATCACACCAACCAAAAATAAGCAGGAGTTATAGAGCAGTGCTGCTTCCTTCCAGATAGGGAGCAAAAAAAGCTTTGACACTTTAAACCCTAGCAATATACAGAAAGGAGGAACAGCGTTGTGAGGACTGGAAAGCTCATTTCCTTTGCTGTTGTGCCAGAAAAGATGAGATTCTGACGTATTGTGCTGCCAGCTGAAGAATCGTACTGTTGTTATTTCTGCGTCTTGCAATATGGCAGGGCCTGAACTGGAACACCAGCTCCAAACTGCCTCTCACTTTGGGGGATTTTTTTAGTTTACATACAAACTTCATGACTGGCAGGGATGGCTCTAGGTTTTTGCCAGCCCAAGCAAAACAAAAACAAAACAAAAACAAAACAAAAAAAGGTAGCCAGAATGCCACCCCAAGCATGTGCTTGGTTTGCTGGTGCCTAGAGCCGGTCCTGATGACTGGAGATAGCCTCTCATACAAAGAAATAACTGATGTAGACTGCAGCTGTCTTGACTTCAATGAAATTACATTGGCTTCCATCTGCTGAGGATCTGGCCCAGTGACTATATAGGTTTCCAGAAAAACTGCCTTTTCAGCCATACATCATGTGTGTGCTTATCCCATTGAAACTAAGGGCAGTCAGTAAAATGGCCAAACCACTGAGTGGGCACTGTACTCAAGCCACTCAGGGATGTTTAGATGAACAAGGACATCCTAACGCTTGGCATGGTGTGCCTAGATAGCAAGTGTGAAAAATCGGGACAGGCGTGGGGAGTAATAGGAGCCTATATAAGAAAAAGCCCCAAAATTCAAGACTGTCCCTATAAAATCAGGATATCTGGTCACTCTAGTTTGGCACCATTGACAATAAAAACAAAAAAATACAAGTTACCCACTACCACCTAATAAAGAGAGAGAGGCACCAGTACTAGCCAAAGGAAACTGAAGACTCTTGAAAATAAATACTTCTCTAAACTTGATGGTCTCTATTCAGAACTTGCACAAAGTTACAAGAAGAACCACTAGAACTTCAGTTAAGATTAGGTTTTAATCTTTATTAAAAGATTTTTGCAGGCAAGACATCCATTAAGTTTTTTTTACCTTCCTAAGGCATAAAATCTAAACAGGGTCTAAAGTCTATCCCTGGGGCAACTCCATTGACTTCAGTGGAATTAAACAAGATGAATTTGAGACAAGTACTCTAGATCAAATGATTTAGACTATTTATTCCCAAAATACATTAAAGGATTTCAAAATTGGACCAATAGCATGCTAAGGTATTTCTTTTAGGGAAAATAAAGGGAATAAGAAAAAATAATTCAAGATAAGCAGTAAATTTCTTTTCATTTTTCATGAATGGAGCAATTGGTTATTCTTCTGCTCTGCTCTTTTGGATGAATGGGGTGTAAACTGGAATAGAACAAGTTAGTATGAGGAACAGTGCACAATGGTTCAGGTACTAATATAGCAAATAGCAATCTGATAACTGAAATGTTTGTTTGGAGGGGTTTTGGGGGAGCAGGTGGGGTTTGAGAGCTTTATAAATCATTTTTTACTTTCTTAGAATGCATCGTCTAACAGCTGGCAAGCATTCAGAACATGCTTAAGAGCTGAAAAATCTGTTTTGACATTGACTTCAATTTTGAGTACCTCAAAATACGTAATGTGTTGGAAGCCTTGACATGTCAAGCCAATATGCTAACTAGGTGATGTGAGCTTAAAATCATTTATGAACAATTACTCCAAGATTGATTTGTAAAGAGAGACAACAACAGCAAACGTCTGCTTCCCTGAAACCCATGGTGCACGTACCCACTAAACTATTAAAGGATCATGATATTAACCCCTTAGTTAATCATTCCCCTTGGCACCCTCATCACAGCCATTAATCTGTTGGATACCATCCCTCTAGCTATACTTATCGAACAATCAGAGCTATGCTTGATATGTTGCCTGAACTCCTAATACATTCCATATCCTATTTTTAGATGGCCTTAAATATAATAGAGCTAGGTAAATGCAGAAAATGCCATTTTAATTTTTAAATGAATTTGTTTCAGCTTTATTAATGCCCCTTTTATGTTTACTTGCTGTGTACGTTCAATCATCTCTTACCATCAAAAGTGTTCATAGAGAAGGAATTTCAAAGTTGCATGTGTGAATATCCATGGAAACCAAATTTTGAATTCACAAGAGAGCATCAGCACCAGAAGTCTAAGTGTGCTCATCCAATTGGGGAAATCCAATTTACCTGACCAATCACAGCAAAGCAACACAGCTTAAATTTTCAGTGATTGCAATTAATCTATTCTGGGATGAAAAGGGTATGTGTTGAATAAATTCAACTAGAATCTGATTTGAAGGCCATTGAAGCCACTGGAAAGATTCCCATTGATTTCTGTGGGATTTAGATAAAGCCCATAATGAATGCATTTCAAAGCAACAGACCAAATGGTCCATCTAGTCCAGTATCCTGACACCGACAATGACCAGTACCACATGCTTCAGGGGAAAGTGAAAGAAGCCCCACAATAGGCAGATGTGGAATAATCTGTCCCCCAGGAAAGTCTCATGTCAATCGCTATAGTTAGAGGTTGGTTTAAACTCTCCAGTATGAGATTTTATCTCCTTTCTAATATTCTTTTTGTTAGCATTAACAGTTGCAATGCTGGATACTCTTGTTATCCATATAAATATCCAACCGCCCTACGACCTTGCTAAGTTAATGGCTTCAATGACAACCTGGGGAAATCAGTTCCACAGTCTAATTGTGGATGGTGTGAAAAAGAATTTTCATTTAGCAGTTTTGCATTTTCTGGTTTTCGTTTTCATTGAATGCTACCTAGTTCGTGTGTTAGGAGGCAGGGAGAACAGAACCTCTCGGTCTAATGTGAAATCATGATAGGCTCGTGGATAGTCTCTAAACTGAAAAAAGGGGAAGACATAGATGTTATTCATTTTGAATGATTCACTCAGCTCCATATTTAAATATCACTCACTGTGTACACTATTTTTTCCTATTACCTGTCTACTAAATTGTAGTAGTATAGCATTTCTGTTACACTTTGTCGGTAAATTTGAATTTTAGTGTGACCAGCTCTCTCCCTCTGATTATTCATGGGCTTGAGGTCTCCGCCACTCTCCTACATAATAAGAAGGACAGAGCCTGAAGAAAGATCCCTCTTCATATAGAAGCTATGTCTGAAACATATTCATGTTTTTGAAGATGGGGTGTGAATTAGTGCTAACGGGGAAAATATAAAATTACAAATGCATGAGAGGGAAGGAGGGGTCCTGCTGAATGCGTAATGATGTGTCACATGAGAATATAATTTCATTATCAATGGCAATGTTTTTTTCTGGAGGCCTTGCTGAATGGGAAATCTCATACCTTTAGTACTAGGTAAGGAAAGATCAAGCTGTGTTGATTGGATGAGCTGCCCTCCTGCATTGTAAGCTCTTTTTGTTTTGTCCTGAAGGGCGTCTCCCGATTGTTATCCTTTGTTTCAATATAATTTGTAAAAGTCTTCTCAGAATGCTTGAAAACAGAGCCTTGTGCTTAGGGCTGTCAAGCGATTAAAAAAATTAATCATGATTAATTGCACTGTTAAACAATAATAGAATACCATTTATTTAAATATTTTTGGATGTTTTCTACACTTTTAAATATATTGATTTCAGTTACAACACAGAATACAAAGTGTACAATGCTCACTTTATATTTATTTTTTATTATAAGTATTTGCACTGTAAAAAAAAAAGAAATACTGTAGTATTTTTCAATTCACCTAATATAAGTACGGTAGTGCAACCTCTTTATCATGAAAGTTGAACTTACAAATGTAGCATTATGTACAAAAAACACCTGCATTCAAAAATAAAACAATGTAAAATTTTAGAGCCTGCAAGTCCACTCAGATCTACTTGTTGTTCAGCCAATTGCTCAGACAAACAAGTTTGTTTACATTTGCAGGAGATAATGCTGCCTGCTTCTTATTTACAATGAAAGTGAGAAGAGGCATTCACATGCCACTGTTGTAGCCGGTGAGGCAAGATATTTACGTGCTAGATGCACTAAAGATTCATATGTCCCTTCATGCTTCAACCACCATTCCAGAGGACATGAGTCCATGCTGATAATGGGTTCTGCTCAATAATCATCCAAAGCAGAGTAGACCGATGCATGTTCATTTTCATTATCTGAGTCAGATGCCACCAATAGAAGGTTGATTTTTTTTTTTTTTTTTTTTTTTGGTGGTTTGGGTTCTGTATTTTCTGCATTGGAGTGCTGCTCTTTTAAGACTTCTGAAAGCATGCCCCACACCTCGTCCCTCTCAGCTTTTGGATGGCACTTCAGATTCTTAAATCTTGGGTCGAGTGCTGTAGCTATCTTTAGAAATCTCACATTGGTACCTTCTGTGTGTCTTGTCAAATATGCAGTGAAAGTGTTCTTAAAACGAACAACATATGTTGGGTCATCATCCAAGACTGCTATAACATGAAATATATGGCAGAATATGGGTAAAACAGAGCAGGGGACATATAATTCTCCCCCAAGGAGTTCAGTCACAAATTTTATTAATGCATTATTTTTTTAACGAGTGTCATCAGCATGGAAGTACATCCTCTGGAACGGTAGCTGAAGCATAAAGGGCCATACGAATGTTTAGCATATCTGGCCCGTAAATAACTTGCAATGCTGACTACAAAAATATCTTGCAAACGCCTGTTCTCACTTTCTGGTGACACTGTAAATAAGAAGAGGGCAGCATTATCTCCTGTAAATGTAAACAAACTTGTTTGTCTTAGCGACTGGCTGAACAAGAAGTAGGACTGAGTGGACTTGTAAAGTTTTACATTGTTTTGTTTTTGAGTGCAGTTATGTAACACAAAAAAAATCTATCTACATTTGTAAGTTGCACTTTCATGACAAAGATTGCACTACAGTACTTCTATGAGGTGAATTGAAAAATACTATTTCTTTTGGTTTTCATTTTTACAGTGCAAATATTTGTAATAAAAATAATAGACGCTTTGATTTCAATTACAACACAGAACACAATATATATGAAAATGTGGAAAAACATCCAAAATATGTAATAACTTTCAATTGGTATTCTATTGTTTAACAGTGCGATTAAAACTGTGATTAATCACAATTAATTTTTTTTAGTTAATCATGTGAGTTAACTGTGATTAATCAACAGCCCTACTTAATATGCAATACAGATCTATCCTGATATCTTCGGACATGTTGCTGGCAGCATGAGACAATTTACAGAAAAAGCCCTGCAAGCAAATAGAAAGGATTTTGAGTACTGTACTTCTAAACTGTAGTAAAAGAAAAGCTTACTGCACCAAGGTTACTGGTGTAAGAGAGAGAGAGAGAAGACCATATGCAAATCTGTACATGAGATTCAAGTGAGCAATTCACATATTTGGGCTCAGATCTGTCCTTGTGGATTAAATGGCAGGACTCTTAGCAGTTACACAGAATTACTTTTCCCAAGAGTATTTGTTATACCAATTATATTAGACCAGTAAAAACCAGCAGGATCTTATTAAAGGGGACAAGACAAAGATGCCACATTTATTATGATAACAATTTGATTTATGACTAATAACTAATATCTTAATTCTTATACACACACATTATACCTAATACCTATACACACACACACACATTCACACACACACACGCATCCATCAGATGTTCTGCAGCTGCTGCATAGTTACCAGTCCTGAAGATAGCTTAAGTTCATAGCTTGATTTTGTAGCTTGGGTTCTTAGCTTGTGGTGGCTAACTGGCCAGGAAAGCCAGGCACAAGGACAAGCTGGGTCTCTGTTGGGCAGGCACTGATGTCCCTCCATGTTGGCAGCAGAATGTTACCCAGAGTCTCTCATCTCACCCTTCTTTTTTATAGGCTTTTAGGGTATGGCTACATTTGGAATTTCAAAGCGCTGCCCCAGCAGCGCTGCCGTGGCAGCGCTTTGAAGTGTGAGTGTAGTTGGAGCGGCAGCGCTGGGAGAGAGCTGCATGTAAACCACATCCTTTACGGGTGTAGCGTGCAGCGCTGGGAGCTGCGCTCCCAGCGCTGCCGCCCTGATTACACTGACGCTTTACAGCGCTGTATCTTGCAGCGCCCAGGGGGGTGTTTTTTCACACCTTTGAGCGCGAAAGTTGCAGCGCTGTAAAGTGTGAGTGTAGCCCTGGCCTTAGTTTGGATTCAAAGTCTATAGGTCTTGCTGTGTCACGCTGCCTCTGGGTTTAGATTGATCACCCATCAATTGCAGGCGTGACTTTCAGCCTTGAACCTGGCTTTGATCTTCCTTCTGTTGTTCTGTTGTCCTTTTCTTTTTAGGGTGGATGCTTCTTACTTTGTTTAGGGCTGTTGTCTAGGTCTTCAGCCGTTGGTATTTGAACTTTATCTCATCAGGACAGGCTGGGGCTGGAGGTTGATTCCGTCATTCATAAATACCTCATTCACGCATCTAAACTAAACTAATAAGATTACAGCACGTTTTGCAAAAATGAAGGTTGGAGGAAGCTTTTACAAAATGGAGTGAGCGTTTTAAAATGGGGTTTGAATTACAATATGGAACAGAAGTTACAGTGTAGGTAAGTGTAGTGAATGGTGAACAGAAGTTACATTAATAAAGTGAACAATTAAAAACAATTTCATTTATCAGTTCTACATATTTAGTGATCAGATTATTACGTGGCATTTGCTATTAATTTCAGGACATGCAACTAGTGCTAATCATTCACTCTGAAGCTCCTGGCATTGGCTCCGTTGGAAGACAGGATACTGGGCTAGATGGACCTTTGGTCTGACCCAGTAGGGCCGTTCTGATGTTCTCATGTTCTTAGTCATTTGAAGCCATTTTTTTAAGTTGTATAGATTTAAATTCTAGAGTTATTCTTAAATTTCTACTCCTTAAAATCAGATTAGTTTCTTTGCAGATAAAATATTAAACACTTTGAGATTTATGGATGATCTAAAGAACCAAGGAACAGAGGTTACAAGATGAAAGCAATAAAACATTGCTTTATCATTTTGAGTGTGAACATATCAATTTTTAATTTCATGGCTTGAAAACCAATTTTAATGTATGTCCAGGATGAGTTCTTGGAAAAAGAAAGAATTTGAGAAAAATGAATAGAAAAAAAACAATTTCAAACCCTCCATGTGAAAAATAGTTACACTGAGGAGAAAAAAAAAGGGGTGTGTGCATGGGATTTGCTCTTTTCAACTAACCTGGAAACTGAAGAGGAGACAAGAGACTTGCACTCCATATCATTTCTTTAAACACCCAGCTGTGATTTATGTGAGGCTGGCTGACTCCAGGATTGCTGTAGTGTCTCTTTGCTAAGAAAATGTATCTGTGGAAATTAGATGGAGTAACATGTTATCAGGGAATTTCAGAGTTGGTACAAGCCATTATCAATCTGAAGAAATACGCAAGCATTGTGCATCCTCTATTCACTATAGAATGTTTAATCAATGATCAATACTTTCAGTGATTCCTTTGGCAATTCAGTTAAAGCTCAAATAAATCAGCAGTTTGTCTTGGATCAAGGCTTTATTATAAGTATTTGGTTTCAGGGTCAAATATTTCCTGAACACTACCGAGATTTGTTTCAGATGCCTCTCGGGAACAACAATCTTTAGGGTTGGTCCCATGAATCACTGGGCATCTCCTTTAAGAAACTAAGTGCCTTCCATTCTTGTTGATTTACTTGGGAGTTGAAGGCATACAGCACCTCACAGGATCAGCCCCTTGAGCTATTGTGAAGTGCTTTTGAACTCATTCACCTGTTATGTATCTCTTTAGGCCAAGATTTGTGAAAGTGACCAGTGATTTGGAGGTGTCTGTACTTTAGTGCCCAATATGACATTCCCAAAGGGGTTTTGAAGTTCAGAATTTTCTGAAAATCCAGCCCCTTTAAGACGTCTCAAGTTGAGCACCCAAGATGCTTTTGTAAATCTTGGCTTTTGATTTTTTTAAAAATACAACCAACTCTCAACAGATTTACAATAAAGTAAACAAACATTACAAATGAAGAGATTAAAACAATTACTCTGCCTCTCCGTCAAGTTTACTCAGCTAGACCACTGGACAGGTCAGACCCAGCTACCCAGATCCATTCATGCTTTTATGTCTCCAAATAAAAAGCTCAGAAGGAAAAAGAAAGCTGTAGAGCAGTGGTTCTCAAACTATGGGTTGGGACCCCAAAGCGGGTCACAATGGCATAGCCATGGTTGGCTTAGACTTGCTGGGGCCCAGGCCCAAAGCCAAAGACCAAGACCAAGGGCTTCAGCCTTGGGCTGCGGGACTAAGGTTACAGGCCCCCTGCCTGAGGCTGAAGTCCTTGGGCTTTGGCTTTGGCCCCCTAGCCTGGGGCAGTGGGGCTTTGCCCCCCACTCCCAGGCGTGGCGGGGTTTAGGCGGGCTCAGGCTTCAGTCTCCACTCCTGGGGTCCTGTAGTAATTTCGGTTGTCAGAAGGGGGCCACGGAGCAATGACGTTCAGGAACCCCTGCTCTACAAACTAGGACTCTGTCAGCAAGAGCGGAGGAGCGAGTTACAAAGCTGAGGGTGACCCTCACTGAGAACATCCAGCCAAACTGGTGCTGGTTTGTTTGTTTTAAAAAGAGCGCACTAGCTTGAGTGCCTCAGTTGATCTCATCTATGATCACAACACCTGGAAAGCCAGGCACTCCCTTAGACAGCCAAGGCCCAGACTGTTTACTGACATATGTTAAGCCTTTAATAATATTCTTGCTTTCATCTGAAAACTTTTGCGAGTATGAGAACCTTGGGATAGGTTGTTTTAGACATGGGCTCAGGTTGCACATATTGAATATTAATTTATGTGAGTATTTTATTGTTGTGTTTGTATGGTTTGTACTCCATGTTTATGTTCATAGCTGTACAAGTGATATAATGAGAGGAATGGGAGTTGCTCCTTCAAAAAGAGCGGGGCTATCCAGAGGCCTGGGAGCAGTGTGTGAGGCTGTGTTTGGAAGTCAGCATGAAGCTGGAGGACTCTACCTGTAGGAAGGCCCCAAGAAACATTAGAATGAATAAAGTTTTTCTTCAAAAAAATATGGCTTGTCACTAAAGGTGCAACCGAAATAATCAAGTCACGTTGGGAGACAGCACTGTAATAATTGGACTCTGTTTCCCTTAATTACATTTTCTGCACAAAAATAAATCAGAGACACTTTCTTTGTGGCAGCTGACACACAGGAAATTTGACAAGGGCTTTGGTATCTATGCAAAAATGCCTTGAGCCTGCATATACGGTAACAGCATCAGAACAGTGCAATTTTTTTTTTTTTTTTTTTTTTTTTTGCTATCCTAGGGAGCTGGAACTAGGCTTCATTTACACCAAACAATACCTGAGTTTGCAGCAATTTCAATAACTGAGGACAGAGAATCTCTAGTCTGTCTGGTTACTTCTCTCATAGTTGTATTTAGAAGAGCAGACCCAGGAAACTTTCATACAACAAACAAACTAATATGGTTACATTTATTAGCTCTGATTCAGCAAGGTACTTACGCACATTCCTAGCTATAAGCAATTTAGTAGTCCCACTGAAGTCAGTGGGATTACTCACAGGCTGACATTGAGAGATGTAATTCAGTAGTTTGCTGAACTCGGTCCACAGTTAGGACATGATGTAGCAGAAATGTACCATTTCCCAGTGGGTATGAGTGTGTAGAAGCACTAGTGTGGGGTGCAGAGGCTCCTCCCTGCACAGTAGAGAATACCTCCCTTTTCTTGAATGTCTGCAATGTTAAATTAGCCCCTTTTCCAAATGAAAATGTTTCTTCTACTGCTAAGACTCCCTCCTACTTCTCTTTCGATGGCCAGGTTAAGATGTGTCATTCTTGTAAGGTTTTTGGTATAATCATATTCAAGAGTGAACTGACAGATATCTCAGTGGTTTGAGCATTAGCGTGCTAAACCCAGAGTTGTGAGATCAATCCTTGAGGGGGCCATTTAGGGATCTGGGGCAAAAATCTGTCTGGGAATTAGTCCTGCTTTGAGTAGGGAGTTGGACTAGATGACCGCCTGAGGTCCCTCCCAACCCTGATATTCTGTCATTCTGAGGCACAAAGATCACATGACTTGCTCAAAGTATACTGTGATACAGTGACAAGGTTGGGAATAAAAGCAGGAGTCTCGCCTCTCTTAACATACTAAGACATTTCCTCCTAGAATCTCAAATATTCTTCCCAGTGCCACTTGCCAAGCTTCTGCCTCATCCCAACACTTACCCACAATACGCGTTCATCTTAGTGAGGCTCTCCCAGGAGTAAGAGGTTCTAATACATTTGGTGCAGTCTGGAAGATATGGGGCAACACCACTGCTCTGTCACCAGGCTTTCTTGGAAAATTTCAGCACAGCCAGAGATCTGAGAAAGTGGCATCAGTGACAGCTGCCTGGTTTAATGAGCACATTTCAAACATATGGTCATCAACTGTATCTAAAATGTGGTCAAGCAAATTCTCTGATCCCTAGGGCAGGTATATTCCATAAACTTCGTAATTTAGATGTCCTTTTTAGCAGCACAAACAGTTCAGAGGCACTTCATGTGCAAAATGGGAAATTAGGCATCCACCTTCAATTTGAGGGCTGTCCATTAATTTACAGTCCATTGATTTACAATAGTTTAAACCTTAAAATTATGCTCAATTTTGCGAATGTTAGTCTATGGCAGGGGTTGACAACCTATGGCACGCGGCTGCCTGCTGGGACTCCGCGTGCCATTAAAAATCCTGCTGACGTGGCAAGCTGCAGGGACCACTGCCCGGGCCAGAGCGTCCCACCGAGTGCAGGAAGCCGCCGGCCCCTCCTCCGCCTTCCCGCCGAGCACGCAGCACTTTGGGGGCCGGGCCTGCGTGCTCCCACGGGGCAGCGTTTGGGTCCACGGGAAGGGAAAGATGCTCCCCGCTCATCCGGAGCCCTGCCGCCCCCTACGCAGCACTCTGAGGGGTGGGGCTGCAAGCGCGCGGCGGCAAAGCTCCCGCTGAGTAGGGAGCCTCATGGTAATGGGTCCGGGGCTAGGGGGGTTAGGTAAAGGTTGGGGGCAGTCAAGGGACAGGTACCAGGGTGGGTGGGATCCTGGGGGCTTGGTTAGGGTGGAGGTCTCTGGAGGGGGCAGTCAGGGAGATGGCAGGGGTTGGATGGGGCATGGGAGTCCTGGGGTCTGTTAGAGGGTGGATCAGGGTCAGGGAAGTCAGGGGACAGGGAGCAAGGAGGGTCCGGGGGGGCAGTTAGGGTGGGGGGGGTCTCTGGAGGGGGTGGTCAGGGGACAAGGAGCTGGGGGGGCTGGATGAGTTGGGAGTTCTGGGGAGGGGCTGTCAGGAGGCAGGGGTGTGGAGAGAGGTTGGGGCAGGCAGGGAGCAGGGGGCATTGTATGGATCCAGAGTTCTGGGGGTCCTGTCGGGGCAGGGAGCAGTTGGATAGGCATGGGAGTCCAGGGAGTTCTGTCTGGGTGCGGGGTGTGGATAAGGGTTGGGGCAGTCAGGGGACAGGTAGGGGGTAGGGTCCTAGGGGGGCAGTCAGGGGACAAGGGGCAGGGAGGCTTAGATAGGAGGTGGGGTCCCAGGAGGGTGTAGTCAGGACAAGGAGCAGGGGTAGGGGGAGGGCAGTCACCCAGCCCTCTGCCCTGAGCCCTGACCCCCCACACACACACCCAGCCCTCTGCCCTGAGCCTTGCACCCTACACAACCCCAGACCCCTGCACTGAGCCCTGTACCACCCAAGCCCTCTGTTGACTCCTTCACACACACCCCCGACCCCAGCCCTGACTCTGGCACCCCCCCACATCCCCAGCCCCCCACATCCCATGCACTCTGCACATCCTCACCCCCACCCTGAGCACCAAACGGGAGCTCTTGCACCCCCACTCACATTCCCACCTGCACCCCTCACACCAAATGGGAGCTGCCCAGGTAAGTGCCTGCACACCCAAACCTCCTGCCCCAACCCTGAGCCCCCTTCCTCACTCTAGCTCCTCGCCAGACCCTTCACCCCCAGCCCTGTGCTCGGTCCACTCCCATCCTCAGCTCAGTGCAGAGAGAGGAAGAGAATGGGCCAGAACCAGGGAGAAGGTAGGTACCCACTGTATGTGGGCAGGGCCAGGACCCCAGACCGGCACCGGTCTGAGCGGGTCCGGTAGCCAGGATCCCAGCTGGCAGGAGCCGGAGGATGGAACCCCTGAGTGGCAGTGGGCTGAGCCGCTCAGCCTACTGCCAGTGTGGGGTCCCAGCTGCTGGCCCCTCACAGCCCACTGCCGGTCTGGGGTTCTGGCTGCCAGACCTTTCCCAGCTGGGGTGCCGGCCACAGGCCCCAATCAGCCCACTGCTGGCCTAGGTGAACAGAACCGAGACCAGCAGTGGGCTGAGCGGGCCAGTGGCGTAAGCTCAACATTTTAATTTAATTTTAAATGAAGCTTCTTAAACATTTTGAAAACCTTGTTTATTTTACAATACAACACTAGTTTAGTTATAGAATATATAGACTTGTAGAGAGAGACCTTCTAAAAAACATTAAAATGTATTACCAGCACACGAAACCTTAAATTAGAGTGAATAAATGAAGACTCAGCACATCACTTCTGAAAGGTTGCCAACCCCTGGTCTATGGTCTTGATCCTAAATAGCATCAGTTTGTTACTGAAGCAAAAAAAATAATTTTTTTTTAATTCACATTTAGAGCAACTTGCTGCAAGACATATTGGGGAGTTTATCCATTATTCCTTGAAAACAAAAGCTAGAGTACATCTTGTAAATTGCATTATCCCACTGAGAGGCAGAAATAATCCTGAATGCAGAAACTTAAAATCACAACTTTGTACTTTGCTAAAACCAAACCTACAGAATTTCTGTATTTGCTATCTTTATAGCAATGCTCAGTATTAAAGTGACTACAGCTGCAATTTATCACAATGAACAAACAGAAAATTGGAGCTCTTTTGCAGTGCAGAAGAATTTACTATGTAAAGCTGTAACTTTTTTTTCCTGTGAGAACTAAAATTTTTGGTATGGTCTTAAGTACCACATTGAATCATGCAAAATTATTAGTTTCAATGGTGAAATTAATTGCAGTCTGTAGGATCATAACCCTAGCTCTTATTGTGTAATGCCAAATAAGGGCAATCATCTTAAATTAGGCTGCTGATTTCAGACAGTGTTTAGGCTTGCTATGCAAATTTTTAAGTCACATGTAGAATGTGAATAAATTTAATAGCAAACTGGGGCTGATTCCAGCATTTTTGCAGCTAATAGTTGGCTATCCTACTGGTCTTTTTAAGAGAAGTTACCAGCCTTAACATTTTTCAGTGATTGACTTCAAAAGAAAGGAATTTGTCCCTCTTATTCTCTTCTTGCCATCCAGTTTTCATTCTGCCTGAGCACTTTTTTTACCTTGCTGACAGATAAATGCATCACTTTCTGAAATTGGCACTAGCATGGCCCTTTAGTACAACACAGTGGTACTGCTCAGCTTCTCTTTATGCTATGGCATCAAAAGCCTTCTATTTCAGCTGATTTTATGTCAAGAAAGAGTGTAATTATTGGTAAATCAAGGGATAAAAAGGTTATATGAATTTCTGAAAAAGCATATCCAAGTGTCTATATATGGCCATTATCCAAAATCCAATTCTAGCCAAACAAAACTGCACCCAAAATCTACAAAACAATCTACAAGAATGGAGGGGATAAAATATCTTTGGTGATGGTATGGATAAGTGAGTAAGAGAATTATTTAAGTTCCACAGGGAAATGAGGCCACTGCCAGTGTTACGCCAGGGCATGCAAATGGTAATTGAAAAATAATTACAGTGACTCCTAACATTCCTAATTGACAGTCTGGGGCCATGGCTACACTAGAGAGTTGCAGCGCTGGTGAGAGGGTTACAGCGCTGCAACTTAGGATGTGGCCACACTTGCAAAGCACGGCCAGCGCTGCAACTCCCTGGTTGCAGCGCTGGCTGTACACCTGGTCGTGCCACGGGTGTAGCGACTCCAGCGCTGGTGATCCAGCGCTGGTCAGCAAGTGTGGACCCCACCAGCGCTTTTATTGACCTTCGGGGTATAAGGAGGTATCCCAGAATTCCTGTCCACAACAAACCGGAAGAAAGGGGGAGCTCGGAGTTCAGCCAAACTGCTTATTTAAAAAACAAACACAGCTCCTGTTTGCTGAGCGAGCGGAGGCAGGCAGGGGAATTACTTTGGAATGTTCACAGCTGTTTGCTTGAAGAGAGAAACAGCACGCTCACACGGCAGAGGGGGAGGGGGAAGTCCATGTTGAGCAGTTGCTTATCTGGTCTGACGGCTATTTAGGAGTGCATAATTTGCATTTAGTGAATGAGAGAGGGGTGAGGGAAGGGGTCAGAACTTTTAAAATGATTGAAGGCAGGCACTGTGTGTCTTCCAGTTCTTAGAACTTGCAAGGCAGGGAGTTGAGAACAGTGTCAGCTCCAAAAATCCATTCTCTCTGTCTCCCCCACGCTCCCTGTCACATTCCACCCCACCCCCCTCTTTTGAAAAGCACGTTGCAGCCACTTGAATGCTGGGATAGCTGCCCACAATGCACCACTCCCAACAGCACTGCAAATGCTGCAAATGTGGCCACACTGCAGCGCTGGTAGCTGTCAGTGTGACCACACTGCAGCGCTGGCCCTACACAGCTGTACGAACACAGCTGTAACTACCAGCGCTGCAGAACTGTAAGTGTAGCCATGGCCTGGATTTAATTATAGAGCAGACACCACCACTGGGTTTGCATAGATTGATGGACCTTGAGAATATCAGGGTTTGAACAGGCCCACTTTTCACCATGGTTGTACCTCAGTGTGAACTCAAAAGGGAAAGTTTAGGTTTAATGGACTCTGCATTTGCACAGGTTCACTAGGACCAGAACTGATGGCTCTATAGGATGATAACATGTGATTTGTCCCAGGTTATATTCCCCAGTGTGCACAGCTAGAAGCTGAAATACTTCAAAACAGTTGTCTTACAAGGTTTATTAAAATCCAGAGAATGAAAAAAAGGTTTTTTTTCTCCATCTTTGACAAACAGTTCATGGACATGGACAAGGACAAAATCTGTGCAAGCTACTGCTCATGTGTGAATTCAGGTGAACTGCAAAGCAAGCTAGATTTCAGGTGAGTTTGTGGTTTGAGCTGAAGGTTCCACACAGCTCTAGGCCAATACGGATGAACAGGGAAGGGGAAAATGTAATCTAGGTTATAAAGAGATACATGTAAGCTATGAAACATCAGTCACAAAGGACAAGTGAAGTTCAGGGAGTATAACGAAAGATCAGAAAAGGAAAAAATGGAGAGTGTAAAGAAGCCAGCACAAGACATTAAGATAAATAATAAGCAGTGTTTCAAATAAATAAAGAACAAGAAATCATGGAAAACAGTAGGGCATCTAAACTGATGGAAATGGTAGGTATAATTTATTGAGAGAAATGGTATAAGAAAACATTTTTCAGATTTCCCCAGTTGTTCCCCTTGATGGTAATCTTATTTATCCTGTACCCAAGGACCATAACCTTGGAGTTACACTTGATTCTAAGCTCTCTCTTGGGAATCATATTTATCAGGCACTAAAATTGTCATAGTAACATTTCAGGAGAATCTTTCCAGACTGTGACCTATGTCGTCTTGCCAAATGCTGAGAAACTATTCTTAGCTTTTATCATGTCCTGTTTTGGATTATTGTAACTCCTTGTTTGCTAATCTCTTAAACATTTCCCGGCTGCCAGAATTGCTTAATGAAAACAGAAGCTCAAGTCACCCCAGTGCTGAGAGAATTTCATGAAACAATAAAATAATTAAGACTATTTTTAATGGCATGGTACATAAAAGCCTTGCTCAGTTTAACCTAAAGTTGCTGCTTAGCTCAACTCTCAAAGCCATGTTCTGAGGGCTTGATGACTAATTTTTATGTCCGGAGTGGAATGCTTGAGAAAAGAGAGACTGATTCTTTACTGTGCGCTTTATTTGATTAAACTCATTCTGCTCAGAGTCAAGATTAGAATCTGAGCCCTGGCTAAATTTAAATCCCTTATTTTGCCCTTCTCACTTAGTCCAGCTTTTTATTATCTGTTTTCCATCTTTTCTTTCGACCAGGCTAACACGCTATAATGAGGCTAGAATGAAGGTCATTTACATCTGGAGGAACATAGGAATTGCTATTCCTCTTTAAACCAACTTCCCCAGTGATCTTCAAAAGAAAATGTAAAGTCCCTGAAATCAATAGCTATGTGAAAACATGCTTATAGGGGGAGGTTTTTTTCTGAATTCCAGATAGTTAGCAACTGGCGCACATCAAAGTGCACACTTAACATCTGAAGAAAGCATCTTAAAGTATCTTCTCTGTTTCCTTTTAAATTCTTAGAACCAAAGTGTTGATGCCCTTTTCTTATATAGGTAAATTCCTATTGATTCCATGGGTGAGGACTAAGTAAATAATGAATGAGGATACAGGACTTAAGCCCTCTACAAGTTAAACACATGGTCAGATTTAATTGATTTAACTGTTAAATTCTTTCCTTTGTATTTCACTTGTCACTCTCTGGGTTTTTATGGCTACTTTAAAAATAAACCCTGAAAATAAGGGTTATACAGGGGAAGCAGCAATTTAATTGTAGAAACAGGGCAGGGGTGCTGGAACAATTTGTACAGTGGATGTGTTGAGAGCCATTGAACAAAACTGTATGATGGAAACCACTTCAAGGCAGCACCCCTAGTTCCAGCACATATGAAACAGGGAGGATATAATACACAAGAAATGAAATATGAGGCAGCTTTCTAGTCGAAGTGAAAGCAAATGGGCAGTCCTCTCCAGCCTGCCTGCTTTATCTCCTGCTTATCACTGACTAAAAAGCTACGCTTTATTTAAACTATTATCACTCACATCTAAGTGACCCAAATGCCAAGTGATGTGCAAAGAATTCAAAAATATTTGGGCTGGTAAAGGCAAGTTGAGTTTAAATGTGAATGTGGTCTTTCTCCCCGCACTTGAAAGTTAACAAAATTTAATACGAACGACAATGAAAGGCAAATAGTCATAGACAGCATAAGCTTCCTGCAGATAGCACCTCAAACCTGGCCGCCTGAGCCCCAGGTCCCCATGAGCTAATCAGAGGTGGGAGAGAGAATAAGATGAAACCATAAACCTCATTTTCACTTGTGGCCTAGAGAAAGATTTGATCTCATACGGTGATAGGCTGCCCTCAGAGACACCATTGTAAATCCAGAACTATTCCTATTATATCAGCAGAGTTACTCTAGATTTACACAGGTGTAAATAAAGGTAGAATTTGGCCCAGTAGCACTAGTTAGCTTTTCAGAGCATTACATTCACTCAGAGGTTGAAGAAGAATTATTTCGAACATTCCCTAAATAAAATCAGCCTTGTAGCCTGCAGAACGGCCTATGTGCCATGTTCCAGGTCTGATTCAGCTCTAGTTTGGAGAGCCAGGCACTTTAGTATTTTCTCCTCCTCATCCTGCCACAGAGTTCGCTCCACTCACCACTGTGGCACCTCCTTGTGGCTCATCAGGGGATCAACTCACCACTGGTTTGATGGTTGCTCGGGTGATTTCTCAGCCCCTCATCCCAGTCTCTCATTCTGTGGCCTCTCTCACGCCCCACAAGCTGCAGTGTTTCTTTTTTCATGGTGTGGCCCTCCAGCCAGGTCACTATAGTTTTCCCTCTTTGGGGGAATCAAAGTGTCTTGAAGCAAATCACCTCACGCACTCTGCCAAGTCCACTGGCCCAGTGGCTGGCCGCAGAACTCAGCCCCACCCTCTACTCTAGGTTTCAGCCTGGACCCTATGATCAGCAGCTAAGGTCCATGCAGCCTCACCCTTGCTACAGTTTTCTCTAGGCTTCTTCTTACTCCCTTTTCTCAACCCAGAGAGTGGCTACCAACTCTCACCTCACCCCACCCCCAACAGCCCCCTTATTCTCTCCTCTCCCTGACTTCATACAAGCTCAACCTTTTCCCACACAGCTGGACTCCCTCCAGGTTCAATTAGGGCTGTATATCCAGCCTCCAACTCACACAAGTGCAGCCCCCTCCTGTCAAATAGCCTCTTTTGAGCCATTTTAACCCCTTCAAGGGTGGTATGGGGCAACGTTCCCTCTAATTTTTTCCATCCATGTGCTGAATGAATTTTGTTATTTGCACCAATATCAAGGTAATGTGTGCCACCAGTAGAAACAAAAACCTAGATTTAATATATATATTTTTAAAAGTTACCACAGGGATAACTACTCCAGCCAGGACAGGTTAGGCATTTTAGAACTCACTACTCAAAGAATTAAATGTAAGCGTTACGAGAGAAGTAGAAATTATGAAACGCTTAGAGTAGTCAAAAAGCAGAACTTTGAAAGAATAAAATTACAGAGAATATAAGTGAACTGCAGGAACTATCAAGAAGTAACAACACCAACACAGTACAAGTATGTGCTGGGAGGGGGTATGTGTGTGTGTGTGTGTGTGTGTGTGTGTGTGAGAGAGAGAGAGAGAGAGAGAGAGAGAGAGAGACTCTGTGTGTGTGTGTGAGAGAGAGAAACTCTGTGTGTGTGTGTGTGCGTGCACGCGTTTGTTCAGACACAGCAGCAGCCGCCAGCAGGCTTCATTCCACGTTCCAGTCTAAGTCCTTTTGTGTCATCCCCTATGCCCTGTGGAGATGAGGTACATGAGCAGGGGCGGAGACATCCTAACATCAGCATCCCCACTTCCCCGCCCCCATTCTGCACAGCAAGCAGGAGGCTCTTGGGAGCAGCTGGCCAGGGACTCCAGGCAGAGGGCCGGAGCAGTGTGGCAGTCAGAGAAGGGACACCTGAAGCGCATGACACTTGTTAGACTGCTGGGTGGCTGTCCAGCCACGCAGCTTAGAGGGAACTTAGGTGGGAAGTGAACACCCCATTACACCACTCCTCATATGTGGGAAAAGCTTGCAGTCCAGACCGTAAAGTGTACACTGCCTTTTCCTTCTTCTAGTTCCTTCTCAAAACTCATCTCTGCTCTAACACAGGCAGAAAGCTGCAGCCTGAGAATGACTAAGCAGGTGGCAAGTGGTGATCACAGGTACTCATTGGCTGAGAGTTTTTTCGGTGGTTTTGGCAGGGGGTTGTTGTTACCCTGCCTCCTCCAACCTGCTTTTTCATCTCATTCTCAATGTTGTGTCTTTAGATTCTATGCTCTTTGGTATAGCACGTAGCACAACGGGGCCTACCCTGATTCGCCTCCAGGCACAAATGCAACATAAGTGTTTAATAATTAATAATAACTGAAAAACCTTTGATCAAACCTCTCCCTCCCATTTGCAGCTGTGCACAGCCACCTGCATTTATAAGCAGCAAATGAAACACACAATAGAAAATATTAGGGTAAGATGAACGATATCCCATGCTCTTTGAAACTGCTTCATATTATAAATCATCCTGTGAAGGTGATTCATGTTGGCACTCTTTTAAGAAACAAATAAATAAAACCCGCAACCCTCCCACAGCTTGTACTCAATTGGCAGTTCAACCAAACAAAGTAGCCCTGGGGCAGCTCAGCTAAAACAAGTGTCTCAAGAGGCACTATACTTTTTAGGGTGGAAGGTGTTTGTGTATCCCTGCAAAGAGAAAGTTTCATCACTCAAATATATCCTGTGTTCCGCTTTGCTCAGCAAGATGTCCCTGCCCAGCTTGCTTGAATAGATGTGCATGGCTAACAACAGACCGCCTGGTTTCCACACAATGGACTGGCCAATAGAGTAATTGCCATTTAAAGAGACATCACAATGTTTATTCCAGGCATTTGGAGATAATGGTCCTTTTGTTACATGGCCTCTCCTACTAACATCTTTGCTCATTGGCTGGAATGTCATTCTACAACAAAGCTGGACAAACTACGGCCTGCAGGCCACATCCAGCCCATAGAACCATCCTGCCTGGCTCTTGAAATCCCAGCCAGGGAGGCTAGCCCCTGGCCCCTCCCCCACTGTCTCCCCTCCCCCGCAGAGCCACACCACCATGCAGGCAATGCTCTGGGCGGCAGAGCTGCATGCTCCTGCCAAGCAGAGTGGCAGCATGTCTGGCTCTGGCCAGCGCCGAAGCCAGACATGCTGCTCTGCATACTCTGCTCAGCGTGGTAAGTGGTAAGTGGGCTGGGGCGTTGTATAAGGGGCAGGGGACCCGGGGGGGCAGTCAGGGGATGGGGGCGGTTGAATGGGGTGGAGGTTTGGGGGGGCAGTCAGGGGATAGGGAACGGGGGGCTTGGATAGGCATGGGATACCAGGGGGCCTGTCAGGGGACGGGGGCATGGATGGGGTTGAGGCAGTCAGGGGACTGGGAGATAGGGAGTTGGATAGGGGGTTGGGTCCCAGGAGGGGGCAGTTAGGGGCGGGGGTCCCAGGAGGGGGCAGTTAGGGGACAAGGAGTGGGGGGGTTGGATGGGTCGGGGGTTCTGAGGGGGGCAGTCAAGGGGCGGGAAGTGGGAGGGGGCAGATAGGGGGCGGGGGCCAGGCTATTTGGGGAGGCACAGCCTTCCCTACCTGGCCCTCCATCCAGTTTTGCAAACCCAGTGTGGCCTTCGGGCCAAAAAGTTTGCCCACCACTGTTCTACAGGCAAGGTAGTTATCTTGCTCTGCTTAGCAATACTGAATTTCTGTATTCCATTTGGGGCAAGATACTTTTTACAAACTAAAAGAGCCTCCACCAAACTGTGACTATATGTCCTGTCATTATGCCCAATTTTATAGTTGGATAAACTAGCACACAGAAGCGGTTAAATTTCCCTGAAGTCACAGAGTGAAGCAGTAGTAGAACAGAACCCAGGAAACCTGAATTAGGCCTGGATTTTAAGGGCATGCAGGGGTTGCTGTGATGGTATATACCCGTGTCTGCACTCTAACACACTATCATAATCATCTTTATACAAAGTATGCCTTGCAATGTATCATTTGAAAATATATAATTCACTGGTCATTAGCATCCTGATAAAAAATGTCTCAACACTCTATGTAAAGTTATAAGATTCCACAGTGTGATGTTATTAACATGTTCTAAACTGAGGTTGGCAAACAGGTCTGTCTCAAACAAAGGAGTGTGTTCTCTGCTTAATGTTCATTAATTGGGGAGAACTGACCTTTTTAAAATCAGACCATGTCCTGGGAGGCTCACTGCTGAATTGGGGCTGAACCATCAAAACACTGCTTTCCTCCAAATTACAAAAAAAAAAAACCAGTGAAAACAATGACAAGAAGTTAATCTTGTCTTCTGTGAAAGTAGAATGAATTATATTGTGAAAATAGAAAGGATTAAAGAAATGCTGTCTGTATCTTTAAGCAAAACTGTTGGAATGCTGCAATCCAGGTGTCAGGAATACAGACATTCACATAGAACAATTGCACCATTTAAGGGCAATTGGTGAAGTATTAGCCTCAAATCGATAAGAGTTAGTAAGGAAGTAGGGGTATGTCTACATCTACAATTTTGCAGCGCTGGTTGTTACAACTGTATTAGTACAGCTGTATAGGGCCAGCGCTGCAGAGTGGCCACACTTACAGCAACCAGCACTGCAAGTGGTGTTAGATGTGGCCACACTGCAGCGCTGTTGGGCGGCTTCAAGGGGGGTTCGGGGAACGCGAGAGCAAACCGCGGGGAAGCAGGTCTCCTTCCCCGGTTTGCTCCAGTGTTCCCCGAACCCCGGAGCAAGCAGGTCTCCTTCCCCACGGTTTGCTCTCGCGTTCCCCGAACCCCCGTGCAAGCAGGTCTCCTTCCCCGCGGTTTGCTCTCGCGCTCCCCGAACCCCCCTGCAAACCACAGGGAAGGAGACCTGCTTGCTCGGGGGTTCGGGGAACGCGAGAGCAAACCGGGGAAGGAGACCTGCTTGATTACCAGAGAGGCTTCCTCAGGTATGCTGGGATACCTGCTTATTCCACAGAGGTCAAGAAAAGCGCTGGTAAGTGTCTACACTTGATTACCAGCGCTGGATCACCAGCGCTGGATCCTCTACACCCGAGACAAAACGGGAGTACGGCCAGCGCTGCAAACAGGGAGTTGCAGCGCTGGTGATGCCCTGCAGATGTGTACACCTCCTAAGTTGCAGCGCTGTAACCTCCTCACCAGCGCTGCAACTTTGTGATGTAGACAAGCCCTAGGATATGCATGCTGTGCCCCAGGTAAATTTTACAGTTTTGCTTTCTTTGTCCCTTTGTCTAATTCCCGCTCTTTTATCTGTATAAATAAGATAGTTTGTGCCTTGCATGGGGCTCACATTATCTGGGTGTTATTGGCGGAGCGCTGCGCTAATAAAACAGAGTGGTCTGACAAATTGTGAGTCCTGATTCTAACTTTGACACTTCCTAACATCCCAGTAGCCAGAATCTGGAGATGATTGATTGTTTCCCATTGAAATGATGCAACATTCCTGGTTTTTTTCAAGTGCAAAAATAGACGAACCTTGGCTGGGTCAACTGAGATTTACTCTTTAGATATTGGGTTCATTCAAACCCTACGTTCAAAGGAAAACTAGAAAAAAGTAAAAGAAAAACAGTTATTGAGAAGCTTGACAAGATTGTTTTGTCAGTTTTACAAAATTAAAAACCACCCTTGTTTGTATATTGCAACCAAAGCCTTCTGTCTACACACCCAACTGAACTAGGTTGATTTTGATAAAGAGGGACCTTGATGCAGGCCACCCCAGGACATGGTTTGCTTTTAAAAAGGTCAGTTCTTCTCAAATGTCTGTTTTCTCTCAATTCCCAATCCAGGGCAATCAGGACTGGAATTATGTCTGTGATGACACCTGCTTCAAAATGAGTATGCAGGTATTCACTTTGCTGGTACATAGGTTTCTGAAATGGTATAGTGCAGATTGTTTTGGTGTCACAGACAGACTGGAAGATGTTGACAGAGACACCTTAGCACTTCACTTTGCAGAGATTCAGAGGAGGATTAGCTCATTTTCTATTGGTAGAAATGGGGCTGTGTTCTCTCACTGCTCATTTAGTAACACAAAGGAAATAAAACTTTAAGGATAAAATTCCCTTGTCCAGTGTAAGTGTCTATAGTCCATATTAATCCACGCATGGAAATCCTCCGGATACCAACTGAAATTCTACATATGGAACCAGTGCTGAATATTCCGTAGAGATCTTCAGGGCAGAACAGAGAATGATTTTTTCCAAATTTCTCCCCAAACCCTGTTAACTTCCAGTGCACGTTGTCTCCATTACCATCATTCTAATGAGCTGGTTATTTGCATGTAAACATAAGCGTTCCCCTTGCTAATCGGCCTATTCTTCCTGTCAGATTCATTTAGTAATGCCACAGTCCAGAATATTTCACATCACAATCCCTGAGTTGCGACACTACTGAAAGAATCAGGCAACAGGAGAAGGTGGTGATTATAGAGGAGACGTTTCTATTTGGTGAAAATTACTAAGAACCATGAAAACAGAACCTGCAGTTCTTAGGCTAATTTGAAAAGCTAGCTAAGGAAAATATTCTGGTAGGGGGGATTCAAACCTCTCAAGTTACTCTCAGTCATGTTATCAATTCACTGATTTATTGGACATTGCAAATTTGTGGAATGGAAATGGCTCTTCTGCTCAGCCTGGGAATTAGTAAAGAAATACATGGAAGCTTTACCCCCACTTTAGTCATAATAAATGACTCATCAAGGTGGGGAAGAGAGAACTAATTCAACATTTGCTATGTCTATCCTATGAACTAGGGGTATGATTCCCCAGTGTGAGTATAAATAGCAGTGTAGCCACAGTAGCAGAGGCATGTAGGGTGACCAGATGTCCCGATTTTATAGGGACAATCCCAATATTTGGGGCTTTTTTTAATATGGGCTCCTATTATCCCCCCCACCCCATCCTGATTTTTCACACTTGCTGTCTGGTCACCCTAATGCCAAGCACAATTCCAGTGAATCCCATGGGCATGCCCTCCACCCGGCTAAGCCATGCCTCTGGTGCCACTAGCTGTTCTACTACTGCTACATTTATGTGTATGAGAGCAGAGGAATCACACGCCTAGCTTGTAAGGTAGATGTAGCCTAAAGAAGGGGAGTAGACTAGGTAGTGCCATGCCCATCATGCAGGACTTTGGAGAGCTTTTGCAGTATACATTTATGAGCAAGCTCCAATATGCCAGAGCCCAAGCCCACCCCTTGTCTGAAAAGCTCTTGAAAGGAGGTCACAGCACAGAGAGAGCTTTTGTTCCCTGCGGTGCCTATCTCACTTTTGTTGTTCTAATTGAGTTTTTGTGCTGAAAATAAATTTCTTTCAGAAGAATAAGAGAAGGGTAGGACAAATCCTGGCTGCTTTCCAGGGAGCTATAGTCATTTCAACATCATCCTGAGATTTAGACTTTAAAATGAATTATAAATGGACCAATTCTGCACTGCTTAATGGAAGACCTTGTACAAGACAGACCTAGGGATTCCAGGTCTCATGCCAGCTGGGACAGCTGCCTTAAAGGTAATGTATTTTTTTATAACCGAGGAAAGAGATGGACTAGTTTGGGATGGCTCATCTACAAAATCAAGGTGCCCAAAGGCCAGATGCTCTTCGGGAGATATTCTCTTCTTGATGTACGTTGAAAGTATCTCCACTGAAGTCTGTGGAGTTACACAGATGTAACTCTGGTATAAGTGAATGGAGAGTCAGGCTCCAATGATACAAGCTGACAAAGCATTTCCTTTGCACCTTGATGCCCTGTGCGATCTCTTAAGCGTGTAACCAAGGTAACAAATAAGGCATGGTCAAAAGAAAGAGTCACACTTGGCTAAGCACTGGCTTTGGATTCTCCATGTCTATTTCCAGGAGTGTAGATATAGAGGTGGGCCCTACCTAAAATCCCTGGATGTGTACATTGCAGAGTTTGCTGCTTGGCCCAATATTAGCTCTGTGTGTGTTAAATAGGGGAACTGTATCATACATCTTGTGTGTTAGACCATTACCTGAGTGTCAGTTATTGGTGTCCTGATGGGAAGCAAGCAGTATGGTGCTTGTGGGAAATGATATAGCTCAGGTCATTTAAAAAGAGAAATTCACTATTACTTTTGGATGTGTGCTTCATTTTTGGGTCTCTCTCTCCCTCCATGGAGTCCCATATTTGGATCTCAGAAGATTGCTCAGACATTCTTTGGCGACCCTGAGCCGAGACAATCCTTGATTTTACTTTCTAGTCCCATAGGACATTGACATAGGGCAGGTTACACTAGAAGCACTGCACTGTTGCAGCTGCACTGCTGTAGTACGTTTAGTGAAGACTGTCTAGTGAAGACAACAGAAGAGTGTGGAACCTGTCTCCTGCCGACATAGCACAAGTGCGGACAACACTTAAATCACTGTAACTTGTGTCGCTTGGGGGGTGGCTTTTTCCCACCCCTGAGTGACGCAAGTTAGATCAACTTAAGTGGTACCGTAGACCTGCCTATACTCTCACATGTTTGATAAATACATTCTGGGCCCAGTTCTCAGAAGTGCTCACCTAAATTGCATTTATGCATGCAAATAAGTTCTTCACAGCAGAAAAGGCAGCTGCTCATCTAACTGCCCGTTTACATGTACATGCAAAGCTGCACATGCTGATCAGAAAGCTGCTTTGGAAAAACTGTCCATCTTGTAACACTGCAACCTTCACTGGTCAATGACACATTAAAAGGAAAGATGAGACCAAGACAGCCCAATGATAGAGAAAGCAACAGTATTTAATTGACATATCCACAACTTGTGTTTAAAATGAACAAACAACCCAGGAATGGATCTATGTGAGAAACCAGGGAAACACTCTGAACAGCTACTTAGCCTAGATCCAGCTGGCACACAGGGCCAGCTCCAGCTTTTTTGCTGCCCCAAGTGGCAAAGTGGAGGAAAAAAAAAAAAAACAAAGACAAAACTGCGATCGGCGGCACTTCGACGGCAGCTCTATCACGCTGCTTCATTTTTTGGCGGCAATTCAGCAGCAGGTCCTTCCCCCCAAAAGGGACTAAGGGACCCGCTGCTGAATTGCTGTCGAAGACCCAGACATGCCGCCCGTTTCCATTGGCCACTCCAGGCACCTGCTTCCTTTGCTGGTGCCTGGAGCAGCCCTGGCTGCACAGAAAGGTGTTCCAAAGAGTTCTCTCAACAGGAGAAGCAGGGGTCTTACAGAGACACCATGCATTAACATTTCAAATTCAACCACTTGCTTTGGAGCAAGGCTTGCTCCTCTTTCACCCCTTTTTGTGTGACATTACTGCTGTATCAGAAAACTCCCTGAGACAGACAGACAGACAGACACACTCCAGTGGGCTCCCTGCTCACCCAAACACCTGGCAATCTTAAATTAACCGCACAATTTTCTTAGCACCCTGTCAGAGTCTGACGCTAAAGAAGGTATCACACTTTGAATAAGACCCGTGGCATTAAAACTTTCTCAACGTCTATATATATAATATATATAATACCGTGACAGGGAAATAAGCCATGTTTTACTGCATGAACTTTATGACCTAGAAAATCAAGCACTTATGTGTGAGTCAGTACCACTGCAATTTCATTTGCTCTGCTCTCCTCAGCATATGGTCTGATGGTGCTATTCCTATCTCTGTCCCCCAGAGAGCTGTTGGAAACAGAGAAATAGCATGGTACATTTGAGTTTATAGGGTATTAAAAGGGCTACAGTGAATGGTAGCCAAGGCACTGAAGTGAATTATTTATAGGCCAATTGCACTTTCTCCTAAACTACCCTTCAGACAGGTCAGGCCTTGACACACACATTAAGATCTTGTTAAGGCAAAACAGAGAGTTGAGGCTCGATAAGATAATGAAGATATTTCGGTATTACATGAAACTGCACTTGGGTAAAAAATCCTTCACAGTAACATTTTCAAACTTACGTGACTAGGTTCCCCAATTTAGAGACATAAAATAAGTTCCCATAAAAACTATGTAAGTTCCTTTTCTTCCCCCTTCTAGGGTAGGATGCTGAATTTCCTCCCTTTAAGTGCAAAGGTCTTAAGGGCAGGGTCAGTAGTTTTGAAGACAGGCTGGAGAAGGACATAGCACCCAATTTGTTCACCAGCAGTACCACAAACAAGAATCACAGTGAATCAAGAACCATTCTCTTAGCAATAGCACCTCCCAGGCATAGTTTGTCCATAGGCTTCATTCCCAGGGAACGTGAATCAACTTCACAGTGCTGAAAACTATAATTACATGCTGGATATTTTTTTTTTGTATTTATTGTAGAGTAAATCCTGTGCTTTTCTGGGATAAAGCATCTTTCAAAGCCAGAACAAAATCATAGAATCATAGAATATCAGGTTTGGAAGGGACCTCAAGAGATCATCTAGTCCAACCCCCTGCTCAAAGCAGGACCAATTCCCAACTAAATCATTGTAGCCAGGGCTTTGTCAAGCCTGACCTTAAAAACCTCTAAGGAAGGAGATTCCACCACCTCCCTAAGGCCACGTCCAGACTAGGAATTAAAATCGATTTTAGATACGCAACTTCAGCTACGGGAATAACGTAGCTGAAGTAGAATTTCTAAAATCGAGGTACTCACCCGTCTGGACGGCGCGGCATCGATGTCCGCGGCTCTCCGTGTCGATTCCAGAACTCCGTTCGGGTTGATGGAGTTCCGGAATCGATGTAAGCGCGCTCGGGGATCGATACATCGCGTCCAGACTAGACGCGATATATCGATCCCCGAGCAATCGATTTTAACCCGCCGATGCCGCGGGTTAGTCTGCACGTGCGCTAAGTAACCCATTCCAGTGCTTCACCACCCTCCTGTGGTTCACAAAGCTTCAGAGTAGGAGATAAAGTTCTCTTAACAGGGGATTCCCTTAGCCAGTGCAGAAACTGACTACCTTTGGGGCCTCCTCTTTGAGAATTCATTCCACAAGAAGAGTCTCCTTTAATTAGTCAAGAATGAAGAGCAGAAAACTCTATGGAGTCCATTAGGAATCTTACCATGAAGATTAAGTATACTGGGAACCACTCAGATACTAAGGAGAATCATATGCTACATCACACTACAGAGAATTAATCAGAACAAACTGATAGGCAAATATCAGAGGGGTAGCCATGTTAGTCTGGATCTGTAAAAGCAGCAAAGAGTCTTGTGGCACCTTATAGACTAACAGACGTTTTGGAGCATGAGCTTTCGTGGATGAATACCCACTTTGTCGGATGCATGTAGTGGAAATTTCCAGGGGCAGGTATATATAAGCAAGCAAGAAGGAGGCTAGAGATAACGAGGTTAGTTCAATCAGGGAGGATGAGGCCCTCTTCTAGCAGCTGAGGTGTGAAAACCAAGAGAGGAGAAACTGGTTTTGTAGTTGGCAAGCCATTCACAGTCTTTGTTTAATCCTGAGCTGATGGTGTCAAATTTGCAGATGAACTGAAGCTCAGCCGTTTCTCTTTGAAGTCTGGTCCTGAAGTTTTTTTGCTGCAGGATGGCCAATTTAAGATCTGCTATTGTGTGGCCAGGGAGGTTGAAGTGTTCTCCTACAGGTTTTTGTATATTGCCATTCCTAATATCTGATTTGTGTCCATTTATCCTTTTCCGTAGAGACTGTTCAGTTTGGCCGATTGCCGCTCTGCTATGTACTTGCTGGCATATGATGGCGTATATTACATTGGTGGTCATGCAGGTGAATGAACCGGTGATGGTGTGGCTGATCTGGTTAGGTCCTGTGATGGTGTCGCTGGTGTAGATATGTGAGCAGAGTTGGCATCGAAGTTTGTTGCATGGATTGGTTCCTGAGTTAGAGTTACTATGGTGCAGTGTGCAGTTACTGGTTTCAGGTTGGCAGGTTGTCTGTGGGCGAGGACTGGCCTGCCACCCAACGCCTGTGAAAGTGTGGGATCATTGTCCAGGATGGGTTGTAGATCCCTGATGATGCGTTGTATGGATTTTAGCTGGGGACTGTATGTGATGGCCAGTGGAGTCCTGTTGGTTTCTTTCTTGGGTTTGTCTTGCAGTAGGAGGCTTCTGGGTACACGTCTGGCTCTGTTGATCTGTTTCCTTATTTCCTTGTGCGGGTATTGTAGTTTTGAGAATGCTTGATGGAGATTTTGTAGGTGTTGGTCTCTGTCTGAGGGGTTAGAGCAGATACGGTTGTACCTCAGTGCTTGGCTGTAGACAACGTGGTGCGCCCAGGATGGAAGCTGGAGGCATGAAGGTAGGCATAGCAGTCGATAGGTTTTCAGTATGATAGGCAAAGTCAATTCTTAGGGTTCAACTTTAATGGTAACTTCAATAATAAAAAAGGAATCTTCAGCTTACACTTTCTACTCAACCATGACTTGTGCTAGGATTTCCTGCAGGACCTTTGCAAGCCACTCAGCTAGCTCACTGGCCCATCAAGGATCCAGGCTATGCCAAAGTCTGCTTCAGAGTAGAGTGACCAGGTGTCCGGTTTTCGACTAGAACACCCGGTTGAAACCCGGCCTTGGCAGCTCTGGTCAGCACTGCCAACTGGGCCATTAAAAGCCCAGTCAGCAGTGCTGCAGGGCTAAGGCAGGCTAGTCCCCACCTGTCCTGCGGCACCACGCTGCTCCCTGGAAGCAGCCAGCTGGTCCGGCTCCTAGGCAGGTGGGCCACAGGGCTTCGCGTGCTACCCAAACACCAATTCTGCACCCAGCCAATGGGAGCTGCAGGGGTGGGGGGTGCGCGGTGCCTGCGGGTGAAAGCAACGTGTGCTGCGGAGTATCCTGCTCTCTGCCTAGAAGCCAGACCAGCTGACTGCTTCCAGGGCACAGCACTGAGTCAGGACAGGCAGGAAGCCTGCCTTAGCACCACTGACCAGGAGCTGCCCAAGATAAGTCCATGCGCCATGTCCCAACCCCCAGCCCCAACCCACTGCCCCATCCCTGAGCCCCTCACAACCTAGAGCCCCCTCCTGCACCCCAAACCCATCATCCCCAGCCCAGAGCCCACTCCCCCAGCCCAGAGCCCATACCCGCCTCCTCTACCTCAACCCCCAAGCCACCCCAAACCCAGAGCCCCATCCTGCACCCCAACCCCCTGCCCCAGCCCAGTGATAATGAGTGAGGGTAGGGGAGAGCAAGCCAACGAGGAAGAGAGAATGTAGTGAGTGGGGGGCGGGACCTTGGGGAAGGGGTGGGGTAGAGTCTCAGGGAAGGGGCAGAGCGAGTATGTTTGGTTTTGTGTGATAAGAAAGTTGGCAACCCTACTTAAGAGCCAGAGAAAAAATTAATGGTTAAACAGAAACTTAGGCAAAATACTAAAATTAAGAACTTCCTTGGCCCCGTATGGACTACAGTTCCCAATGGCTTTTCCCTCATCTCTCCCAGCCAATGTCCTGACCCAGGTACTCCCGCAGGAGGCTTCATACTCTGTGTAGGTCTTGCTTCCTGAGCTATCTTCCCAGAAATCACTCAACAGGTTTGTTCCTCCCCTCTCCCAAGCCAGTGGCTACTGTGGGAGCCTTCCTGCTCCCTGCAGTCCTATAGTTCCTTTAAGCTCTTCCTGGTCTTTATAAGGATCAGGAGCTCTTCAGATTAATCACATGGGTGGAGGGGGGGCATCTCTCCTTAAACGGGCCAGTCACCCTTTGAAACCTATCTGCCACTGCACTCCTGGCCAGAAGTCACACTTACCCTTCTAACAAACTAGACGTTCCATGGCGAGTCAGCAGATTTTACTCAGCCCCTTCAAGCAGGGTTCTGACTCCTGCTCTTAGCAGGGCAAGGCTGAGTAGCAGAAGATGCCTACTGCTTTGGTGCATGAGAGCAAGTAGGAAAAACCAGTAGAGCAGCATAATCAGTCAAAGCAGCACTAATCCCCACTTTCCCCTCCAAACAAAAATCTCCTTCTGCGAAGCAAGAAGGCATGGTGCTCTCCTCTGCAGCTCACAAAGAGTGCAAATCCCATGCTACACAAACTGCCTAAATCCTGCCCCTTTCTGCCACACACACAGTGAGACTACAATGATTTCACAGCAGTCAGAGCCCACTGGCACCCACATTTAGACATAGTAGGGTTTGCTAAGACTTGTTACCTCTTGATGATTGAGCCTAGACAAAGTACTAGGTAATATTATTTATAAGGTGCTTTGAAGATGTAAAGTTCCACATCAGCACTAATGATCTCAGAAGACCTGGTCACACTTGTTTCACGTCAATTTGCTGACAGGCTTGTTTCAGGTTCTTCTGCAAGACAAATTAAAGAGCTGTCCGTGTGAATAGCTACAGCTAAAGAGAACAAACCAGACAAGTGCACAGAAACTTCACACATTTAAAAACCCAAGACAAAATATTCCAAATTGTCACCTAAAGTTAGATGCCTAAACAAAAATGGTATAATTGTAAAAAGCCAGGCTATCAGCCACTCAGCACTTTTGAAAAGTGGAGTCAGAGCCTCGCACCTGCTCCAGTCACATTATATTGGGTAGCAAAGCAGTACAGGGACCCGAAAAGTCCCATTATTTAGCCAGAGGGGGATTTCTTCCGGTGTCGGAACTGGTGGAGACAGTCATGCTGCTGACTTCTGAAGGCTGCTCACAAGCCTTTAGCATAGGGGGCAGACTGAGGTAGATCTGGGGCAGGAGGAGCCCACTGGGGTGAGGCAACAGCATGTCATTCTGCAGAAATTTGGGGCTGTGCTGTGGCCCACAATGGCAATCTGGGGAGACTGTCTTAACTGAGAATCATGGGAGTGCAAAGACAGCTAAGAGCCAGCATTGTCCTTCCTCCCCCGGAGCTCTTAGCAGCTCAACACACAGTCTCATCCCAGCCTTTCTTTAGTAGCACTTAAATACGCAGTTAGGTGCCTGGCTTTAGACATTGAAGATGAAATTTTCGCCCCATGTTTTTGCAGTATAGAAACAAAGAAACTAGTGTTCTCAATGATAATTCAGCAACTGTGCTGTTCACAGTCCTTCTCTAGCAGGGCCATTAGACTGACAGCAATCAAACCAGAAATACCATCTCAGCGGCAAACTGGTGATTACACATTTTTATGAGAGTTAATGGCACATTAATTGATTTTATTGCAATTTATGGTATTTGCATAATGATGTGAATCAATATAGAGATAGTAATGGAGGATGTTATAAAATGTCCAAGTACAACAAAAGCCCAGAGAGTTTGAGTCTCCTCAAACCCCAACTCATTTTCCACCTTTCGTTTTTCTTTTTGATAGTGTAATTATTTTGCATAACTCCGGAAGCAAATTAGTAGCACTGTGTCAATGGGATAAATAGCAGTCCAGTGTATTTGCTTGCGCTCAGGGCCGGCTCTAGGCACCAGCGCTCCAAGCATGTACTTGGGGTGGCACTTTCCAAAGGGCGGCACTCCGGTTTTTGGTTGTTTTTTTTTGCTTGGGGCACAAAAAGCCGAGAGCCGGCCTTGAGCGGAGGTAAGCTGTGGCAGTGGGGGGCACGGAGAGGGCCTCAGGAAGTAACCTTGGGGGGGGCAGAGGAACTGCTCCCCCCCAGCTCACCTCCACTCCACTGCCACCTGCTCCCCCAAGTATGCCACTGCTCCGTTTCTCTCCCCTTCCTCCCAGGCTTGCCGTGTGAATCAGCTGTTTTGTGGCAAGCCTGGGAGGGAGGGAGGGAGGAGAAGTGGAGCAGCGGCAGCACGCTCAGGGGAGCAGGCAGAGCAGAGCGGAGATGATCTGTGACAGCGGGCGGCGCGGGGAGGGCCACAGGAAGTAACCGTGGGGGGAGGCAGAGGAACCGCTTCCCCCCCCAGCTCACCTCCGCCTCCTCCCCTGAGCACACCGCTGCTCCACTTCTCCCCCCCTCATAAGAACATAAGAATGGCCATACTGGGTCAGACCAAAGGTCCATCTAGCCAGTATCCTGTCTACCGACAGTGGCCAATGGCAGGTGCCCCAGAGGGAGTGAACCTAACAGGTAATGATCAAGTATCAGAGGGGTAGCCGTGTTAGTCTGGATCTGTAAAAGCAGCAAAGAATCCTGTGGCATCTTATAGACTAACAGACGTTTTGGAGCATGAGTTTTCGTGGCAGGTGCCTCAACTGCTAGAACAGGGCTTCATCCTCCCTGATTGAACTAACCTCAGATATATACCTGCCCCTGGAAATTTCCACTACATGCATCTGACAAAGTGGGTATTCATCCACTAAACCTCATGCTCCAAAACGTCTGTTAGTCTATAAGGTGCCACAGGATTCTTTGCTGCTTTTACACGTAATGATCAAGTGATCTCTCTCCTGCCATCCATCTTCACCATCTGACAAACAGAGTCTAGGGACACCATTCCTTACCCATCCTGGCTAATAGCCATTAATGGACTTAACCTCCATGAATTTATCCAGTTCTCTTTTAAACGCTGTTATAGTCCTAGCCTTCACAACCTCCTCAGGTAAGGAGTTCCACACGTTGACTGTGCGCTGTGTGAAGAAGAACTTCCTTTTATTTGTTTTAAACCTGCTGCCTATTAATTTCATTTGGTGACCCCTAGTTCTTGTATTATAGGAATAAGTAAATATTTTCCTTATCTACTTTCTCCACATCACTCATTATTTTATATACCTCTATCATATCCCCCCTTAGTCTCCTCTTTTCCAAGCTGAAAAGTCCTAGCCTCTTTAATCTCTCCTCATATAGGACCCTCTCCAAACCCCTAATCATTTTAGTTGCCTTTCT
This sequence comes from Gopherus flavomarginatus, assembly GCF_025201925.1. NCBI lineage: Eukaryota > Metazoa > Chordata > Testudines > Testudinidae > Gopherus > Gopherus flavomarginatus. The sequence goes on from NC_066623.1 coordinate 14,057,535, forward strand.
CTGAACCTTTTCTAGTGCCAGTATGTCTTTTTTGAGATGAGGCAACCACATCTGAATTCAGTATTCAAGATGTGGGTGTACCATTGATTTATATAAGGGCAATAAGATATTCTCCGTCTTATTCTCTATACCCTTTTCAATGATTCCTAACATCCTGTTTGCTTTTTTGACCACCTCTGCACACTGCCTGGACATAGGGTGACCAGACAGCAAATGTGAAAAATCTGGAAAGGGGGTGGGGGGTAATAGAAGCCTATATAAGCAAAAGACCTCAAAAATCGAGACTGTCCCTATAAAATCAGGACATCTAGTCACCCTACATGGACATCTTCAGAGAACTATCCACGATGACTCCAAGTTCTTTTTCCTGATTTGTTTTAGCTAAATTAGCCCCCATCATATTGTATGTATAGTTGGGGTTATTTTTTCCAATGTGCATTACTTTACTTTTATCCACATTAAATTTCATTTGCCATTTTGTTGCCCAATCACTTAGTTCTGTGAGATCTTTTTAAAGTTCTTCACAGTCTGCTTTGGTCTTAACTATCTTGAGCAGTTTAGTATCATCTGCAAACTTTGCCACCTCACTGTTTGCCCCTTTCTCCAGATCATTTATGAATAAGTTGAATAGGATTGGTCCTAGGATTGACCCTTGGGGAACACCACTAGTTACCCCTCTCCATTCTGAGAATTTGCCATTAATTCCTACCCTTTGTTCCCTGTCTTTTAACCAGTTCTCAATCCATGAAAGAACCTTCCCTTTTATGCCATGACAACTTAATTTACGTAAGAGCCTTTGGTGAGGGACCTTGTCAAAGGCTTTCTGGAAATCTAAGTACACTATATCCACTAGATCCCCCTTGTCCACATGTTTGTTGACCCCTTCAAAGAACTCTAATAGATTAGTAAGACACGATTTCCCTTTACAGAAACCATGTTGACTTTTGCCCAACAATTTATGTTCTTCTATGTGTCTGACAATTTTATCCTTTACTATTGTTTCAACTAATTTGCCCGGTACCGACATTAGACTTACTGGTCTGTAATTGCTGGGATCACCTCTAGAGCCCTTTTTAAATATTGGCATTACATTAGCTATCTTCCAGTCACTGGGTACAGAAGCCAATTTAAAGGACAGGTTACAAACCCTAGTTAATAGTTTCGCAATTTCACATCTGGTCTCGGTGACTTGTTAATGATAAGTTTATCAATTAATTCCAAAACTTCCTCTAGTGACACTTCAATCTGTGACAGTTCCTCAGATTTATCACCTACAAAAACTGGCTCAGGTTTGGGAATCTCCCTAACATCCTCAGCCATGAACACCAAAGCAAAGAATTCGTTTAGTTTCTCCGCAATGACTTTATCGTCTTTAAGCGCTCCTTTCCTTTCTTTATCATCGAGGGGCTCCACTGATTGTTTAGCAGGCTTCCTGCTTCTGATGTACTTAAAAAATATTTTGTTATTACCTTCTGAATTTTTGATTAGGCGTTCTTCAGACTCCTCTTTGGCTTTTCTTATTACATTTTTACACTTTATTTGACAGTGTTTATGCTCCTTTCTATTTACCTTGCTAGGATTTGACTTCCACTTTTTAAAGAAGTCTTTTTATCTCTCAAGGCAAGCCTGGAGGGGTAGGAGGGAAAATGAGGCACGCCCAGGGGAGAAGGCGAGGCCGGGGATTTGGGGAAAGGGTTGGAATGGGGTAGGGAAGGGGCAGAGTCGGAGCAGAACCGAGGCAGGTGCAGGAAAAATTTTTTGCTCAGGGAGGCAAAAAACTTGGAGCCGGCCCTGCCTGTGCTATCAAATGTATATCCAATCTGATCAGCTGAAGGTGCCAAATCTTTAATAATATGATTTTTACTTGAGAAATCAAATCTGTCATCAGACAGGATCAACTTTTTCCCTCCATTCTAGCACTTCCTGGTCAGTTCAATACTATTGTTGAGCTAAAGACCATAGAAAATGTGACATGCCTCATGCCTAAATCATTTCTTTGCAGAGCGGCTCTTGGCATATTTGTTACAAATCTTCATGCAATCTCAAAGTCCTTTTATGGCATAGTATGTTTCCAGCTCACAGGGACTTTGGTGCAGCATTTGGTTGCAGACCCAAAATCATAGAGAGAAGATCTAGAAAAGACCTATTAAATCAATCAAATCCATCCTACTGCCAATACAGGATTGTTTCCTATTGAACGCTTATTTGTGTCCGACAAGACAAATTATTTCCAAAAGTAATTTGTGATGCTGGGTATTTCAGGGGACAAATTCTGAGCACCCATCCTATGAAAACCCCTTCATGGTTTGATATCCAAAAATTTAGTCATCCAAAATCACTAATCGTTTTACACAAATACTGACCCTAGTTTGCCTTTCAAGGTCAACACACACACATGCACACATACACACACAGTGCTATGCATTTGGTGTGTCTTTTCAGAGAATTCTAAAGTGGTGGAGATCAGCTGCGATGGGTGTTTTCAGCAGGTCACTAGTCATCATGGCTCAAGACAACTGCTTTCCAGTTGTTGGTTGGGTTGTTTGTTTGTAGGGACAGTAAGAAAGCGAGTCTTTCTTAGCATTATCTTGTGCAAAGCTACTATGGTGTTTGTTCACTACTTCTTTCAGGGATTGCAATAATGGTAAGATCATACCACTCTAGCCAGTACAAGAGCTTTAGCCAATCTTGTCCTATATTGTAAGATGTACTGTAGCTTTAGATACTCTCTGCATTTTGGTATTCAAAGCATTAGGCAGAAATATAATTAAAGAGGGGTTATTAAGACTTAAGAGCAGTTAAAGGAGGTTCTGTTATCAAATTAATTATATTGAATATCATGGAATAGCTCATACAATGAGCCAGTGCAACAGGCAACACACTGGGGGATCTATTTGAATAAGGGTCTGTATATACAGCAAATGTAAGTTTATTATCATTATTATACCAATCTCTCTAGCACTGACTGTACAGTGGTGGTGATAGATAACGGCATAAAAATCAACACTCAAGTGAACAAAATTAGGCCTGCATCCTGCAAAGGGATTGTTATAAACAGCTACTATAGGGCCCTATATTTTGGTAAAATTATCTTCCCATTAAAAATGTAATTTCAAACATTATAATCCACTGCCTTCATCTGAGCCCATGTCAGCAGGACAGATTTGAGGAGAACTGTGTTTTTGTTTCCATGGGTTCCAACCAGTATGAGACTCTATAATGCTTATTAACATATGTGTGGGAGCCATTATCCTCATTTTCAATGGGATACATTATCTATTAATTAGTGATTCCTACCCAAGAGACATCTTTTCTAGATTTTCATACCCTATCACACATACAAAGACACAATGGGCCAGATCCTTAGCAAGCTTAAAGTGACATAACACTTCTGGGTATGTCTGCACTGCAGCTGGGAGGTGTGATTCCCAGCAAGGGTAGACAGACTCAAGCTAGTGTGCTGAAAATAACAGTGAGGATTTTGCTGCATTAGCAGCAGTTAGGAGAGCTACCCAAGTCCAAGGCACCCCTCCCCCCCCCCCCCCGATCCCCTGGGTCAGAGCTCAGGCCTCTAGCCTGAGCTGCCACCAGTGTCACATGGTTCACGCTGTTATATTTAGCATGAGCTCCAATCTGTTTACCCAAACACCTCCCCTAGTTGCAGTATAGGCATATGTATAGAAGCCAGGCTATTCCTCAGCAACTTCCATTCAAATATCAATCTTTGAGGGCACAAATAAGACAAAATACACAAAGAAGTGAGAACTACTCAAATCTAATCCTAAGAATCATTCACTGATTCAAATGTATAAGCTTAAAACGAATAAATCAGACACTTGTTTCTGTTTCTGCCCTACTATCAAGCTGGAAGTTTAAATATAGTTTTCTTCAGAGATGAACAAAAAGTATTTTTACTGTGCATTCCTGCTCTTCTGTCTCTGCATCTAGGATCTCCCTGACTAAAAAGAAAGGCATTATGAAATTACTGTAACACAGGAGTGGATTTGCCATGAAAAAAACCATGCAGTGGCATGGGGCCCCCAACATTCAGGACAAATATCTGACAACCTGCCCCCGAGTCCTGGCCGGAAGCGCAGCAGGGCTCAGGCAGGCAGGCTGCCTGCATGCTGTGGCCGGTTGCCCCATGCCACTCTCGAAAGCAGATGGCTGCTGGCACGTCTCTGCGCACCCATGGTGAGGGGAAGGTGGCTTCACATGCTGCCCCCACCCTGGGCAGCACACGGAGACCCACTGCCCCCCTCCCTCCAAGGGGTGCACAGAGACACGCCAGCAGCTGCGCAGCAGAGTGAAGGCGGCTCTCTGCCCGTTCTGCTTCCTGCCCTCCCTCTATGCCGCTTTGCTCCCAGAAGCGGTCAGTATGTCCTTGTGCAGGGGGGATGGTGTCTCTGTGCACTGCCCCTGCCCTGAGCACCGACTCCACAGCTCCCACTGGCCAGGAACTGCGACTAATGGGAGCTGCGGGGGGTGGTACCTGCGGGCAGTGGCACACGGAGACCTCCTCCCCCCACAGCCTAGGAGCCACTGCCAGAGGTTTGTGCGTGCAGGTCGTTTTGGGAGCCACCCCACCCCAGGTAATTGCACCCCTGCTCCAGCCCAGAGCCTGCACCTAAACTTCCTCCCAGAGACTGCACCCCTCACCCCTCCCACACCCCAGCCCCTGTCCCGATCGCATAGCCCGCACACAAACTTCCTCCCAGAGCCTGCCCCCTTCAACCCAACCCCCTGCTTCAGTTAAGGTATCTCACTTTATTTTCATTTATTTCCGATTAATTATAATATAGGAGGAAGATGAAGAAAAAAATGAAAAAAGCGGGAGGGGGGAGGGGGAGGGGATAAGAAAGAATATGCACAGGGCCCCACTAACTCTAAATCTGCCACTGCTGTAACATTATCAATAATCATGTCAATTTGCCCACCACTGGAACACAGTCAACTTGGGAGTAAACAGCTATTTAAAAATACAAAGCAAGTCTTCGCAACAGCTCTAGTTAGGAAGTGAGGGTTATTATAACCAACTGAACTATGGAGGAAATGCAGGCAGGTAGAGTGTAATTAACCTACACTGGAACGTAGTTAGGATGCTAAAGTTAATACCACTTCTCTTGTGAAAAGCTCTGCAGGATTTTTAAGAAGTTGACGTCAATGGAACCAGGATTTCACTCCAATGCTTTGTCTTATGTGAACTATGGCACCTCCAGAATGCTGCCACCTACTACCTGTCACCTTGTTTTGGAAATGACCCAGTACCAACTGAGAGGGTGTTTTCTACTGAATCACCAATACCTGTCCCAGCAGTTCCATAAGGTTTTCCTTACAGTTCTCTATTCAAATACTGATCCTGACCAGATCTCCTTGGATGATCATGGGAAAGTCCAGATGGGTAGTGAGACCCAGTGTTCAGCAAAAATTATGTTTGGTTACAATATTGAAACAGTACTTTTTTTGGCAGGGGCAGGGGAGGGGGCAGGAGTCAATGAATAAAAATTAGATTGGGTTATTTATTCAGTTCAGAATAATGCACTGGCTTTTCAATTTCTTCTTTGTAGCGAGGGAGGTTTAAAGGTACCAATGTTAGACAATAGTCACTAAGTATGTCTTCTGTGCACACAACTGACCCTGTAGCACCTAAGTCTCTGAGTTGCGCTCATGTAAAAGAAGGATAGCTCTCTTGAAGTCAATGGAAATAGAATGGGGGGAAACTAGTTTGAGATAAGAATCAGTTCCACAATGCACTAATTAGCACCTAGTTTAAAATGCCGCTAGTGGTAGTTGTAATTTTAGTATTTCTTAGTACAGGAAACACCTCTTGAATTACACCAGCCAGAATCCCCCCCCCCTCCCCCCCCGAGCGCTGTTTTACTGCTTTATATCCAAATTCGTGTTATATCGGGCGGCGTTATAACGGGGTAGAGGTGTACAGTTAACTTGCTCACTTTTTATCTGTTACTAGTTTATAGCTTCATATGATCAACTAATATTTTCAGTATAGTTTCATCATCTTAATGAAAGTACTTGATTTAAACCCATAACCCGTGAACATTGACATTCAGTTCCAGATTCCAAAGTGCTCTTAATTAGCTAAACCTCACAACACCTATGTGATGCAGGTAGGTTTCATTATAAAACTGAAAAGTGGAGGCACAAAATGGTGAAGTGGTTCGCCAGAGGCCTGACACAAGATTAAGGTCACTTGGCAGCAGTAGAGCTGGGAATAGAATCCAGAAACCTTAACTACCATCCCCAGCTCTGACAGTACAGCAGAAAAAAATATGATCTACTACTAGGAGATTAGAGCACTTCTCCTTCCTTCCCTTCTAAGAGAGAAAAGACTTTCAAGACATTATGTGCTATGATTGGGTATGATTTTTCCAAGTGAAATCTGCCTTTATTCTGTGGTACAGAACTGCAACCACAGATGATATAGACAAAAGCAGCACCTAATTTTCACTTAGACACTCATGTATGTACCTAGGAAAATAAAGTTAAGAGACACTTGTACTATTCTATACTATTTCTAAATTACTGAGAAATGCTTATTCCATACATAAACAGCAGCCATGGCATGGCTTTATGTTTTACAAGATTTGGTTTATTATTTAGGTTTGGTATGAAATATCCCAAATATCAAAAAAGGATATTACTTTTTTACATATATGCACACATAAAATATGTTTAAAGTCATGTATTTTCTGTCCAAGTATGTTGTAAAATCCTATTATCATGCAGTAGTGTGTCCCCAGCACTCCCTATAAATTATTTTTTTACTTTTCTAATTCAGTGAAATAATTAGTGGTAATTGCCACAAGCAAAAGGTTATCAAGTGAGCCTATACTGTCAGCGAGCAGTTTGTGTTTTTGAGACGTTCTTGTCGTTATGTGTTTGTGTCAGTGGGGTTCTATCAGCGAGAGCACATGCTGCACTGCAACCAAGATTCAAGGAAGAACTCAGCAAGAACATTTTGCAATCATTATTGAATAGCACCTAGGTACTTAGTTACTGGTGCTCGGTGAATTAAAGGTAGGATTTTCAAAAGCTACAATAAGAGCCAGATTTTCAAAAGATCTCAGCATCAAACAGCTCTCACTGAGGACAGTGGAGAATCTCTTCCCCCGCCACCATTCCTCCCCCCACCCTCTATCTCTCTCTCACACAAACACAGCCCCTTTAATGAAAACAATGGGAGCTACTGGGAGCTGAACTATTTTGAAAATCTAGGCCTAAAAAAACAAAGTTAATATTTTTCACAGTCATGAACTAAAAAGTAGCTGTGGGGAAGAGAGTGTTTCAATAGCATTCAGACATTTTAAGGGAAGGGACCATGAGATCATCTAGTCTGAACTCTGGCATAACACAGTCCATTGAATTTCATCCAGTTACTCTTGTATTTAGCCCAATTACCAATAGGTGTATTCTAGCCACACACTGTGCTCCTATGGTAAACTCCAAGGTGTTGTATAAAAACATATTTAAGGCCCTGAATGCCTACGCAATGGAGTAAAGTGGTATAGGTGCCCCTATTCCCTGATGTAACGCAGCAGGGAAAGGGAAAGCAAACATAAAGAAGTGGCTCAGCCGATAGAGAGAGTGGAACAATCTCTTACTGGTGTAGACCAGCAGCAGTTTACCTAGACCTTGGAGTAAGGGGTGAACCAGGGAACAAACTGTGACCACCTGTCTCAATTCGTCCCTTGGTCTGCTCTTATGGTGGTGCGGCTCCATACCAAAGCAATGGCCTGAGTGCACATAAACGCTCAGTTTAGAGTTTATGTAGCAGGAGAGTATAGATTTTTGCTGTTTCTGTCACAGATCTGCTAGTTTTACACAAGATCAAGCATCTGACCCAAATTTGCTATAGGGGACAAGTCAGACCTTCAATTACATACAGATGGCCAAGCCTGGTCTGATGCCATCAGACTGGAACTATAAAACCAGGAAGGCATAAATAATGTGTCATACCACCAGTGTAGGTACCAGAAATCTTCATAGACACTTCAAATTCGCCTGTTATCATATCTCTAAAAATGTATGTGTGTGTTTGTGTTCATCATGATATATCCCTAACTCCAGGGTAAAGTACTATCTAACAAGACGGTTGTAGTTGTCAAACAGTCACCATTATAAACACAGGAAATTCAGAGCTATGGTAATCTTAAAAGAACAACTCCATAAACATTTGAAAGTATTGAAATGGACGGGTAAGGCTGCAAAACACCCTTAACTCTGTCCCCATCACAGTGCTAGCCTCCTCACTTTCCTTTCTGATGTGCTTTGTAAGTGCGTTACTTTTTTGATAAAGAGCATTTTATTTGGCCCTTAAAATTAGAAAAGTTGCTGTTCTGATAAAGTACCATATACCATCAACACCTTTCCATCTTCACTCATTTGGGGGTTTTTTTATGGGTGCATTCTGCAGGCAAATTAAATGTGGAACATACATGGTTCTTGTACAACTTATGAGTGGGGTCTCAAAACTGCAAACCAAAGAGCATCTCCAAGGGACTGGTAGAAGAGGGGGATCACATAGACAGCTATCCAGTGTCAGGAGCGAATTACAAACCACAAGGGCCCCTACCTCAAGCCAAAGGACATAACTGGCAAATCCAGCAACTACCCGTCTACCTGCCCTTCCTATGAGGAGTTTCGGTGCTCAGCACCACTCGATGTATAGAGCCTACCATCATGCACGACAGGCTGCCGAAGCGGAACGGTCTGACTTTTAGACTGGGGTAAAAGGGACATGAATGGCACCAAAGAAAACCCACGGGGCAGAGGGAGCAGAAGAACAGACCACAGAACTAACCATGTGGCCATCTGAGTTGGGTGATGTCCTGGGGGCCATATTCCTAGGATCTGTCCAAGAATGCACTGGACAGACTAAATGAGCTGAAGAGGATGTGGAATCAGAGCCAGAATCGCAGCCACATAAGTGGCTACTGCCATCTGTGTTGTTTTTACGGGAGGAAATTGCAACATAAATGGGAGGGTTTCCTCTCAGTGCAAATATTGTTATGGAGGATGTTGTGTGTTTTGGGGTGACCTTCAGTTGGCTATTTCCCTGCCCCCTCCTTTATCCCAAAATGATTCCAAGTGTGGGTGGGGAGGGATTTAAACATGGCAGCCATTGATTTATTCTAGCTACATTTGAACTGATTACTGGAGAAAAAAGAATCAAAGCTGGGATTGCACTCATGAGTGCATATTTCCACACAGAGTTATAAAAAACGCAGTCAGTCCATCACATCTGTGTACCACTATTGTGTCATACAATAGTAGCATTACAGCATTGTCCCAGACAGCCTGCATTATAAGTCCCAGTGGCTGTACTAAGTGAAAAAGTCCCTTGGTGACAGTGGTACTTGACCTCCTGGCACTCTGTCCAGGTGGGTGAGGGTCAGGGGAGAAGGCAGTTCTGTTCTCATCAAGCTTCTTCATCCTAGTTCAACCTCCTGTTAATGTCCATCTGAATTTTTCAGGGGATGATTGAAAATTTTTCATGCAAGTGAAACACAACACGGTGAGTGAGATTCCTGGCCTGGGCAAACTTCCAGTGGCCAAGCTTACTAGCCATTGATCAGTCAACAGGAGATAAAATATTTTCTTTGCATATAAATGGTCTTCTACCACAGGCATGGAAAAATTGAACCCTCTTTTAATCAGGGATATCCAACAGATTAACATATTTTAATCCTGTGGCACCTTATAGACTAACAGACGTTTTGGAGCATGAGCTTTCGTGGGTGAATACCCACTTCTTCAGATGCATGTATTCACCCACGAAAACTCATGCTCCAAAACGTCTGTTAGTCTATAAGGTGCCACAGGATTCTTTGCTGCTTTTACAGATCCAGACTAACACGGCTACCCCTCTGATACTTAACATATTTGAAGACTTCTTTGACCTGAAACAGCATTAAAACCAATATTGGTAACAGCACTCTGACCTGTTTGCCCTATAGTAAACTGGTCATCCACTGACCTGTAGCAGTCTGGGGTAGTCAACTTCCAAATGGCAATAGCTATCCGTTTCTGCACTGGTATGGTGTCCCTTATTTGCATGGCCTGGTGCTGAAGGGTTGGGCCAAGTTCCTCACAGAGCTCCATAAAGGTGGCCTTCCTCATGAGGGAGTTCTGTAGCCCTCCCAGGTCTGCATGAGGAGGTAATCCCACCACTCTGGGCTAGTTTTCCTGCATCAGAAGTGCCAGTCTGCACATGGGGAATCTGCAGCAATGGTAGCATGCAACAGCCGTCTCCACTCCGCCATGGCAGCATCCAGGTTGCATGATCTCCTTGCCAAGACCTGCCGTCACCTTCTGAGGGTCACAAGCAACTGCTGAAATACCTTCCACCGTGTCCCATTCTCTCAGTCTGCATCCTGTTGCAACAACAAAGCAGCCAAAAGCCGGAACAGTTCATTCACCCGGGCTGGATTCATGCATTAACAAAGGCTGGAATAGACAGAGGTGAGGCACATGCTGAGCCAGAAATGGTTTAGGCAAGCTGAGGACACTTCTATGCAGGGGCTTGGGGAGGACAAAGAAGTTGTCCCACAATATACCACAAAACAATTCCTAGAGCATCTCAGTCTTAGTCAGGTGCTAAGAACAGTGGGATCTGTCTCCAGAAATCCAAGTGCTGAACCCAGGCTACTGCTACTGCAATGTCCAGTGTGGACACAGCCACTTAGGCTTGAGTGCAGATGTTTGCAGGCAGGCTTGACTTACCCAGGTGCCCAGACCCAGGAAACTCTGCAGTGCAGATACACCTAGAAAGCCCCTAGCTCCAGATGGGCTGAGGAGTCTGCCAGGAGAAGACAGAGTTTAATAACCGAGTGGGAAGCTTCAATGAACTCCATCAAGCTACAATGGCCACAATGCATGTAAGATAGGTCAAAGGTGCATGATAAATGAATTTATCATGGCTCTGCCATCATCGTGTGATTATTATTTCCACGGATGCATAGATTAGACGAGATAAAATAGACACACACCGATCTCTATAGTGCTTTAGCATGTGACAACAGCTGAATTTTGTCCTATGACGGTACAAATTTCCAGTATATATATTACTCAAAATACTGGTGTGTCTGTTAATAGTTGAAAAGTCAGTGCTGTGTTCCTCCTCTCCTCTGTGTATGGCTCTTCAATTAATCTGAACATTTTGGTGTAGAAGTTTGTGGAACGGGGAATAAAAACAAATCAGCGTCTTTCAGTGAGAGGCTGAATGAGTTGAGAGGCAAACATTCGGAACAACCAAGCTGCTGTACACGAAAACAAAAACAGAGATTTATGACTGCAGCACTGCAACTCTGAATGTTGTGTAATGGCTTCTTGATTGCACAGTACAGAATTGACTACTGTGATAGACCCAGGCCAGTTGGGTACAGCAGAATAGCAGAAGGCAGATATACTGGCCACTGGATTAACAGTTTTCTGTTCCCTGACTGACCAGAGCAGGGGCTGCTCCAGGCTAATGAGAACACCTGACTCTAATTAACCTGCAAAGAGTCAGGTGAGGCCATTCAGTTAATGTGACCACCTGACTCTAATTAAGGCCCTGCTGATAATATAAAAAAGGCTCACTCCAGTCAGACAGGGAAAAGCCAGGGGCGAGGAAGTGTGGCTGAAGGGCTGGTTAATGAAGACACCCTCAAACCATCGATAAGGGAGCCCTAAGGTAAGGGTGAAGAAGGGAGAAGCAGGAGAGCTGTGGGGAAGTGGCCCAGGGAAATGTAGCAACTCTGGCAGTGAAAGTTTGGCTGCCAACAACTGCTACCATTAGGGTCCCTGGGCCGGAACCCGGAGTAGAGGGTGGGCCTGGGTTCCCCCCAACCCACCACTACAGGAACATCTCCTGGGAGGGGAAGTCAGGCCCCTGTCAGGACAGGAGGCTGAACAGAGACTGTGGGAGTTCTTTCACCAACCTCCTTGCAGGCCTATGATGAAAAGGGATCAGTAGACTGTAACCGTGGCCCTAGAGAGAGAAGGGCTATGTGGAGGGTCACAGTGAGCCACTTAGCTAGCATAAACAGCCCCTAGAAGTGCAGGACCCACGGGAGCAAGGTCAGAGCTCTGCCACACTACATTAATCCATTTAAAGTGCACAAACACTGAATGTAGAATATCTAAGATCTCTAGGTGGTGTTCCATAGAATAACAAAACAAAAAGCGAAAGACTGTCAGGTCCACATGCCAGTGGGCACAACGGAAGAAATCAGTGCTTATCCTGAACAGTTCTTTTCTGGTTTTAATCGTTTTTATTATGGACATTGATCTTTAAGATTTCACATCACAGTCTGAGGGACATGAGCTGTAAATACACTCCAGACAAAAGCTAATTTAAAAAGGCCCATACACAGCAGTATTTAAAGGAGTTTTATGATGATACTGTGTACTTTATACAGTACCTTTCATATGAGGCTCTCTAAGTTCTCTACAAACAGGAAGTCTAAAAAAAACCCTGAGTTATTTTATACCCATTTTATGGAGCAGTAAACTGAGGCATGAACTAAGATCAAGTCACTTGGCTAAAGCCAACTCAAGCGCCTAAACTTCTGCTTAAAGTAACATATACCTTTATGTATCACATATTGTAGTATTACTAGATTTCTGCATGCTTATGTAGTTTCTTCCATGATCAGCTATTCAGCAAGCTGGCCAGTTGGCAGAAACTGTCAGGCTCAGCCTCCAATAATCAGGCCTATTGGTTGGAGCATAGGTTGCAGCTAGGCATAAGGTTGGGCCTTGGCCAAGAGGAATGCTAGAATCGAGATCCAAGGATAGGCTGGGGTCAAAACGAAGATCAGAGTCCATAGACAAACTAGAATCAGAGTCATAGGCTGAGTCCAGGTGCAGGCCAAAGATCGAAGCTGGGTAGTCAGGATCCAAAGATAAGCCAAGCTGATATCAAAGCCAGTGTCCAGATATAGGTTGAAGATCAAAGCCAGGTATTCAGGGTCCGAGGGTCTGGACCCTGCAGGAGGTGGAGACAAGTCTGGAATGGGTCTGGAGTGAGGTTGGTGTGGGGCAAAGACAATACTGGAAGAGGTCTCAGGCAAGGATGGGGTAGGACCAGTAACAGGAGCAGACTGGGAGTCTCAAGAATCTGGTGCACAGCAAGGCAGCAGGAGGGTTCCTGGCCGGGTAGCGCTGTTGCTTAGACTGATCTGCAGTTCTGGTGGGGCTGTGGAAGTATCTGAGTCTGGGGACTCTACTTAGCGATAGGTTGCTGCTGCATACCTGAGGGCTGAGTCACTGCAGGCTCTGCTGGAGTGGTAAGTCCGGGTTGCTGCCTGGATGCTGACTCACCCCAGCTCTGGTGGAGGGGCACCTGTTGAAGCACTAGGGATGCATGGCCTATCTAAAGCCTGCCCATATCTAAAGCCCAACCCATCTTAAGGGGAGGAGCCACTGAACGCAGACATAAAATAATTTCAGGGGACAACAAATGAAAAACTGGACCAGGTGTGATGTACCCAGGGATCCAGAGGGGGACACTGAGCAAAGAACCCCAGACATCGTCCAGTGCTCCTCGAAAGCATCTAGGAAAGCAGTGGGCACAGCCCAGAGGCACTCTGCCAACTGAGCAAGCAGCCCCGGCTTGGCTGCGAGTTTGCCTCACAGAAACTCCGTATACTGTAGTAAAGCATCTTCCCAGTTTATTAAAAATAGAGAGTGCTTGAAAAGCATGCATTTAAACTCCTGCCCTGTACAACTACAACTTATCTTTCAACTGCTCAACTCCTCAAAGATGATAATCAAAACGTAGTGGGATCCTTGGCATTTATTCTAAGCCTGCTCCCTAAATTACTGCCTCTATTATAACCATCTGACTAATAGAATACCCGTCAATTCTGAATATTCTGAAGTATTACTCATGCTGCTGCTTCTATATCAATGTTCAACCTATATTATAGTTCAGAATTGTGATCTTTTTATGATACATCATAGTTCATCTTGATAATTGTAAAGTAAGAAAAAAATGTACTTTAAACTAAGGGCTGCTCTCTCATATCCAGAAGTCTCATCACTCATGCATGACGGGTGTTATTGCAGAGGTGGCATTATGGCGTTGCTATTTTGAAAGTATATTTTAAGTAATTTTTCATTCTCTGGAAGAATTTTTTTTCCTAAGTCGAAGATATTGTTAACCATTGCTTCCAGGAACATGCAGAGTATTCTGCAACTGTTAAAGTAAATGCAGATCTTTAAAAAATATCTGTAGCATCTTCCAATGACTTGAGAGCTGAGGTTTTTTCCCTGGGAACATTCCATGTGACGGCATCCTATCAAGAGTGCGGAATGTTTCTAGTCATGCTAGCACCAGTGCTCAGGTGCCATCCCCAGCCTGGACATCTCTGCAATTTTATAGTTTCACGAGCCCGAGTCAGCTGACATGGGACAGTCGCATCACTGTTAAATACACTGAAAAAGAGGAGACAGACAGATACAAATACCAGTAAATCTCCTCACAATACTGATGTGACTGAAGCCATTCATGCTGCTGAATAATGCAGCCAAAAAATATTCACACAGCTGTCAAATTCTGCTATCAGTTATGAATATACATCTAAAGGAACTCCATTGAAATCATTAGATGTTCCAGGGACCTATACTCATGGAATAGAATTTGGACCAAGAACTACTCAAAATGTGCCTTTGTTTACTAAACCATTCACACACACCAGCTATGGCCAGAAAGGAGTGTCCACAGAATAACTTCAAGACAAAGACACAGCTGAGCCTCTTTATAGCCCTAGACTTACACAGGGTGAGGAATCATACCAGAACAGCACCAAAGCGTTCATATTAAGCAAACCAAAGGACCCAGGTATTACTGATGGGAATGATGCTTCTGCAAGATTAGGATACCTGTATATAAGTGTTTCTTCATACATGCATCTGACAAAGTGGGTATTCACCCACGAAAGCGCATGCTCCAAAATGTCTGTTAGTCTATAAGGTGCCACAGGATTCTTTGCTGCTTCTTCATACATAGTTAGAGCATGGGAAATGCTCAGGATTGAATGGTCCCACCCTGGAAATACAAAGAGGGGAGAGACTATTTTAAACTACTCCCAAGGGCAGAAGTAAATCACAAAAATTAGATATGAAAAACGATTTGTTATTCCACCCCCTGCCAGTGCAGGATTCTTTCCCTACGGTTTATTCTTGAGTGCTTTGTTCCATCCACATTTTAAAATGTCTCCAGCCCCAGGGCTACCACCTTGCAGAGATAAAAAGAGCATGTTGAGTTCTGCGAGAAGGTCAGTTTCCCTAACTTACCTGCTTTGAAGCAGTTACCACAACACATGATGTTACCAAAAGCACCCAAGAATTAACTGGCATATGCTATCCCAAAAGTACTGTCCTTTCAAGGAGGTACTTCTTGGAGCAACATAGACACATAAAACCGAGCCCAACAGCTGAGTATATTTTTGTTTGTGCTCTATATAGCTACCCTAATTTCCTTCTGGAAGGCAAATCCTCAGCACTGACTATGCCAGTGTAATCATTTCCAAGAAAAAAAAATCCAAATGTGCAATTGAAAGCAAACAGGTGGTCTGGCACCACATGATATTAAGCAGTAAAAAGCCCCACAAATGTAATGATATTGCACATAATTTGGATTTCCTTTGTACTCTCTCATGCCAGTTCTCTTTAGCAGGCTTTATGGCGAATGCCAGCCACTGCTGAGTAAATGCACACCATGCACTTCACCCTTGCAAACTAAGTCAAAGAACGTGGTGTGGGATACTAGAGAAAAGCATGTTTTGCCTGTGGTATACAAGAGCTGGGACGGCTCCACTTTGGTTTTCAGTTGTTAGTCACTTATTTGACTCTAAAAAAGGGTGGCTACTGAACACAAACTCAGATAATACCTGATGCAGAGTGGATTAATTTAATAAAACATGGCAAAGCATCAATTTGTGAAGAAATCATCCTTTTCATTATATTAAAATGGAATGTTTTTAAAAATCTCTAATGTGTCAGAAAGACACGCAGGCCAAGTGCTGTCCTAGCTTTCTGTGAGACTCGGGCCAACTGCTCCCTGTGCAGGATATTCTCATACACAGTCAATCCACCAGCCTGGAATCTGACTTTTGGTTTAACCTTGCCCATCTGGGCCCACAGAGGCAGCTCATTGGTGCAGACCTTGGGCACCAAGATAGCTCCTCCTAGACCTCATTGGATCAGAACTCAAGTATTCTGCATCTGTGCTGAGAGAAGCAGCTTGCAGTGCTGCAAATTTGTATTAAAATGTTGCTTAATTATGGTACATGTCTGCAGAAAAACCACTTTCCACAGCCTCTCCTGGACTGTGCACTCCTCTGTGGCTCTCCGCGAGGCTCCCAGCTGCCTGTGGTGGGACCGTTCAGGGCTATCTTCACTTTTGGCTCCTCCTCCGGGAGCATCCTCTTTAGGTGACTGACCTTGCAACTTCACCTCTTTCAGGATGGAATCCTGTGATTCTCCCACTCTCGTACAAGGCCCCAGAGTACAGCCCCCTGTGTGCCAACCATGATTCCTCAGCAGGCCTGACTGGGCTCAAGGCTTGTGAATCTGCCCTCCGGTAGCTGTGAACACAACGACAAAACAGTCTTTCCAAAACAAAGTATCATCTAATCTCAGGAGAAGGAACAAAGCATAACAATAAAAGGGGTGGGGGGGGGAGGGCAGGGGATAACCCAACAGTTTATAGGCATGATTGACTTATCTGCAGATTAGGCAGGTCTAGTTTATCCAGACAACTCCAGTTCCAGGATTGTGGAGGTGAGTGTGGCTGGCGCCTCCACAGCCTCTGCCTCTCTAACCTGAACTTCAGGGCTGTCCATTTATCAATCCCAAAGCTCTTTGTCTCCCTATATCTCTTGAACCACTCGGGTTGGGGATAGACTTGAAAGGAGCTGGTTCTCTGCACAATAACAAACAACACAATAACAAACAAATAGATGTCCTTCACAGGTGGGTTTTGCGGAAAGCTCTAATTAATGCTCGCATACGTTTCTAGGTACTTGGTTTCAGTCTGCTTTCTTACAACAGATGCAGAGTAGCCAGTCATAGCAATGTCTCCAAAATGTTGATTTTACTGAATTTAGTCAACTTTAACAAAGTTACCTGACTGACTTGGGAAAACTGTGAGGCAGGTCTTCGCTTTTTCTGATTCTTCCTGCCCACAAGGATTCAAACTGGAAAGCTCACACCAGATGAGCTCATGTTGGCTGATTTACCACACAGCAATCAGAGCAGGTGACCTGGCCGGGAAATACATGAGGATGATGTAGCTATTTGGTTTACTCAAATGAAACCTCATTTAAAAAAAAAAGCCAAGGAGGATATGACCTGAGGAAGCATGAATCACTAAGGGCATATCATTAGGGTAGTAAACAGATGGGAGAGGATAGGGAATTTTTTTCCAATTATGCCGAATTCTAAATTGCCCCATGTGCAAATCAAATCCAGTTGGAAGACCCAGTGCACCCCTTCTTTAAACTCAAGCCTTTGTCTGTTTGTCTTTAGTGAGACTGATTCCCAGCTAGTCATTAAGTGAGCAGAGCTTATACTGGGCAACCGTAGGCAACATTCTCTCAGGCTTGAACTACTGAACATTTGAATAATATATTTTTCTGAAGCCTGCTAATTAGTTGTTTGAAAGCCACAGGGTTGTTTTCTTTTCCTTTTTTAGAAGTACAGACCATTTCCTAGCAGCACCCTTTGAAAGTGTTTTGAAAAGGCATAAATCTGAATTTAACTCTGTTTTTGCAGCTGCTTCCCCTGGATACGCATGACATTCCGTAAACAACTTATGTCTGGCCCAATCCTTAATTTTTGCTATTAGCTAGTACAGACACCAATTAGCCATAAATTCTCCACAGAAGAAAAGCCAGTTCTGCTGTGGGGAAATCTAATGACTATGATTCATTTTCTCTTATACATACAGACCCCTCCCTCCAAAAAAAAAATGAGTTGCCTTTTCTTACAAATAAACAATATCACACAATGGTGCTGGAACTAAGGGTACTGCTGTACCCCCTGGCTTGAAGTAGTAATAACAAACACCAAATACATGGTTTCCCTCATCAGCACCCTCAGTATAAAAATTGTTCCAGTACCCCCAATATCACATGAACTAACAGTATTAATGTCAAAAGAAAAAACAATGACTTGCAACGTGTTCACGCTCTTAGCTGGCTGATCCACCAGGCAGCTTTCCCTGTTTATGTCCAGCCTGACTAGGAAGAAAAGGCCTTGATCCTTTAAGGTTATCAGTATATATGTAGACACAAAGGATAATATATATTACCCATCGAAGGTATCTATCTATTTGATGGCAGATATAAGCTATTCAGCACAAAAAGCACAAAATGCAGGCATTATTTCATAGTGATAGACATTTTACAGTTATAGCTCAAATCTCTCTTCTGGATTTCAATACAATCTTATCAAAATAAGTAAGTAATTTATATGCAGAATTGCATAAACCCTCTCCTCTCTGTCTCTGTCAAGGGAGGTTGTCTTCTTGAAATACAGACAGGCTACACATGCCTTTCAGTTACTGGAAGAAACAGATCACTAATATAAGCAATATATAGAATAATATTCCTAAAAGTACCATTTGATAAGAGAGTGCAGAATTATTTGACCCAAGCAATTCCCACTATGCTTGATGTGCTGCTGCCAATAGCAATCACTCCTGCTTCTAACTCCAACATAAATGAAAAACAACAACAGCTAAAGGCCTTTGAAGCATGCCTCCTGCATAAAAGAACCAGCACATCTGCAACAATTATTTTCTCATTAGCTTGGGCAATTTTGAACTCATCATAGGTCTAAAAAGTCATACCATCCAGTGACTTAACAGAAACTGTTTAATTATCAACCACTGGAACATATAGCATCCCTCTGTTTTATCTGAAGACTAAAGAATCAAATGCCTTGCCGCCTCATTTCAGCCAAGCACAAAGGGCCAGATGTTAAAGGTATTTAGGTGGCTAAAGATGCAGCGAGGCACTTAGTAGGATTAGCAACCAATGGAAGTTAGGCACTGAATTTGCATAGATGCTTTTGAAAATCCTAGTGGGTGCCTATCTGTATCTTTATGCATCTAAATACCTTTGAAAACCTGAGTGTCTGCAGGAAGTGTACTTGTGCTAATCCTGCAAACACTACTACTGGCGGTAGGCCCTGGTGCAGGACACAGCTCCATTCATATGTTTGCCCCATCAGTCCATAAGTTATTCATTGCCATTGTATTCAAACATTTAATGAGACAGTTAAAAAACATATTAAAAATAAAATGCTTTGCCTGCATTACCAATACAGCTTGAGATTATTAAAGCAGAGAATTTTTTTTAAAAGAACACCTGGTTTACGTGCCACCAGTTTAGCCCAGTTTAAGCACTGAAAATAAACTAGCCAACATCACATTTATTTTCTGGTCAGTTTTGTTTCTTGGTCTTGATGCATTAGCACAATACTGCCTTGTCTGGATTGCTAACCCCAGAGTGGAATGTTTAAATCCAAGCAAAAAACTGTTTTCACTTTAAAAAAAAAAAGCTTCACAGTATTTCTTTATCTGAGTGTTGGGCCCAAACCACTTTGATCTTATGTCAAGATCAGCTGGATTTTAGATTTTTATTTCTGACACTTAATATTTCCATTTTCTCTCCCTCATACTGAGTGTCATAGTCTGGATATATAAGTAAAAGCCTGGCAGCTGGTAACTCCAGCATCCCAATCAAGGGTCTGACACTGACTGACTGTGTAAAGAATGTTGACGCTGAACTCTATATAAATGCTAAGTATGATTAACTTTCCATTTCCATACCCCACAGTCTCCAATGAAACAAATTTGTACATGCTTAATTTTCATTACTAGAATCAATATGTATGCACTTGTACATGTTTCAGGAAGCACCATTGCAAGTTAGTTTTAAAAAAACACCCATGTGTGAATCTCTCAGCAGCAATGTATTAATAGAAAATATTTCTTACTATCCACATTATTCTGAGGTTATTAAAATTGCCCAAAAGTTAACCATCTGAAGGCAGATTTAAGCTGCTAAATAAATGGCCTAATTTTTAAAGGGGAAAGTATCCAGAGAGCCCATTGACTTGTGTTTAAGGAGTATCTTTGAACTTAGAAAACAGCTTCACTCGTTGTTTGTTCAGTCTTGATTTTGTATGTCTATTATAGAAGGTTATTTCTTGTTCTTAGGAGTATTATACTTAATAAAACACAACTTCATGGATTTGTGTAGGTTTCTATTTGAAAATGCCCTTAAAAGTTTTTGTCTTTTTCTATTTGCATTTTCTTACTGAAGTAAAAAGATTTGTTCTCACTTTATCTCCCTTGCTGGGATCTTCGCTTGACTATTCCTGTCTCATAAACTGCAGTATAGATGTTGCCAGATCAAATAATCCTGCAATATCACCTCCAATTAAGCAATCAGACTAAGTGAATTCACCAGGGGATGGAGGTGCATTTAGATCACTCAACCTGTTTTTTAAACTCCCTGTAGTTTTATATTTTCATTTCTTGGGTTGCCACAGGCAGTTATATGGACATTATACAGGGACTGAAATAGTGCCATCAGGTATCCTGTAGAGTTCCCAGGAGGGGGAAAAAAAATGTAACAGCACAGGAAGAGCAGACCAGCTATTATGGAGGTAGCCGTAGCCTACAGTATGTCATAGCTTCTTGCTGGAAAACAACTACACTACACAAGCAGCTACTTTCATCCCACTTTTTACCACTCCATCTTATTTTTATGTCTTTTAAAACTGCAGAGTTTTGTATTAGCAGCACTGAGCTTGCATTGCATTAGGAAATCACAGCCTCCCCTTGTTTAAGATGTGGGATGCAGGGCCGGCTTTAGGCCGATTCGCCCGATTCCTGGGAATCGGGCCCCGCGCCTAAGAGGGCCCCGCGCTTTAGGTGCCTTTTAAATTTTTTTACTTACCCCGGCTGCAGTCTGCTCCGGGTCTTCCATGGCCCCGCTCCCCTGACCAAAGCGCCGGCGGGAGCGAGGCTGCCCCACAGCCCCGCTCTCTCAGCTGGAGCTCTGACCAGAGCACGACAAAGCCCTGCGGCCCCGGCTGGAGCTCCGGCCGGAGCACCGCAAGCCCTGTGGCCCCGGCTGGAGCTCCGGCTGCAGCGCCGCAAGCCCTGTGGCCCCGGCTGGAGCTCTGGCCGCAGCGCCGCAAGCCCCGCGGCCCTGCTCTCCTGGCTGGAGCTCTGGGCAGAGCGCGACAAGCCCCGCGGCCCCGGCTGGAGCTCCGGCCGGAGCGTCACAAGCCCTGTGGCCCCGGCTGGAGCTCTGGGCCCTTTAAATAGCCCCCAGAGCCCTGGGGTAGCAGGGGGCTCTGGGGGCTATTTAAAGGGCCAGGGCTCCAACTGCCTCTGCCACCCAGGTCCTTTAAATAGCCGCCGGAGCCCCGCCGCCCCCATGCATTCCCCAGGGCTCCCACGGCTATTTAAAAGGTCCGGGGCGGGGTAGAAGCAGGGGAGCCCCGGGCCCTTTAAATAGCCTCCAAAGCCCTGGGATAGCGGGGGGCTCTGGGGGCTTTTTAAAGGACCGGGGCTCCAGCTGCCTCTGCTGCACCCCCTGCCCTGCCCACACCAGCCCCGCCCCCGCTGCCTGCAGCCAGCTCTGCACCCCCTGCCCACACCAGCCCCGCCCCCGCTGCCTGCAGCCAGCTCTGCACCCCCTGCCCACAGCCAGCCCCTACCAAACCCCCTGCCCTGTCTCCAGCCAACCCCTGCCCGCACCAGCCCTGCACTGGCCACCCTGCCCTGTCTCCAGCCAACCCCTGCTGCACCCCCCTGCCTGAAACCAGCCAGTCCCATACTCCTGTCTCCAGCCCTGCCAACCCCTGCTGCACCCCCCTGTGGCCCTGCCTGAAACCAGCCTGCCCCACACTCCCCTGTCTCCAGCCAGCCCCGCACCCCTTGCCCTGCCTGCAGCCAGACCCTACCTCCAGTCAGCCCCTGTCCTGCCTCGAACCAGCCCCATGTCCACTGCTGCTCTGCAGTTCCCAGGCCAGTAACCTGCACACCTGCTTCAATGAGAGGGGCAGGAAGCAGTGGGGACCCACACATATGCACACCCCCAGCGAGTGGCGGGGACCCACACATGTGAAACAGCAGTCATTAATAACCAATCAACAACATATATGATGCAATGTACATAATATACAATTTTATTATTTATATAGTTATGGTAAGTAAATAATACATGGAAGAAATGGAAGGCTTTTTTTTTACACTTTTTTCTTTTTAAGTCATCCCTGCCAGGGCCCCGCCGAAAGTGTTCGAATTGGGCCCCGCATTTCCTAAAGCCAGCCCTGGTGGGATGTGTACCTAACGGACTAGCTACAACAGGTCTCAGGGGTAGAGAAAATGGTGCAGCTAAGCTGGTCACAGCCAGTCAGTCCCATACAGAAGCAGCATATTGTCAGGGAGCAACATTATTGGCTTGTAAAGGAAGCATGATGCAGTGGCAACCTACTTGCAGTAATATTCTGCTTATTTTTGCCATGACAGCTCTGTGGTCATTACCAGCTGATATTCACCTGGCTAGAAAAGGGGGTCAGAACTCTTTGCATTTCCTGCTGCTATTTCACGTACCTCTTTCCCTCTCAGAATGTCATTTCCCCAATCCTCTGGCTTAGATCTTGTCCTTTCATGTTGAGAAGTGGGGGTGGGGGGCAGGAAGAGCTATGCAATGAAAGTAATCCAAGCTTTACTCTGACCCAGGTTTCCTCCATGCTTTGGGATCCCTCAGCTACTCCTTTCAGACAGCTTTATGCCACTCTGGCAGCAGAAAATGATCTCAGTGGGGCTCAGGATCTGGCCCCAAGTGCCCAACAAATCCAAGAGCTACAGGCAGGGGAAATCTTGCACAAAGTGCTGTTTTACCTCTCATTTTAAAAGTGGTCAGGTTCAGCGCAAGGATCCATTGAGAGAGAAGCGAGGGCCCGCCCCTAAAAGTTGCACCTAGCCCCCTTCCCTATGAAGATGCCAGATGGCAGCCACATTCTGCTCTAGCTGCAGGCTTTTGAGGTTATCCTCAGGTGGAGTGTACCATAGTAATCTAGCCTGGTGATAACAGGTATGTGGGTGACCACTGAATAACTGATCATGTAGATGTATCCTCAGCTCCACCCAAGCTGCATTCAGTGTAGGCTCAGGGGGCTGGGGGATGGATAGAGGGAGGAGGAAAGGTTACTTAATGCCCCTCTTGTAGCTTCCAGATCTTGGGACCAACCATGGTCTGGGTTTCTCCTTAGCACCACTTAGAGCAGCCTCGGTGCCACTCCCAGTTACTCCTAGCTGTCTATGGCCCCAGGGGGCATGCCAGAAGCCAGGCTTCACTTCATCACCCTTATCATGGATGCAGAAAAAATTATACCAGCTCTGGGCCACCCAGGGATTCTCCCTAGCCTGGGGAAATCCTCAGAAAGCTAGTTCAGATGGCTGGCTTTGCACTACCAGGGACCTAGCCTCTTTGTTACAAGGCCAACAGGACTGAATGAAATGTGTCTTTCCTTTTTTAATATTAAATTTAAAAAATATGCTTGAGTTTTCTTTGTAAAATGTATAAAACACCAGCTGAAGTGACATTCACTCTGAAGCTGCATCTCTCCACCAAGGCTTCCAAAACGAAACACAATAATATTACAAATACTGGCCATTAATAACTGAGGAAAGCTCCTTTCCTGTGTTATTTTTCATCAGAATGTTGTGATATTAGTAGATAGACAAACTTTTTTTTTAGGCTGTAATTTGGCCTTCATGATAATGGACTTTACTGTATGTAATGCCCTGGAAAATAATGCATTGGAGAGAAGTTCAATAGTGAACAAAGCTGGTTTGTGAAAGGGAACTTGCTTTACAGGGAAATAGAAAAACACTGCCATCTTTTGGATTAAAGAGCTATTTCAGAACAGTAACTAGTTGACTAGACACAGTAAATAGTTTAACAAATTTATTTGGGCATAAGTTTTCGTGGGCTAGAACCCACTTCATCAGATGCATGAAGTGAAAAATATTTTTCACTTCATGCATCTGATGAAGTGGGTTTTAGCCCACGAAAGCTTATGCCCAAATAAATTTGTTAGTCTCTAAATTGCCACAAGGACTTCTCATTGTTTTTGCTGATACAGACTAACACGGCTACCACACTGAAACCAGTAAATAGTTTGTCACCTTATACATGCAAATATGGATGCAGCGCTAGCCAGATGTAAGCCTGGAGAGCCTTAATTTTACCAAAACCCACAAATAATTTCTGGGTCTAATTTAATTCTACAAATGAAAGAATATTTAGGCTACAGTGTCAGGACTCTGTCCCTAACTCTCCTTATCATGCTTGATTAGCAGTGTCAGAAAAATCAAGTGTACTCTTTCCTGTTGTTTACTAGAGGCCTTGGACATCCCAGTGATATGGATCGTGTGAGATCCCAGTACTTAATTGAAGGGGCAGGTGTGCTGAAACATTAACTAAGTACTTTTCTCTCAAGGGTTATGCAGAGGTTTTTATCAATGAGGTTTTACAGCAACAAAAGTTTCTTAACAAGTTTGAATAAAAAAAAAATCATTCACCTCTTTAATTTTCCCTTGCATGTTATAATACTGTCACTTCTTTAGTCATCCACAAAGTCATCCAGGAAAAAGATGGTAGCCAGCACCTGCACTTTTTGACTTTGGTGGGGGCAGGATTTCAACCCAGAAGTCTTCACTCTCTTGTTCCTTCTTTAACAACTAACTTTTTCTTTTGTAGAACTCATGAACGCATAGGACCAGTTCACTAACCAACATTAGCCTCACATGGCCTTTCCCAAAAAGCACTGTGTGTGAGTTTGATGTTGCTCTAATTCAGGTTTACTTTACCTCTCTATGGCCTCTCTGGGGCTGGAATTTTAGAATTACAAAAGCAGTTTAACTCTGAAAATAAGTTTCCCTGGTCCAATGGACCAAGTTCTGCATTGCCCAGGCCCAAAGGGATAGGGTGACCAGATGTCCCAATTTTATAGGGACAGTCCCAATTTTGGGGTCTTTTTCTTATATAGGTTCCTATAACCCCCTCACCTCCTGTCCCAATTTTTCACATTTGTTGTCTAGTCACCCTACAAAGGGATGAGTTAAAGATGGAATGTCAACCTCTCCTTCCACTTCTCTTTGCTCTTCTCAGTTTCAACATCAGATTTTCAATGGGGTTTTTCATACGGATTCGTATATATTATCTTTTTGTGCATTGTGTTTGATTGGCTTTTCTTGCAGAAGCAGAACTTGTATGGGACATTTCCTTTGAGTTTGAAGATATTATGAATGGAATTAGCAATCATCTAGGGCCTCATCTAAGACCTAGAAATCAACGAGAACTTTTCCATTGACTTCAATGGCCTTGGGAACAGACACGTAGATTGTTCTTCATAGGAGAGTCTTCCAGTTTTCACATCTGTTGCAACAATCATAAAGTGCATGGGAAACCACCTCCACTGGTATCACATTTACCCTTTCATAATGACTGATCTGTTGCCAATTACATCTGTTGCATCATGGTCTCAACTCCACTTCACTGACAACTAAAAAAACCACAACAATGAAAATCAAAATGCACAAAGAATAAAAGTTAATTGTTTCGGGGTTCTTAAAAGCTACTGGGTAACAAAATATCAGAAATCAGTTAATCTAAAATACCAAAAAAGGAGCAGAGAGCAAGCTGCCAGCAGAATACCATTTTTATCATTACATGTTTTTTTTAAGCTACAAACTGTCAAAAATCTAAGCTCTTTTCAGCAAGTCTTTCAGAACAGCAGCATTTCAGTACCAGCTACAGTGGATACAGCAGCTGGAAGAGTTGTTTCTTTTTAAAGACCTGGAACTAAAATAGTAGATTATCCCCCTGTAACTCACATCCAAACTTCACAGCACAATATTTGCAGTGCTTGGCTCAAAGCTCATTTGAATTTCACTTATGTAAACTTAAGTAGTGTAACTGGTGGTGATGGTAACCCTTGAAAAGCCACAGATGAGTGTCAAAAAACTGCTCTGAGGAATGGCAAATATTATCCTCTAAGTGGGAAAGGAGCTTACTGAGGATCTTGTCCGCAAGGCAAACGGTCCGAAGTGTACAACAGATATTGCACCCCAAAAGGGCTGCCCTCTCTATCCAAGGATTACTGCCCTAGAAATAGAAAAGCAACTGTTAATAGCTTCAGAGATTTCTACCACTTTCAGCACTTACCTACCTGCCCAAATGGGGTCGGCTCTTTGGGAAGTGGCTGCCTCTGCCCCTTCAGCACTATGCCCAAGAAGTCTGTTACCAGTTAGTTGATGGCCCTGACCATATGGCTCATTATTCAAAGGCATTGGAGCACCTAAAGATGCAGATAGGCACCAAGTAGGATTTTCAAAAGTTCCTAAGGGCTGGTCTACACTGTGGGGGGGAGATTGATCTAAGTATCTTAGATCGATTTACCTCTCTTTCTCACTGCACGAGATCGACGTCTGCAGCTCCCCCTGTCGACTCTGCTACTGCCGTTCACACTGCTGGAGTTCTGGAGTCAACGGGAGATCTTTTGGGGATCGATATAGCATGTCTAGATGAGACGCGATATATCGATCCCCGAGAAATCAATCGCTACCCGCCGATACGGTGGGTAGTCTGGATGTACCTAAGTCAGGCACTTAAGTCTCACTGAAATCAGCGGACATTAGATGCCTGTTTTTGAAATGCCAATTAGTGCCTATCTGCAATCTTTAGGTACCTAAGTAACTATGGAAAAAAACTATGAAAATTTGGCTCTTTGAAGCCTAAATCACACTGAAAGCCAATGGCACAGACTGGTTGTAAAATTTTTGCCCAGTATCGGTGCCACTCCAAATTGATCAGCTGCATGGAGCTGTTTCTTGGACCAATGGTATTTTTACAAAAAAAAAGTCAGTGTTCACAACAATTGTGAATGTTGTTCATTTTCACCAGTGAGATTTTTTTTGGAGTGAAAATGGTAACATTCAATCCCACCACAATAAAACAATACAAGTACTGGGTACTGACTAGCTTACTGATGAGCAATCATTGCTTCTACACTGGAGTGCATTCGGGCAACATGGGAATAGTTGTACAACATCATCTTGGACAGACCACTAACTAAGAACACAGAGAAAATGCAAACGGTTGGGAAAACTATAGGAGGTTTTCCAGATTTAGGTCCCATTTTATTTCTAATCAGAGCCTCGGTAGGTTCAAATAAACAGCCTTGGCCCATCTTTACACTAAAGCGATGTCAGTTCAGGATTAGCTCTACCAATTTCAAGAATCTCATCAAGACGTAAAATGTGATGAACAAGAAGCAGCTATTAAGCTACGTGGTTTATTGTCTTGTCAGCTTGCCTTACTTATGTCTGAAATGGAGATGACAAAACCAAATGAGGAGGAAAAAAAACATGAAGCATGTCAAAATGGATTTTACTTTGTCATGGAAACACTAGATTTTTATGAGAACCGAAAACAGGATTTAAGGATACTCCTCAGTAGATGTTCAACTTCCAACTAATTCTCCTTGGCAGTTTACTGAAGCATATTATAATCCTCACCAGAGACTGGGACTGTACAACTCAGGTCACTCTCTACCCTCCTCCTTCCTCCCCCACCACTTCATAGAATAACTAAATGAGGAAAATCCTCTCACAATCACACCCCATGTTGTGTGGTTCACTTTTGAACACCAGCTTAACTTGCAATGCAGCAGGACTAAATCCGCTCAACAAGCCAGTCCATTGGGGGAAGTCACATTTCTTCAAAAAGATGCAAATTGATGCAAAAAAATAAAAAAGCCAAGCATTAGAGTTCTCCTAATTTTGTTAGAAATGGTATAAATCCATCATAGGGCTGTCTGCAAGAGCCAAAAACGACAGCTCAATTGATATTGCAACAGCAGGTTTTTACTGAGACAGAAAGATGACCCACATAATAAAGTGAGGCTCAGGGATGCAAGACAGTTTAGTCAACACATAGGCAGAGTAAGTGATGGGCCAAAAGGCCACTTCAGAATTTGTCTCTGTGGGCTTCCACCTTAAAAAGTCGAGCGTATTGACAAATACTGGGAATGCTTTCAAAGTAATACTCTGTATTCACTGTACCTGCGCTCTCTTCTGGTGATGGATTCGCAAGGAATTGACAGCATTGTGATCAAAGTTAGTGGAGCATGAAACCATACAATGCAGTCAGAAGGATGAAGTTACAAGAAAATAGCAGCTGAATGATTCAAACAATTGGGATGTTTTTAAAAGATTAACTTTCTTAATGGTCAGCTACATAAAATGGAAGGAGTGGTAGAATGGGACATGAATTTCTCAATGGCTTTGAATCACCAAAAACCTCACAATTAAAGATATTTTAATCATTCTCAGAATTCACCATTAAACAATTCTTGGCTTGAAACAAAAAGAAAGAGTTAAGATAGAAAGGAAGGTAATTCAGGGCAAGGTCAGGCTAACATTAAAGTAGCGAACGCAGTAAAAGCTCTTAGCAAATTCCATGCAGAACAATTCCCCTGGCCAAAGACCAAGTGAAGGAAAAGAGTTGGGTCCCTTTGTTAGGCCAGTAGAGGTTAATTGCGTTGTGGAGGTGGTGACTCCAGTCTCTGGAAGGGAAGTCGTAGCCATGCCATCAGGCAGCCCTGCAGCAATACTGATAAAGCGCATACTGCCTAAGTAAGATACTCTGGTGATATCTGGTGGACACAATGGGGAGGTTTGATAAAGCATGAAGAGTATTGGAAGGGATGTAAAAAACACAGTCCTAGAGCTTTAAAACTCCTCATGTACTACAGGAAAGGAGTTTCGTATTAACCAGTACTCAACACCCTGTGCTGTAGGATAGAAAACCCAGTGAAGAACAGGAGGAATTTTAAAGGGCTAGGAATGTACTTTCCACTGTACGTATAACAATCCTTCCATTGGATCCTTGCAGGCAAACCCCTGGGGTTTGATCCATTGACTTCAACATGACTTCCTAGGCACATCCAATTGCAGGGTTGAGGCCTAAAATACTATGGAGTGTTATTTATCTTTAAAGGTGCATTTGCAAGTGACACTATGTTTTTAGAGCTGTTATTTGTACATTTAAAAAGGCTCAGCCCTGTTGTAAGGGCTGAAATGGGCTGTTTGAGAAACAACTGACAGCACTAAAGTTCTATTGAGGGTATTGCCTGGTAATGAAAATTAGTTCATTCTGGGAGCTGGTTAACTTGTGCAATTTTCCCTCTCCAGCAGACATGTCTCAGAACTCTTTTACATTACTAGTCTACCCATCTATGCAAGCCAACTCGTGTTAATCTATACAGAGAAATATGCAACATTTATTCATAGTACTTAATATTCACTGACAGAACTGACATGTGGATAGAATTCAGCTATGTGTCTCTTCATTCTTTGTGCTATACAGAACAATGGTAGGCTTACTGTTATTTTCCATTCTAGCTGTCTGTCACTGAATTATTGATCTGAAGAATTCTAGTTGGCCACACATCATTTACCCATTGAAGAAACCTGGCACACTGTTGACACTCACAGAATGCAGTACTTCTTGCTGTCACAGCCACAGGTAGGCACAGAACAAACATCTGCATGATAACTGAGACACTGCTGTTTAGAGCACAGAGCAGAGCAAG
The DNA here is from genome assembly GCF_025201925.1 of Gopherus flavomarginatus. NCBI lineage: Eukaryota > Metazoa > Chordata > Testudines > Testudinidae > Gopherus > Gopherus flavomarginatus. The sequence goes on from NC_066623.1 coordinate 14,087,235, forward strand.
CTGTGTTCATGGTTTTGTTAAGTATTTCAAAACGTGCAGTACAAGGAAGAAGGAAATCCAAGGATGATCAGCTAGAATTCCTGGCTTTGTAGTGTGGTTTTGGTTAACAAACAGAGGATACATACAGTTTCTGGGACTGTGATATTCTTCTGTTCTATGATATGAACCGAAGTCCTCTGAGCCTAAAAGAGATCTTGTTTGCATCCCAAACTATGAAAAGTCGTCCAAGGATAGAAGACAGCAGAGAACAATCTATACTCTCCAGAACAAAGTATTTTCTTCAACAAGATCAAGTAAATATGCTTACTGCTGTATGATGAGAGGAAGGAATCTGGTTCAAACATCTCATGGAAACAGCTTGGATACTGATCTGAAACTTAAATGAACAATGGACTCAAATTATTCAAGCAAAGTAAGTTTAAAATAGGTTTTTCCTATAGCCTAAGCAGGGTTGAGAAAGAAAAAGAGAAATATATAATAAATTAAAGAGAAAGGCAATGTAACTGACTCTACTGTTTCCCCACTTTGTTTTTGGGTTGTTAATATTTATGTTTCCCACTTAAACTATAATTATGAGAATATCATAATAATAATAATCACATACACTTTCCATGTGAAGATCATAGACTTTAAGGTCAGAAGGGTCCATTATGATCATCTAGTCTGACCTCCTGCACAACGCAGGCCACAGAACTTCACCCACCCACTCCTGTATCAAACCTCTAACCTATGTCTGAGCTACTGAAGTCCTCAAATCATGGTTTAAAGACTTCAAGGTGCAGAGAATCCTCCAGCAAGTGACCCATGCCCCACGCTGCAGAGGAAGGTGAAAAGCCCCCAAAGCCTCTGCCAATTTGTCCTGGAGGAAAATTCCTTCCCGACCCCAAATATCGCGATCAGCTAAACATGGGAGATCAGAACTGCATACAGTATTCCAGATGAGGTCTCATCAATACCTTGTATAACAGTACTAACACCTCCTTATCTCTACTGGAAATACTTCGCCTGATGCATCCCAAGACCACATTAGCTTTTTTCACGGCCATATCACATTGACGGCTCATAGTCATCCTGTGATCAACCAATACTCCGAGTTTCTTCTCCTCCTCTGTTACTTCCAACTGATGCATCCCCAGCTTATAACAAAATTTTTTGTTATTAATCCCTAAATCATGACCTTGCACTTTTCACTATTAAATTTCATCCTATTACTATTACTCCAGTTTACAAGGTCATCCAGATCTTAGTGCTTCTCTGTATTGGCAATACTGCCCAGCTTTGTGACATCCACAAACTTTATTAACACATTCCCACTTTTTGTGCCAAGGTCAGTAATAAAAAGATTAAATAAGATTAGTCCCAAAATCGATCCCTGAGGAACTCCACTAGTAACCTCCCTCCAGCCTGAGCATTCACCTTTCAGTATGACCCTTGTAGTCTCCCCTTTAACTAGTTCCTTATTCACCTTTCAATTTTTATATTGATCCTCATCTTTTTCAATTTAGCTAATAATTCCCCATGTGGAACCATATCAAATGCCTTACTGAAATCTGTGTTTCCTTTGTCTAAGAAACCTGTTACCTTCTCAAAGAAGATCAGGTGGGTTTGGCATGATCTACCTTTTGTAAAACCATGTTGTATTTTGTCCCAATTACCATTGACCTCAATGTCCTTAACTACTTTCTCCTTCAAAAAAATTTTTCATACTACAGATGTCAAACTAACAGGCCTGTAGATACCCAGATCACGTTTTATTCCTTTCTTAAAAATAGGAATATGTTAGCAATTCTCCAGGCATACGGTACAACCCCTGAGTTTACAGATTCATTAAAAATTCTAGCTAATGGGCTTGCAATTTTATGTGCCAGTTCCTTTAATATTCTTGGATGAAGATTATTTGGGCCCCCCTGTTTAGTCCCATTAAGCTGTTCGAGTTTGGCTTCTACCTCGGATGTGGTAATATCTACCTCCATATCCTCATTCCCATTTGTCATCCTATCATTATCCCTAAGCTCTTCATTAGCCTCATTAAAGATTGAGGCAAAGTATTTGTTTAGATATCAAAGAGTTTTACAGAAGGAATCCCTACTCTGTAACACACAGAGAAAGGGAAGCACAGAGGGTTAAATGATCTGTTTCAGATTATACAAGAGGCAGAATCAGGAATAGATCCCATACCTCCTCACTCCAACTCCCTTTCTCTAATAGATAACCCTCATCATCCATCCAGCGCAAAGGAGCTTTACGAAGGAATCACTATCCCCACTTTTCAGATCAGGATACTGCAGCACAAGGTGAAGATGTGGGATGCCTAAGGTGGCAGTGACGGCACTAGGAACAGAACCCAGGTCTCCTGATGATGAATCCAGTGCAGTAGCCGCTGAACAATGCTGCCTCTCAACACAAACTCCCGAAAGCTGTGTTTCTGCCAGTACTATTGCTTGACAAGAGCCAATAAACAGGAATTTGGACAAATGTATTTAGTGCTTGGAATATTTTTGCAGCTAATTCTTTGCACCACTTATCTAGTCTACACACTGTATGTAAAAGGAGGGAATCAAGTATATGAACATAGGCCACACAGCTGAATTACTCTTAACTGTGAAGTATTTCTCTCTTCAAAAGATAATGCAGCCAGAATACTTCTCACTGCCCTAATAAGTGTGTGTTTGTACTTTAGTGCACACAAACACACGAACATGTGCCTCCTCTGCACACACAAGCAATTGGACGAGTGCCCACACATAGGTACGGGCAAACTGTGAGATTTGCATGTTCTACGTAGTAGGGCACAGAAAATCAGACCTCTTATTTCTGGCCACTAGACAAGAACTGGTGACAAAAATGAGATGGGCTCTCACAGGTATCTCATTAAAATGGAAGGAAGACAAGCGTCACAAAATCCTACCAATTCAGCCCACTTGGTAAAGCTACTGTCTTTGGACCATTCACGGCTCAGCTGCTGCAGAGACAAGTTGGTTTTGTGATTGAGGCCCTGGGATTCCTGAAATGTGGGTTCAATTCCTGTTTCTACCACTAGGTGAGCTTAAGCAAGTCACAGAATCTTCAGTGTCTCTGTTCACCATCTGGAGCCTGGGAGTCCAGGGGCGGCTCCAGGCCCCAGCATACCAAGCACGTGCTTGGGGCGACAAGCCACAGCGGATGCTCTGCCGGCATCACGAGGGTGGCAGGCAGGCTACCTCTGGTGGTTTGCCTGCGGAGGGTCCGCTGGTCCCGCGGCTTCGGCAGACCTCTGCAGGCAAACCGTCAGAGGCAGCCTGCCTGCCGTGCTTGGGACGGCAAAATCTCTAGAGCCACCCCTGTGGGAGTCCCCGTACTTCCTGTAACTACTCAGGGCAGGACAGTTTCTTAATGTGTATGTGTGTGTGTTTGTTTTTTACAATGCCTAGCACAACAAGGCCCAGCTCCTAGTTAGGAGTCTCTGGATTCTATTGTATTAATAATAATTAATAATAATCATTAATAATAAAGCATATCGCACATTGCCTGACAACTATTTAATGTCCTAGTGGACTTAGCAGGAGTTTTCTTTTTTCTTTCCCTAGCACACTTTGGTGTTCTTGATGGGAGATGTCAACTTCTCTTCAATGTAAGATGTCACTTCTACACGGTGGAGAGCATATTATTAAGCCCAGTGGCAGTTGCTGAGTATTTTTACTAGATTTGAAGAGGAATGTTTTAACAAAACGACAGTCAATGCTGTATTTAATAATTTAATTGGCTAATTTCTCATTGACCAGGATCTCGAGTTCTGTAAGCCTGTGGCTTCACAAAGGTCAGCTTTTAGGTTTTACACTTTATAATTGGATGACAATGATTTTTTTTTAATATGTGATTCAGTCATTAAGGGCTTTTCAGACTAGCAATGCTGCTACGGCAAAACATCTGTCTGTAGCAACAGACTAATCACCTTCCTTCCTCAAATCTCTTTTGCATAGAGAACTGCAGTGAAATATTCTATTTCAGGAAACAAGGATAGCAGAAATTCAAGAATCTCCCAAGCTTGTAGTGCTGCTATGAAATAAATAAATACTTAAATAAATAAAGTCACTGCCTGGGTACTGGCCAATGTGCAAGACACAACTATACAGACTATTCTAATACCAATGGATTTCCCCCCTTTTGGCTTGTAGTATCTTTCGATTAAGCGAAGAGGCTATTGCACTACCACTGCAATGAAAAGAGCAAGCAAGAAATAATGCCTTTAGCCCAGAACATTGCTTCTGTGTGTCCTTGATTAATTGTTTGTTCCTTCTGATGTCAACTTTATGGTTGGAAACCATATGTCCTTGTTTAGAAGTCACATCTTCAATTACATTTAATTACTTCCCCCACCACTGTAAAAGTGAGGGCGACTTCTATTAAATGTAATTAATTTCTTCTGCAGATGGCAAAGGTGTGACTACTAAACACAGTGATTACTAAATGAGGGTGACTTCCAAACAGAGATACACTGAAGAAACAGCGTAAAACTAATACCTCTTGTAGTTGAGCATGGTTCAGAGACACTGGCACTTGATGGGGATATGCATACGTAATAAATACAATTGGTTGGACAGAGGTAATAACAACATATGGTGAAAATCGATTTGAGACAACATAGAATCATAGAAATCTAAGGTTTGGAAGGGACCTCAAGAAGTCATCAAGTCCAGCCCCCTGCACTATGGTGAAACCAAGTAAGCCTAGACCATACCCAGGGCCATCCTTAGGATTTACGGGGCCCTACGCAGTATTGTTAAACTGGTGCCCCTATGCCCGATGGCAGCCCGGGTAAAGGGATGAGGCAGCAAAGGATAGCGAGACGCCCGACCCACTTCATGGTGGTGGAGAGTCACAGTTGCCCGGAGAGACCTGCGTATCTGCTCCCTCATGCAGAATGGACATGCAGAAGGTACCTAATTAAAAGCATTAAACTTGAGAATAAAAAAAGTCAGTCACAGGTTTTTTGATATGCCCTGAAGTTATTTAGAGATTTATTTGCAAAAGCTTTGTCATAAGGGTGAATCAGCTGTCTTGCTGAACACATTAAATATTATGGAATACATGATGCAGCTCTTCTCTGTTTTACATTTTCTTAATCAGTATTTCTAAGCTGATTTTATATTTTAAATGTACTCTTAAGCCTTCACAACGTAATCATTCCAGATTATTGCATATTTAAATCACTGAAACAAAGACATTATTTTAAATTAATCAGTCACAGAGGTTTAGTGTGTTCATAACAATGTTCATTGTGTTTAGAAAAAGGGAACACTAATTTAGTGTGTGTGATCTCCATAACAATACACATATTAATGAAATTTCACCAACTTTAAAAAATATGTTTCCAAAGATTTTAGGAATAACAAAGGATTTAATATCGTACTAAGGTACTGATTTTGCTGGAGGGTTCTCTTAAAACTAGTTCATCAGATAGTTAGAAGTCAAGAAAGGGAAACTTTTTGTCCAGCTGTCTGGAACGAAAGCGGTGTTGTCCCTTTAAGGGCGCTCTTCAAGGAGTGTGGGGGGTGTGTGTGTGAAGGGAGAAAGGGATGGACAGAAAGGACAGGAAGACTTTGGAAGCAAGTTTTTTTTTACTATAGTAATTAAAATTAAAATGTGTATTTTAGATAAGGGTGGTCTTTTGAAAGATTTAATTTAAAAAACTAGGTCTGAAGATCCAAGCATAAAAGGCTAAAGATGATTGTGCATCTAAAAATCTATGCAAGAATTTTTTGAGATATGATTTTATAATCTTCATTAACTCACTAAAGAAATAATTTTTAAAGCAAAGTTTAAACTAAGGTCCTGTAGACTAACATATTGTGAGTAAATATTAGAGTAATGCACAACTGTTTTGTCAGTAAATTCAGAAGTTGACATTATATACCTGGGAGTTGGCAAATGCCTGTTAAAGGGCTTCATTACCACTTGAATGGCTCTGTAACAGTTTCAATGTTGTGCTAATAGGTCTGCCAGGTTGGAAGACTTTTTCACTTTTAAAGTTACTAGATCCTCTCCGGAGTAAGAGTCACCAGGCTGCAGCAGCTAGGAAGGGTCCGAACAGGGATAGGAAGAGGTGGAGGGTGGACACTAAGACCTGGGGTGCCCCACACAGCCGCGTATTCTGCATATACCTAAGGACGGCCCTGACCATACCCGGGAAGGTGTTTGTACAACCTGCTCTGAAAAACCTCTAATTATGGGGATTCCTCAACCTCCCTTGGAAGCCTATTCCAGTGATTAACTATCCTTATAGTTAGAAAGTTTTCCCTCATATCTAACCTAAATCTCCCTTGCTGTAAATTAAGCCCATTACTTCTAATCCTACCTTCAGTGGACATGGAGGACAATTGATCACAGTCCTTCTTATCACAACCCTTACAATATTTGATGACGGTTATCAGGCCCCCGCCTCAGTCTTCTTTTCTCAAGCCTAAACATGCCCAGTTGTTGTTTTTTTAACCTTTCCTCATAGGTCAGGTTTTCTAAACCTTTTATCAATTTTGTTGCTCTCCTCTGGACTCTCTCCAATTTGTCCACATCTTTCTTTAATGTGGAGCCCAAAGCTGGACACAGGACTCCTGCTGATGCCTCACCAGTGCCAAGTAGAGAGGGACAATTACCTCCATGTCTTACACACGACCTTCCTCTTAATACACCCCGGAATATTAGCCTTTTTTGCAACTGCATCACGTTGTTGGCCCCTATTCAATTTGTGATCCACTATAACCTCCAGATCCTTTTCAGAAGTACTAGCACCTAGAAAGTTATACCCCATTTTGTAGTTGTGCATTTGATTTTTCCTTCCTAAGTGAAGTACTTTGCACTGATCTCTATTGAATTTCATCTTGTTGAATTCAGACCAATTCTCCAATTTGTCAAGGTCCTTTTGAATCTAATCCTGTCTGCCAATGTGCTTGCATGCCCTCCCCAGTTGGTGTCATCAGCAAATTTTATAAGCATACTCTCCACTCCATTATCTGAGTCATTAATGAAAATATTGAATAGTACCAGACCCAGTACTGACCACACGTGGGACCCTAGATACACCTTCCCAGCTTGACAGCAAACCATTGAGACCTATTCTTTGAGTAAAGTCTTTCAACCAGTTCTGCACCCACCTGATAGTAAATTCATGTAGACCACATTTCCTAGTTTGCATATGAGAATGTCAAGTGAAGTTGTATCAAAAGCCTTACTAAAATCAAGATATATCACGTCTACTATTTGCATCCACTAGGCCAGTAACATACAGAGGCTCAATAAGTAGCCAGCTGCACAGCTTTGATGAAAACTGCCTGATCTAAACCCAGCAAAAAAGATAAGAGCATATTCTGGATTCCAACACTCCACTGTGGATTAGCTCAGAAATATCATATACAAAATCACTTATGTGTCAGCAGAATGGCACATCAATGACTGCACAGACAAGTTGTAAACAATTTATGCAACGGCAATATACAGAGAAGAAGCAGAAAAAAATATGCAGTAGAACCCAGAGTTATGAACATCAGAGTTACGAACTGACGAATCAACAACACACGTCATTTGGAACCAGAATTACACAGTCGGGCAGCAGCAGACACACACACACACACACAAAAGCAAACACAGTACAGTGCTGTAAAAATAGAAGGAAAGTAGCATTTTTCTTCTGCATAGTAAAGTTTCAAAGCTGTATTAAGTCAATTTTCAGTTGTAAACTTTTGAAAGACCCATAATGTTTTGTTCAGAGTTACGAACATTTCAGAGTTACAAACAATCTCCATTCTGAGGTGTTCATAATGCTGTGGTTCTCCTGCACTGCAGTTCAATCAATCCTGGAGGACAAAGAGATGGTGAGGTTGTAACCAAATTCAGCCCTGTATTCACTCCCTACACCATCTTGTAAGAATCTTTGTACAAAATACGCCTAGTGAGGTATCTTTTGAAAACTAACTCACAGATCAATAATTATGGCAGAATGTATAGGAACATTATATGCAAAGTTATGAATTCCCCCTGAATGATGTTTGTAGCACATATTCAAACCTATATAGCCCTGATTAAGCAGAAGAGGTTAAGCAGGTCAGTTTTAAGCAAAGGAGTGTGTGTTTACGTATAAGTAGTAAACAACGTCCATGAGACAGCAAAAGGTCAGGAACAGACCAATCTGCATTTTAGCAACCAACAGCATGGAACCACTTTCACCATAAGCCTCCTTGCCTCTGTCCTCATAGCGAGAATGAACTATATCTCGGGATAACCCTCAGGAAAAAGCATTTCAAAGGGTGATTGGCCCATAAAAGTGAGGGACAAAAACACCCCATATTTAAGGTTGCCAACCCTCCCGGTTTCGTCAGGAGTCTCCCAGAATCAGGCTCTATCTCCTGGAGATTACGGAAGCCAAATCAGAAGATTTTAGGCCGCTAAAAGTCTGGTGGCACAACAGGGCTAAGGCAAGCTTTCTACCTGCCCTGGTCCCACTCCCGGAAGCAGCCAGCATGACCTGAACCCCCTGGGGGGGGAGCAGGGGATCTCCACACACTGCACCCATCCCGAGCGCCAACTCCACAGCCCCTGGGGACACAGGGATGCACTGGCCACTTCGAGGAGCAGTGCACGGAGGGGACAACGCATGGAGCCCCCTGGCCCTGCTTACCTCAAGCGGCTCTTGGTCAGTGGCGCAGTGGGGTTAAGGCAAGCTCCGCCCCCAGTACTCTCATTGGCCACAGTTCCCAGCCAATAGGAGCTGCAGAGTTGGCACTTGGGCAGCATCTGGAGACCCCTGACCTCGCAGGGGCTGCAGGCATGTGCCGTCCACTTCCAGGGAGCCTGTCTGAGCCCCACTGCACTGCCAACCAGGAGCCGCCTGAGGTAAGTGCCACCTGGCCAGAGACTGCACCCCTCACACCCTCCCATACCCCAATCCCTGCTCCAGCCGAGCCCTCTCCATAACCCAAGCTCCCTCCCAGAGCTTGCACCCCACACCCCCTCCTGCACCCCAACCCCTAGCCCCAGGCTCAGTCCAGAGCCCCCTCCAACACTCCAAACCCCTCAGTCCCAGCCAAGACCCTGCACCCCCACACCCTACCCCAGCCTGGTGAAAGTGAGTGAAGGTAGGGAACAGTGAGTGACAGAGGGAGAGGGATGGAGTGAGTGGTGTGGGGCCTCGGAGATGGGGTGGAGCCTCATGGAAGGTGACGGCATAAGAGTGTTTGGGTTTGTGTGATTAGACAGTTGGCAACTCTACCCACGGTATCTCTCCCTATCCATCTCTATTTCATTGAAGAAGACAACAGAAATTGGCCCCCTGGACTTTGGGTAGATCCTGACTTAAGAATTTGGTCAGCAATGTTGCTGGGGACCTGTGGTAAGAATTTCACTTTGAACCAAGTCAAGTTTGTTAAGTTTTAGCTACTAGAAAGTGTTTTATCTTCATTTCTCTTGTGACCATTGCTAACATTAATGTCTTATACTTGTACTCACTTAACATCTCTCTCTTTGTAGTTAAATACATTCATTTTATTCTTTAATCAAAACTAATTCAGTGTTGCCTTTAAACTGAACTGTGTGGGTAACATCATTTAAAGTAGAAAACTGTTGTACATTGACCCCTGCCAGTGTCAACAGACCTACAATATCTGGGCTATCCAGGGAAGGGCTGGACAGTGAAGAATGCATGGTTTTAGGGGGGAAATATGAGACTGGGAGTGCGTTGGGGTTGCCCTGCGAATAGTAACCAAGATTGGTGGAAACCAGTGTGACTGATGTGTGGCTGGCAGGCTTCAGCTGTACACAGACACTCAGCGTGTGATCTGCATGCTGGCAGGCTGTTTGTGAGTGGCCGAGGTGGCAGTTACAGCAGCAAAGTTTAGTGACAAGTATCAGGGGGTAGCCATGTTAGTCTGTATCCACAAAAACAACAAGGAGTCCGGTGGCACCTTAAAGACTAACAGATTTATTTGGGCATAAGCTTTCGTGGGTAAATAACCTCACATCTTCAGATGTGATTTTACCCACAAAAGCTTATGCCCAAATAAGTCTGTTAGTCTTTAAGGTGCCACTGGACTCCTTAAAGTACAGTGAGGCACCCAAGATTGCAGGGCTGATTGGTATGGATTGTATCCCAGAATGTCACAAAGGTTACTGAGAGGGAAAACAAGGTCTTCATCTACAACTCCCATCCTAAACCTTCCTGCTTGGTCTGTATTTCATGACCTAAACATATTGCCCCAATGTGGAGAACAGGTGGGAAGGAGAGAGGTAATGGCACAAATGAAGTGAAATGGAAGTTAAGTGGAGGAAGAGGCAAAGTAGTGCTTGACTGTGGTGGCTGCTATATTTGATGTTTATTTTACAGAAGTGGGTCACCTCTAGTTTCTTAATGCGTTAACAACTCGTTGTGATGGAAACAATGCTAGAAATTCCAGACTCATGCAACACTTTTTCTTATTGAGAAAGGTGAACTGGTAATCAGAGGGGAAGGGTATGCAAATATTTCTAATCTTTCATTTAACTGTTCTTTGGATTCTGCTAGGTTAGTAGCAATATTTGTGCACAAGGTGAAGTGCATAATTAAAACTCCCCTCTTCTATGACACACCTTACCTGCCACTCTCTTTCTGTACCAGTTTTGGTCTCATATTTTACTATTTTGTGCCATCCCAGCCTGTGATCTTAGGTTGTTAGTCCTTCAGAGGGGCATCAGCTATTTATCTAGCACAGGAATACTGTCAGTGTTACTGTACAATCCCAAAAATATAAAACTGAGATACAGATATGGTGCACACAGTATCCCCAACAAAGGGGCCGGAGGGCTCGATCTACCTTTTATTTTTAAGACAACTGAAACATCTTTTCACGGTTATTCATTGTCATGCTTCCCAATACTAATTAGTGGAAACTGATGGAGAGCTGGTAAATCATTGGCATCTTCCTTGTATGACGGACTCAGGCCAGGAGGACATAAGAGGGTAGGTATATCAGCCTCAGAATGAGCAGGTCCCTGTTCCCTGGATAGCCAAACAAGGGCTACTCCGGGTCAATCAAGACACTTGACGCCAATTTAACCAGTTAAGATTGTTAGGCTAATGCCGGCACCTGACCTCAATTAACTGACAAAGGGTCAGTTTAGGCTAATGGAGACAGCTGGAACCAATTAAGGTCCCACTTATACTATTTTAAAAGCTCTCCTTGCCAGTTCTCTCGAGAGGAGCCCAGGTGAAAGGATTTGGTGGAGAGGAAGCATTACTGAGCCCTGAGGTAAGGGTGAAGCTTGGAAAGGGGGAGCACGGGGAAGTGGCCCAGGGAATCAAAGCAGCGTCCGTGGAGGAGGGAAGCCACTAATAGCTCCTACCATTAGGGTCCCTGGGCCGGAACCTGGAGTAGAGGGCAGACCCAGGTTCCCTGCCCCATGATCTACAGAGATCCATTTTAAAAGGGGAAACAGACTTTGGTCCAGGCAGGAGACCAAACGGTACCTACGGAGCTCTAAGGAGCAACAGAGACTGTGGGTATTCTACCTTCCCACCTCCCATACCAGCCTGTGATGAAAATAGCTCAGTAAGCTGTAACCTCTGCTACCATACCAGGAAAAAGAGGTCATCTTGAGGGCCTTAGTGAGCTTCTGAGGCCACTGTATCCGCCAGAAAGCCTGGGACCCACCAATACAGGCTCGGAGCTTTGTCATCCTCGGCGCATCCTTACACAGCATTAGCATTGCCAGCTGACCCCTATTCGCAGAATGATTAATTCCATCATGTATCAACATCATCCTGAACTGGCAGCATGTACATTTCCTGCTCCAAATGTCTTGCATACTTACAATTCCCATGACTGTTATATTGTAACATTGTTCAACACAAGTGTTGTTTACTAATAAATAAGTCTGAATTTATAATAAACTCGATGGTGCCTAACTGATAGATCTAAAAAAAACCCAACCAATTATCTGACACTCTCAGCTATGATCCTGAAACAGATGTTTGAGTGTGTAAAATTATGTTGTGTGGTATGATGCTGCAGATACAATTGCAACCTTTCACTTTTATTGCTACTCATAAATGTTAAATGCAACTAGATCTACATTTGAAATGTAGTTATCATTTTTCCTCATATCTCCAAAGCCAAGATCGACGTACAGAGTTGTCATATTGGTAATTACTCTACTCCTCTAATGAATATACAGAAATGAATTGAAATGTTTGTGGAACCCGATTAGCATGCATCTCAAACAAGTAGAAAAAAAATTCTAGGCTTTCAGGAAGAAAGGAACTGGCAGTTCAGCCGAAAAAAAAAAATTAGTGTTGTATTTACTCCCGGGAGAAGCATTCAACAGCGGGCAGAGAAAGTTGGTCTCTTATTCCCCTACACCAGCTGCCAAGCTCTGTGTGGACCATCGAAGGATGAGCTGTGGGAAGAACTAAGGAGGAAAGACATTGCCCCTTTACAGAAAACAAGAGGTCATTTCCCAAAAACACAATTCATGCTCTCCTTTAATGGTGATACCCTGGCTGTCAAACTCCCAGTGTGAACAGAACTCAGGACCTTCCACTACGAAAAGCTCAGGGATCCTGAACTTGGATTAAACCAGAATCCTCCCTGGACACAGAAATAATTCATAATAATAATACTTAGCACTTATACAGCACTTTTCATTTGAGGTTGTAAAATATATTTGTGACAAAGGCCCAGATTTTTAAAGCCATTTTAAAGCCATTGCTGTCAATAGGATTTAGGGTCCTGAGTGCCTAAATCCCTTTCAAAAATGAATTAGACTCCTAAATCAGTTAGGTGAAACAACAGTGAGCTCAGCAATTCTGTACCTCAATTCCTTTAAAAATCTGAGCCAAAGTCTCTCAAACATGCAGGAGCAGAGGTGTGATATTCCATCCAGCAGAGGGCAGCAGTAACACACTAGTTGTTACATTATACTATGACATGTCTTGTGGTACATCATGGGGTAACTGAAAAAAGTTAACTCATGTCACCATTGTACTCAGCAGACAGAAACCAACTTCCTGCATGACCAGAGCTGCACTCCCTGTTTCTATCATAAGTAAATGTAACAAAATAAATCTCCGTGCCACTTGGTTGACAGACGAGAAAGAAAACAGAGAGAGTAACTAGAGGACAACAAAGAAAACCAAATATGGCATAAATGTTTCAAAGTAACACCGAAATTAAAGTTGGAAAAGAAACACTAGGTCACCTAAAGTAGGACAAGGATGAAGGGCTGTTGCTAACCCATCTCTAGTGGAAGATTACAACAAACACAAACTATAATTCATTGTTAAAGCAGCAAAGAATCCTGTTGCACCTTATAGACTAACAGACGTTTTGGAGCATGAGCTTTCGTGGGTGAATATCCACTTCATCGGATGCATGGGTATTCACCCACGAAAGCTTATGCTCCAAAACATGCATAATTCTCTGTTTGTTGACCAGGCTGATTCAAACTGAGCTGGGGAAGAGCTGTGGAGCCATTCCATAGCTTTATGGCCATTCAGGCTCTGGTGGTCCAGTTCTTATAGTGGCTCTGCCCTCCAGCAGGTCACATATAGCCTCACGCCTTCCAAGGAAACAATGTTCCAACATCCAGATTTGAAAACACAACATACCACAAATGGATATTCAGCCCCTCTTTCCTAGGCCTGGGACCCCTGAGGCCCCTCAAAAATGTAAGTAATGAAGTAAATCGACTCCAGCATGTTCTGCGCTAGCAGGCTTAAAGCCTAAGTCTGCTCTGGATTCTTATTTTGTCCTCTGCCCCTCCTTAGGGCCCACTGCTGAGAGAACCCTGTTTCCTGCAGTCCTTGTCAGCTCCTTTCCGCTTCTTAAAGGCCGCTATTGCAGCTGGCTGTCCTGCTTCCCACAGCCTTCCTCAGCACTCCCTTGCACCTCTTGCTCCAACAAGGAGCAGAAACCTGTATGTGCTTCCTTCCACCCTGCCTGACACCCCTCCTGCCCAGGTGTAACAGCTACTCCCATTAATCCCCTCCTAGGTCCAACTCCCTTATGAGGCTTCTCCCCCAGATTGATGCCTGTGTTGAACAGTCACAGCAGGTTGGATGAGCCCCTCTTCCCCTTAGAGGGGCCACCCACCTACTTCTGCCACAGGGTTTAGAAGAGGAGGAAGTAGTCTTTTCCCCCTCCAATAGTCCATGAATCAAACACACAGAGCAAAGGCAAGGAGGGATTTCAGCACTGTGTATCCTAGCAGGGTAGACTGAGCTCTAATGCTGTTTCCCTCTCCTCCCTTCCTGCAGTACTTTATACTCTTGATAAAATAATGAATGACCCCTAACCAATATTTCTTGCAAACCTTTACAAGAGCCCCAGCGAGTAGAGCAATCATTTTGGGGAGGAGGAAGAAAAGGAAAGCAGAAAAGCGGGAGTTAGATGTATTCTCAACTGTCAGGAATAGTTTTGTTCACATCTCAAAGTTTATTTTTATAGCAAGCAGAAAACAGACTTTTCTAGCCAACACCATTTGCTAAACTAGCACTAATTCCCCTTTGTGCTTTAAGGAAGATTAATCTCCCTTTTCAGATTTACTTTGGAGAGGCAATTCTTGACTTTTCCTCAAGCACATAAAACTGTGATATTCTTCCAGTGTAATAAGCAATTACTAATTCTTCCCAGTAAAATCTGTTTGCGACTTGCTTTCCAGCAGAAAACTAGTAGATATTTTGGTTGAATGCTCTCAGTGAATGAAACTCAAACTTCGACTGACAGCTCTTTTGTACCGTGAAAGTTTGTCAGCAGATCTGGTGGAAATAAGCATCTTGAATAAAGAAGCACAGATACAGTTAGCAATGCACCACTCCCAAAATAGTCAATAACGAACAAGCTGGGAAATGGAAAACAAGATAGTGCCAGGAGTAGGAGCTGATTTTGTAAATTACATGACTGGTTCTGGTTTGTTTTTAATTATTATACATGATTCTGATTTTCATGTTACTTACGCTACTACATAGCACAGAGTCTGGGGAATGAAAACCTGTGGTCTGTATTCTCTCTGCTTTGTTGCTGACTCACTCTGTGACCTTGGGCAACTGTGTTAGTGTACCAATGTGCAAAAGGGGTACAAGAACGTTCATCTACCTCACAGGAGCATTGAGAAGTACGCATGGATGTTAAATGCTCTGAGATCCCTTGACAAATGCACTGACGCATAGTAAGGGCAAAGTATGATATATTAACTCAAAAATGCATTCTTTCCTTTTTCCATTCATCACAAACCTTTCTTTCCCTCCCCCTCTGCTCACACTTTTGGGTAGTTGGCATCTATTCTCATGTTCCTGTATAAGCATTTAGAACATATCCCTGTGTTAGCTGGCTTTATTCCTATCCCTTCCCTAAAATGTGTGTGCAATACATCTAATTAAAAAAAATAATCAGTGCAGCCAATAATGCTTTGCCTTGATGTACCATATACTCCACATTAAACACCAGGAGGGCACATTAGGTACTTCGCTGCAGCTGGGCAATAAGAAAAGCAATTACTCACTAGGAAGTTGCATGTAAAACAGGAAACATATCAAGCAAACCTATTGTCTGACATCTGCTAGGAAAAGAGTTCAGAGGTGAGAGTAAATAGATTTCAAACATTATCCCAGCACAGAACATCTCGATTCCTTTTAAGAGCTGCAGGAGATCACAATCATTAATAAAACTCTGACTCCCTAAGGAAGGGAAGGGGGAAAAACTTGGATGAATAGTTGATATTAAAAGCCACAACCTCAATGCCAACAGCAACCCGCCTCTGCTGCTCCGTCTCCTCTCAGCTGTCGGGGGCTTACCTACAGCATGGACATCACAACAAATAAATTATTGGCTGGCAGCAGGTTGAATCAGTTCCCTAAGGAGCTAAGAGAAATAGACAAGATAATTTAAGAAAAATGCCTTATATGAGTTACCTAATGGACCACATAGACTTCCTATTCAGTCTGAATGTGTGATTGTGCATGTGTGTGCATAAGACTTTCCTTCCCCTAGGTTCTCCTATATATGAGATGAATATTTCCCAAGGGCAATACTGGTTTCAGAGAAAAATAAACCAGAAATCCCAGTGAAAAGGGAAGTGGTAAGTTCAGGACGCCAATATCCATATGGAAATAAGGTCAGTGACACAGAATCATATCACAGTTACAGGCTTTACCAGCAAAGCCTGGTTCAACCATCAACATCCTCACTCTTATTTTCAAAGGCCTTATCGGTCCTCATACGCTTCGAAAACTGTTGATTTCCATTTCAGAGGAGACCGAGCATTATACAGTTAAGCCTGTGGCAGGGCACAGAATGCCTGTATCCGTTAAAGACACTACCCTCCCCCAAATGTTTCTTTCATCATGAAGCATTCACTCTGCTGGGCTGGTGCTACAGGCTCAAGTCTCAACTATTTTCCTTGTACAGTGCATCTCCTGTCCATAACTCTTGGATCTGGGACTACTAGGGTGACCAGATGAGAGGGAGAAAATATTGGAACACATCGGGGGGGGGGAGGGAGGTGTCCGCCGGACGGTGGAGCCGAAAAAAAAAAGGCGAGTGCTGCCCACAAAGCAGCAAGGGCGGGGAAAAGATAATAATAAAAGCTGAGCGCTGCCGGCAGAGCAGCAAAATAAATAAATAAATAAATAAAGGCAAGTGCTACCGGTGGAACGAAATATCGGGACAAATTGCATCCGGATCAAAGATCAGTCGGGACGCAGGACAAACACCTAAATATCAGGACGATCTCGATTTTATCGGGACATCTGGTCACCCTAGAGACTACTCATGAGCTTAAAGTTAACTATGTGCTTTAATACTTTTCTGGCCTGAGGCCTATATCAATCAGGCCTTTGCAGGACTCTGCATCCCACTGCTGTGCAGCGTAGTTAGGGAGCTTTCTTAGCAAGCGAGAGATGGTGAGGTTATTGCTCACATTCTCCAAACTGGTCAAGGGCAAGTGGCCTGTAGTCGACTAAGCACGGGGCTTGGAATCAGGAAACCTGGGCTCTAGTCCCAATTCTTGGCAAGTCTTAGCCTCAGCTACCTCATCTATAGCACGGAGACGATGATGATTTTCCACTTTCATAAAACATGTAGAGATCTACAGATGAACAACTGCTATTTAGATCCAAAGTATTGTTATGCTGAAAGGTACTAATGGCTGCCATGAGGAGTGTGTGTCTTGGATCCACAGACAATCACAGACCTCATTAGACTCAACAGAGTGTGCAACCTAGCCCTTTTACAAAGTAAACAAGCGGCAGATGATAGGGGCTACCACCCAAGAACTAAGTCATACGGCCGAGCCAGAGCTAAATCTTGAGCATGAACAGGGTTTTTCCCTAGCTGCAAACACAGGATACTGGTTGCAGGCTATGTGTGTGTTGGAGGGAGCATGTCAAAGCAGAAGGAGTTGTAAGCATGACCCTGAAAGGAAATAAAGAAACGCAACTTCTCAGGCACAGAGCTTGCTGTGTACATTTGGGGATTTCTGAACAAGAAAACCCCATCCTGTTCTCTGTTTCTATTGTGCTCTGGGAAACAGAACGTGTGTACTTTTTTTGGTAAGTGAACAAGATTACACCAGGCATATACCCAACATGTATCACTCATTTCTCATTGAAACAGAAGCAACCCGGCTAAGACCCATATTTTGGCTAACCACTTAGACCAAAGGGGCAACATTATCATTAATGTGACAACTAATGTATGAAACATTCACAATAGAACTATCATTTCTGTTTCCCTTTATAGATGCCCTAACAGATAGAGAAGGATCTTTACAAAGATCACTTGTGTTCTCCCCAGGAATCTGACTCAGTCAGAGGCTTCAATGCCCGTTAGGATTTTTAACATCCTGATAATT
This sequence comes from Gopherus flavomarginatus, assembly GCF_025201925.1. NCBI lineage: Eukaryota > Metazoa > Chordata > Testudines > Testudinidae > Gopherus > Gopherus flavomarginatus. Next base: position 14,105,082 of record NC_066623.1, read on the forward strand.
CTTTGCTAGCACTGGCTTTTCAGGAGATTCAATTTTCCTTTTACAAAATAAAACTCTAGCTTTAAATGCATGAAGAAAGATATCGTACTGGTTGGGGAATATTGGACTCCTGGTTCCTGCAGCTTTCTCTGCCATAGCATCTAATCTACACTCAGCCTCTAACGCGCACACATGCAGTCTGGATATTTCAACATAATAAAGACTGTGATCATGCAACAAGGACAATTTGACTTGCAAGGATAATACAGCTTGCATTTGTCAATCATGCTTTAATACTTCTAATTGACTTTCTATCCACAGACATTTTGGAAAGTTAATGACTAGCCTGACAGCACCCTTGTGATGACGGTGAAATATCCCCACTTTACAGATTAGCAAATCAAAAGATGTTAAATAATTTCCCCAAGGTCACAAAGGAGGTGAGTAGCAGAAGTGAGAATAGCTGTCATGTCTCCTGCACATAGGTCTGTGCTTTCACCACAAAGCCATCCTTACCATCCAGAGTAAACATCGCCTTCTCAATGGGATTCCCCAGGAGTTGATCTTTAACACTCGGCCAGCTCTTTTTTAACCCTGCAAACAATAATGGGAACAATGATAAGGGCACAGTTATCCACAAGCTCAAATAAGGAAATGTAGCCCTAGCTCTGGCCAGAATCTGGTAACTAAAGGTCTCTGGGTCCTCATTTGCTCCACACCAAATTTATTTGCAGAAATAGGGAGGGCAAGTTTTTACAATCAGGCGCAGTATGTGACAGAAGCCCTAGAAGAGGAACAGGAAAATAAAAAGAATAGTACAGGAAGCATCACATGCTAGGCAGTCATTTTATTTCGTATAACTAATCTTGCCTGCACTCTCAGTTTCATGCGTCAGTATTTCTGATGAAAATCTACAATAGCAGCAGTGGGATAACCTCAGGTTTGTGTGAAGCTGAAAATGCATCTAACATGAGGGCGCTTTCTTGTAATGAGGGGCAGCTGAAAGGGTATTTGTCCTATATTCACCCTCACTGCACTGTTCAAAACATGCACCCTGGGCTAAGTGGAATCCAACCCAGATCTGACAGAGAACCATAACGCCAACTCATGATGCCTCTGTGGCATTTTAAATATATTTATGGTGTTATCAGACATTCTGGTCTCAGTTATCTAATTAAAGCAATTTTAGTTAAATAAACAACTACTCTTCAAACTGTTCCAAATAGCTTTTAAGGACACTTTAAAAAAAAATAAAAAAAGCCTGAAATCAAAACAACTCATTAAGCAGCAATACTCACTAATGAAACTGCTTCTTGTTAATTTGATTTCACAAAACAAATTCCTCACTGCAATATGACAATAAAGGCACTGCACCTTTCAATAAAAAAAATTGCGCTGGAAAAGCACTTACCAATTTTCTTAATAGTTTGCTTGTGTCTCTAATAGACAGAGCTGTAGGACAGGAAAATTCTACAGCCATTCATCAGTTAGGGAATGAGCTAATACAACTTCCTACCATGGAAATCAGATACAGAGCCAGACAAGAGTGTGAAAAAGCAGTCAAGACGAGGCCCAGAACATTTAATCTGTCTCCCTAACTATTAAAAGGTAGGATAAGTATTACAAATGAAAGACAGAGTATAAAAGATGCTTGAGAAGAAAACTTGGAAGAATATTGGATTGAATCCTTTAAAGGCATCCTCAGCCTTTTGTTCCAGCACTTACCTAGAGTCAAGACTCTATAGCAGGGGTCAGCAACCTTTCAGAAGCAGTGTGCCGAGTTTTCATTTATTCACATTAATTTAAGGTTTCGCGTGCCAGTAATACATTTTAACATTTTTAGAAGGTCTCTTTCTATAAGTCTACAATATATAACTAAACTATTGTTGTATGTAAAGTAAATAAGGTTTTAAAAATGTTTAAGAAGCTTCATTTAAAATTAAATTAAAATACAGAGCCCCCGGACTGGTGGCCAGGACCCAGGCAGTGTGAGTGCCACTGAAAATCAGCTCACATCCGCCTTAAAATGAAGTACAGCCAGAGACAACTTTTCATTAAAACTACCATTTTTTCACAGAAGTCACAGAATCCATGACTTCCAGTGAGCTCCGTGAATTCAGCTGCATGGCCGGGGACAGCAGTGGTGCAGCTTCTGGCCACTGTGGGTAGCAGGGCCTCCCGGAACCTCCTGGAGCTGCAAGCTGCTGCAGGCAGCGGTACCCCTGAAACTCCCGGCCACTGCAGGTGGCATGAGGTCCCAGCGCCAGGGCCCCTGAGCTCTGAGCCACCACAGGTGACAGGGCCACAGCTACTGGGCACCAGGGGCTCCCCTGGAGCTCCCAGGTGCTGCGGGCTGTGGGGGACCCTGGAGCTTCAGGCCCCCACTGAGGGTGGGGACCCCCAGAGTTTAGAGCGGGCTCTCACAGTTTCCCAGCCTCTGCAGGCAGTGTGGGGACCCCAGAGCTGAGCTCCCCATTTTGTCATGGATATTTTTAGTAAAAATCACTGACATGCCATCAGCATCCTTATTGATGGAGAGGTGGGATGGGGTTATGGTGACCAGATAGCAAGTGTGAAAAATCAGGATGGGGAGAGGGTAATAGTTGCCTAAGACAAAGCTGACAATATCGGGACATTTAGTCACCCTCAAAGGGGTCCCAAGATGAGTAGGTGTGGCAGCACAATTGTTGGGGAAAGCAGGGTGTATTAGTGGATAGTGCACTGATTTAGGCATCAGGAGACCCAAGTTCTACTCCTCTATCTGCCACTGACCTGCTGTGTGATGGATACTGGGCAAGTCATTTCCCCTCTCTGCACCTGTTCTCCCTCCCACCCTTTGTCTGACTTGTCTCTTTAGATTGTGAAGTCTTTGGGCCAGCATGATGGAGAATGATCCTGTAGGTTACTACTCTAATACAAATAATCATGACAACAACCTTTGCTGGAAGGTTCTGAAGTGCTCAGAGAAGTATTTTTCCAAGTCTCAGTGGGGGCCTGTAGGCACTGCGAAAACAACAAGCTGGAACGTCTCAAAGAGCTTTGTGGAGAAGAACCATCATGACTCTTGGGACTCAATGGCACTTAATTTAGAAATACTTGATCACTGCTCATACCTGGCCATTTGGAAAAGGGATGAACCAGGAAGGCCAAAAGGCTAATCCTGAGCAATTGGAAGCTTAAATCTGCTCCGTGCATAGATACTGGGGGTACGTCTACACTACGGGATAATTCTGATTTTACATAAACCGGTTTTATAAAACAGATTGTATAAAGTCGAGTGCATGCGGCCACACTAAGCACATTAATTCGGTGGTGTGCGTCCATGGTCCAAGGCTAGCGTCGATTTCCGGAGCGTTGCACTGTGGGTAGCTATTCTGTAGCTATCCCACAGTTCCCGCAGTCTCCCCCGCCCCGTAGAATTCTGGGTTGAGAGCCCAGTGGCTGATGGGGCAAAAATCATTGTCGCGGGTGGTTCTGGGTAAATGTCGTCAGTCATTCCTTCCTCCGGGAAAGCAACAGCAGACAATCATTTCGCGCCGTTTTTCCCTGGATTGCCCTGGCAGACACCATAGCACGGCAACCATGGAGCCCGTTCAGTTTTTTTTTCTACAGTCACCATATCTGTAACAGATGCCACGGAGAGAGGCGATACTCCAGTGCTACACAGCAGCATTCATTTGCTTTTGCATGATAGCAGAGACGGTTACCAGTCGTTCTGTACCTTCTGCTGCCAGTGTAATTTGGCAATGAGATGACGGTTATCTGTTCTTCTGTGCTGTCTGCTGCTATCATGGGTGCCCCTGGCTGAAATTGGCCGAGGGTGCAAAAGCAAAACTGGGAATGACTCCCCGAGTCAATCCCTCCTTTATGGTTTCTAAAAATAGAGTCAGTCCTGCCTAGAATATGCGGCAAATGTATTAGAGAAGCAGTGTAACAGAGAGCACAGCTGCTCTGTGTCAGATCCCGCAAAAATGATGAGCTATATGTGTCATAAACAGTTAAGAAAAGTTAATAGAACAGAAGTGCTTCATATCTCTTTGCCTGGAAAGGGTTAACAAGATCAGTGAGCCTGGCTGTCATCTGACCAGAGGACCAATCAGGGGACAGGATACTTTCAAATCTTGAGGGAGGGAAGTTTGTGTGTGCTGTTAGTTTTTTGGTTGTTGTTCACTCTGGGGGCTCAGAGGGATCAGACGTGCAACCAGGTTTCTCTCCAGTCTCTCCAATACTGGCTCTTATAAGTTCAGACTAGTGAGTACTAGGTAGATAAAGCGAGTTAGGCTTTTGGTTGTTTTCTTTATTTGCAAACGTGTATTTGGTTGGAAGAAGTTCAAATGTGTATTTGGCTGAAAGGAGTTCAAATTGTTGTTTTGCTGAAAAGATTTTAATTTGTATTGTATACTTAGGCTGGGAGGGTGTTCCCAGTGTCTATAGCTGAAAGACCCTGTACCTATTCCATTTAAAATTTGCAAAGATAATTTTTACTGTTTTTCCTTCTTTAATTAAAAGCTTTTCTTGTTTGAGAACCTGATTGTTTTTTTATTCTGGTGAGATCCCAGGGGACTGGGTCTGGATTCACCAGGAAATTGGTGGGGAGAAAGGAGGGAAGGGGGAGAGAGAGGCTAAATTCTCTCTGTGCCAGGATTACTGTCTCTCAGGAAGAGTCTGGGAGGGGGAAAGAGAAGGAGGGAGGAAGGTGAATTGTCCTCTCTGTTTTGTGATTCAAGGAGTTTGAATCACAGTGATCTTCCAGGGTAACCCAGGGAGGGGAAGTCTGGGAGAGGCAACGGTGAGGGAAAGGGTTTATTTTCCTTGTGTTAAGATCTAGAGGGTCTGGGTCTTGGGGGTCCCCAGGCCAGGTTTTGGGGGGACCAGAGTGTACCAGGCACTGTAATTCCTGGTTGGCGGCAACGGTGAAGGAAAGGGTTTACTTTCCTTGTGTTAAGATCCAGAGGGTTTGGGTCTTGGGGGTCCCCGGGCCAGGTTTTGGGGGGACCAGAGTGTACCAGGCACTGTAATTCCTGGTTGGTGGCAGCGCTACAGGATCTAAGCTGGTAATTAAGTTTAGAGGATTTCATCTTTTGGACGCTAAGGTTCAGAGGGGGGATTGTACCATGACAACATGCCATTCACAGGGGGTGCCCCTGCAACAACCCCACCCGTTGCTTCTCTCCTCCCCAACCTTCCTGGGCTACCGTGGCAGTGTCCCCCCCATTTGTGTCATGAAGTTATAAAGAATGCAGGAATAAGAAACAGTGACTTGTTAGTGAGATAAAATGAGGGGGAGGCAGCCTCCCCGTGCTATGATAGTCCAGGCAGGACATTAAGCGGTGCGGGGAAGAGGAGCCCAGCATCCCGCTGCTATGATAGTCCAGGCAGGACAGAATCTTTTCTTTACACAGGAAAGGGAGGGGGCTGATGGAGCTCAGCCCCCAGTTGCTATGATGAGGATGGTTACCAGCCGTTCTGTCCCATCTACTGGGAATGACCAGGAATCATTCCTATTTTTACCCAGGCGCCCCTGAGGCCAGCCAGGGGTATTCAGCAGTTATCAAGCATCTTGTACCGTCTGCCACCAGGGGGGGAAGAGGAGCGGATACTGCTCTTTACTGCCGCAGCATCGCGTCTACCAGCAGCATTCAGTAGACATAGGGTGACATTAAAAAAAGTCAAGAAACGATTTTTTTCCCTTTTCTTTCACGTGGTGGGGGGGAGGGGGTACATTGACGAGCTATTCCCTGAACCATGCCGGACAATGTGTTTGAACCTACAGCCATTGGGAGCTCAGCCAAGAATGCAAATACTTTTTGGAGACTGCTGGGGACTGTGGGATAGCTGGAATCCTCAGTATCCCCTCCCTCCCTCCATGAGCGCCCATTTGAGTCTCTGGCTTCCCGTTACACTTGTCACGCAGCACTGTGTAGCCTGTAGATTTTTTTTTTCAAACGCTTTGGCATTTCGCCTTCTGTAACGGAGCTCTGATAGAACAGATTTGTTTCCCCATACAGCGATCAGATCCAGTATCTCCCATACAGTCCATGCTGGAGCTCTTTTTGGATTTGGGACTGCATTGCCACCCATGCTGATCAGAGCTCCACGCTGGGCAAACAGGAAATGAAAATCAAAATTTCGCAGGGCTTTTCCTGTTTACCTGGCCACTGCATCCAAGTTCAGGTTGCTGTCCAGAGTGGTTACAGTGGTGCACTGTGGGATACCGCCCGGAGGCCAATACCATCGATTTGCGGCCACAATAACCCTAATCCGATATGGTAATACCGATTTTAGCGCTACCCCTCTCGTCGGGGAGGAGTACAGAAACCGGTTTAAAGAGCCCTTTATATCGATATAAAGGTCCTCGTAGTGTGGACGGGTACAGCGTTAAATCGGTTTAACGCTGCTAAAATCGGTTTAAACGCATAGTGTAGACCAGGCCTGGGATGAACACCTATTTAGACCTTCTGCAGTTAAATACAAGACACCTAGTTCTTGGCATGGCTGGCTGGAAGGTTATGACTGTATAATGCCACCTGCAGTGGCTCAAAAGCATAAATACCAACCTCACGGGAGACTGTTAAGAAGCAGGGCAGAAACCCCAACTTGGTTATGAGTTCTATGCTTTGATTTCACCAACCAGCTATCAAGTGTAAATGCCTAAGACAGCAGAACAGCCTTAACATGGAGTCACAGACCATCCTCTTGGGTATTCCGATCTGTCTGGCCACCCACATGGGTGTACCTTTGCAATAGATGGTCTCTTGCACCAAGAATTACAGCATTATTCAGGTTACTTCCAGTCCCAAAGAACCACTCACTTATGCCAGTTCAGTTGCATCTTAGATCTCACACCAAAGACAATGCTTGTAGCTAATCCTATAATAAACAATGTACAGATTTATTAAATAGGAAAAGGAAATAAGAGAGTTGTTTACAAGGTTAAAGCAGGTAAACATATACACACAAATGAGTTACTATCTTAAGTTTCAAAAGGAAATAGGAGCTTCTATAATAAACAAGCTCTATCTGTCTCTTAGGGCTAATGCAGGCTAAGCAGCTGGGATATCTTGCTTATGCCTAGAAACCTTACTCATGCCCAAAGCCCAAGCAACATAGAGGTAATCAGTTTCTTTTGTTTGGGGCTTTTATCCCCCACCAACCATGCAATCTGGGCTGTAAACTCAATTGATGGGAAGAATCCACTAGCATGACTCATTCTCACAGTGGGAGGTCAAGATAACAAATGTAACAACTTTGGTTGGCAATGAGCACATCACACAAGTTAATGTCTCTCTCCTGTCTTACAGTCACAGAAGCTCAAAATACAACCTCTCAGATGTTACCATACCATATGGGATACAGTGAGATTACAAGGGAGATTAATGCATGAAGCAACTCACAAGCATTCAATTAAGTCTAAACACTAAACGTAGTCTTACAATTCTACTACTTATTTTAACAATACTAACCCACAAGTGAGCCAGACTGATTCCAGCTATGTATTTGCCAGTGTTCAGTTGTGAATTGGGGACTTTGACATGAGCTGGCACCTAGTCCACCAGCATTCCAGATCTAATGTGGGATCAGTACACCAGTATGTGTAACAGATTCTTGTGTCCGCGGATGGTTCATCAAACAAATCCTTCAAGGACAGTGATTGTGGTGTCTTCATCCTGTGGCTTAATAGAGCGAGAACAAGAAAGAGCCCCTGTTCAGGCTGTATCAGCTTGAGCTGTGTGGCCAAACTGAAAGCTATTCTCACTACATTGCAAGAAATGCACAAAGCAGAAAGGAGTGAATGGTGTGATGTTTGTTGACTCCCAGGCAATGATCCTTGGTTCCTTCAGAAGAAACCAGAATGCTATCAACAAAATATAATTCAAAAGGAGGCTCAAAAGATCAAACAGTGAGATAAGAAACTAACTTGTCAATGGAGTCCATCACACATTGGTGTGTATAGGAGTGAGATACCTGATGACCTTGTCAAAATTGGGTGATCGGAAACACAGGTTGGAATGACAATGGTTGAGAATATTGATGCCCTAACAAGGAAAATATTAGCTGAAATACAAGATCAAAAGATGGAAGATCCTGTGATTGATATAAAAGAATCTCAGAAAATAACATCCACTGCTGTGGATTGCTGGCCGGGCACACTTCATGAATGAAAATCAGCAGCAATGGGATGAAGATATGTCCGTACTCTGTAAGATGCGTCAGGAGCCAGCTTACCACCTCCCATGTTTTTGAATGTAATATCATAAGGAAAGTGAAGCTTTTCTGATGGGACATCTTGGATCAAGCCATTACAAAGGACTACGTATGAGCTGCTGAAGTCAGTCTCGAACTTTGTGGCCTGATACGATTGTTGTGGGACAAGTCAACAACAACTACATCATCAGTATTCTGAATAGCTGCTTGGACAGGATTTTCTGCTGCAGCTTTGGCAGACACCTATGCTATGAAATCTATTTTATTTTATTTTATGTTGTTGTTGCGGGTTTGCTGAGTTTGTTAGTATTGAACCGACTGCTGCTAGCACTTTGGAGGACAGGATTAGAATTCAAAAAGACCTTGACATATTGGAGAATTGGTCTGAATTCAACAAGGTGCAATTCAATAAAGACAAGTGAAAAGTACTATCCTTAAGCAAGGAAAAACAAATACACAACTACAAAATGGGGAATAACTGGCTAGGCAATAATACTGCTGAAAAAGATCTGGGAGTTACAGTGGATCACAAAATTATTAGTTAAATTGGAAAAGATGGGGATCAATATGAAAACTGAAAGGTGAATAAGGAACTGGTTAAAGGGGAGACTACAATGGGTCATATTGAAAGGTGAATGCTCAGGCTGGAAGGAGGTTACTAGTGGAGTTCCTCAGGGATCAGTTTTGGGGCCAATCTTATTTAACCTTTTTATTACTGCCCTTGGCACAAAAAGCGGGAATGTGCTAATAAAGTTTGCGGATGATACAAAGCTGGGAGGTATTGCTAACACAGAGAAGGACCAGGATATCATACAGGAAGATCTGGATAACCTTGTAAAATGGAGTAATAGGATGAAATTTAATAGTGTAAAGTGCAAGGTCATGCATTTAGGGATTAATAACAAGAATTTTAGTTATAAAATTGGGGACGCATCAGTTGGAAGTAACAGAGGCGGAGAAGGATCTCGGAGTATTGGTTGATCACAGGATGACTATTAGCCGCCAATGTGATATGGCCATTAAAAAAGCTAATGCAGTTTTTGGATGCATCAGGAGAGGTATTTCCAGCAAAGATAAGGAGGTGTTAGTACCGTTATACAAGGCACTGGTAAGACCCCATCTGGAATACTGTGTGCAGTTCTGGTCTCCGATGTTTAAGAAGGATGAATTCAAACTGTAACAGGTTCAGAGACGGGCTACTAGGATGATCCAAGGAATGGAAAACCTGTCTTATGAAAGGAGACTCAAAGAGCTTGGCTTGTTTAGCCTAACCAAAAGAAGGCTGAGGGGGAATATGATGGCTCTTTATAAATATATCAGAGGGATCAATATTAGGGAGGGAAAGAATTATTTAAGCTTAGTACCAATGTGGACATAAGAACAAATGGATATAAACTGGACACTAGGAAGTTTAGATTTGAAATTAGACGAAGGTTTCTAACTATCAGAGGAGTGAAGTTCTGGAACAGCCTTCCAAGGGGAGTAGTGGGGGCAAAAGACATATCTGGCTTTAAGACTAAACTTGATAAGTTTATAGAGGGGATGGTATGATGGGATAGCCAAATTATCAGCAAGTAAGTATGCCCAGTGGTCTGTGAGGGGATGTTAGATGGGATGGGATCTGAGTTACTACAGAGAATTCTTTCCTGGGTGCTGGCTGGTGAGTCTTGCCCACATGCTCAGGGTTTAAGTGATGGCCATATTTGGGGTCAAGAAGGAATTTTCCTCCAGGGCAGATTGGCAGAGGCCCTGGAGGTTTTTCGCCTTCCTCTGCAGCATGGGGCACGGGTCACTTGCTAGAGGATTTTCTGCAGCTTGAGGTCTTCAAACCACAATTTGAGGACTTCAATAACTCAGACATAGGTTAGGGGTTTGTTATAGAAGTGGATGGGTGAGATTGTATGGCCTGCATTGTGCAGGAGGTCAGACTAAATCATAATGGTCCCTTCTGACCTTAAAGACTATGAGTCTATGAATATGAGTCAACAAGCTGATGCAGCTGTTAAAAATATACATCATTCTGCGGTGTAGTAACAGGAGTGTCATATACAAGACTTAGGCAGTAACTCTCCTGCTCTATTCAGCACTGGTGAAGCCACAGCTGGAGAACTGTGTTCAGTTCTGGGCACCACTCTTTAGGGAAGAGGTGGACAAATTGGAGACATACCAGAGATATGTTTAGAAGAGAGAGTCTGGAAGACCTGACCTATGAGGAAAGGTTAAAAATCAGGGCATGTTTAGACTTGAGAAAAGAAGACTGAGGGAAGACCTGATAAGTTTTCATTATGTTAAAAAGCTGTTATAAAGAGGACAGTGATCAGTTGTTTTCCATGTCCACAGAAGGTAGGACAAGTAGTAAAAGGTCTTAACCTGCAGCAAGGGAGATTTAGATTAGATAGTAAGAAAATGTTTCCAACTATAAGTCTAGTTAGGCTCTAGAGTAGGTTTCCAAGAGAGGGTGTGGAATCCCCATGATTGGAGGTTTTAAGACCAGGTTGGACAGATACCAGTCAGGTATGGTCTAGGCTAGGTCTATTTGATCTTGCTTCAGCACAGGCGGGGTGGACTAGCTGACCTCTTGAGGTCCCTTCCAGCCCTACATTTCTAGGATTCCATGACTTTTAAAAAAGTTTCACAGTGTTAACTGTCATTTTCAAAGGTGTCTAGAAGATTAGAACAACCATTTTCAGTCATTTCAATGGAACTCAGACAGTCAAATCCCTGAGGCAGCTTTGAAAATCTCAGCCATTTAGTCCATATACACTAAGAGAAGATTCTTGTATTTTTTTTATAGCAGTAACACTTATTTTTATTACGGGTCATTTTTTTCTACTTCTAAACGGCTATTCAGTGATAAGGAAACACAATATGGAGATTAGTCATTTAGGAACTTGGGGCTGTGAACATGGAACAGTGCTGAAAGAACCACGCTGCCCTGCACACACATATCCCTTGCCACTGGGAGAACTGTGCCCTCCCTCCCCCACAACTCACCCATGCCCCCTTCACCACTGAAAGAAACTCCCTCCACACACTGTTTTACCCTTAGGAATTCATTATTTTAAGTTTTCAAAAATTCCATTAGTTTTCATTTTTTGGATGCACTATAAAATAAAGGCTGAAGAGATGGACATAGGCTGCCAAGGAGCCTTGTTGGTGGCAGAGACCACCATGAGACGGTTGGTGTGCCGAGAAGCATGGGATAGTGTTGACCCATTTAAGTCTCTGTACCCTTTGTGCAGTGGAGGTTATCTTGGTACTGACTCTGAATAAGCCAGTTTAGAGATCTGCTGGGGATGAGCCCGGGGGGTTCCCTGAAAAGGGGAGGCAGAAAGGCAGGAGCTGGTACTTCAGCCTGTAGCGTGGAAGCGGGGCTGCAGTGAAGCCTTGCAGCCTGCCTATGGATTGAGAGAGTAAAAATCCACCTCTCAGACCTTTGCTAGTTCCCTGCACATAGCCCAGTGACTCAGGCTGCAAGCACAAAGGGATGTTCATTGTTCAGGAATAAACGTTTTAAAAGGACTTTAACACAGCCTTTTCCCTGAATATTTGCACATCTAAACCTGCATGACAGCTGCTGCCCTACTTAATTGCACTCAAGCCTGGATTCTCAAAAGGATGAGTTTCAAAAGCAACCAGCTAAAATGATATGCAATGCTACCCTCTGGTGGCAATTCTTCCACTCACCACCACTGCATTTAATTCATACCCCTCAGCTTTTGCACTGTGGTTCCTTTTGAATGATTAATGATCTAACTACTGCACAGCAGGATGATGTTATCTGACATGTTACAAATAGACCAACAGATATTGCCTCTTTCTGGATTTACAAAGGATATATAGATCTGAATGCAGAGCTGAGCTCTCTTCTGAAGGTGCTCAGAAGTGCAGACAAAAGCACCAAAGGGCTTAAAAAATAAGTCATGAATATAATACTTTAAAAATGCGTGTGTGTGTGTGTGGGAGGGTCTGTCTCAATTTCCTTTGCTGAATACTTTGTTTCTCTGACACTAAGATATGCCAGCACTTGACAAACCGATTAAAAGCTTGTGTCTAATTGCTCAGCAGCTTCTTTAAATACCAATGTAACCTGTGCCAAATTTCAAACAAATACTCCTCAGTGATCCTCTACAGCAATAGAGTTATGAGCCCTTTTCCATGGGATTTTCAACAGTGAAAACAGGTAAGATCAACAGTGACTTAACTCTGCTCCAAGTGACGTCAATGGGAGTTTTTCCACCATTGACTTAAATGAGAACAGAGCTAAAGCCAATGTTGAGCCCTTCTGAGAACCCCACCCTCTCTGGCTTCTAAATCTACGACTAGATAGGAGTGATGGGCACGAATCCCCATTTACTGCTAGACCGGACCATGGCATTTTTCTTTTCTTTCAGGGTTAAGAGGTTTGCATTTGTTCCCTACACGTGGCTGTAACAGGTTTTATTCCGCCATTTGAAATTGTCAGGTGTCTCGGAGAACAGCCACACACCCAATATGATCAAGATACAGGAAGTCTGCCATGCGGGGATGCCAGAGATCAAAGGGGAAGGAAGCACATGCTATGAAGTAATCTGTCAAAGAAGAAAACAGCTACCCTTGGGAAATAGAAAACAGATGCATTTTACTTTCCAATTTTAAAGCATTCTTAGTCTTCTATAATTAACGGAAAGAGTTCAGAAGAGCTCTAGCCACTTGTTGCGTAATTTTCCTGTGTCTAACTGGCTGACTCAGATTTTTCCTGTGCTCTACAGGCCGAGTGAAAATTTCTGCCAATGGAAATAGTAGTTTTTTGCATATGATAGTGAATGCTGGTGGTCTCGTCTCAGTATGTACTCATGGACCTCATGCTTCAGAGTTTCAATCTCATGCTTCAGGGTTTAAGCCAATCTCTATCAGAGACCAGAATGAGACCTGTGGAGTTGCGGGGAGGTGAAGATTATCCCAGATTTGCCGATTGTGGGGGTTCTGACACCTTCGCCTGAAGTATCCTGTCTGACAGAAGGTGCTGGTCACTGTCAGAGATGGGACACTGGACCAGATAGACCTTGGGTCTGATCCTGTCTGGCAATTCCTATGTGCCTATGGTTACAACCTCAAGTCTAGAAAATTATTTACTTATTCTTAAGGTTCAGTGTGAATTTGAGCATTCTGATCATCCATAAATAACTAAATTAAAGGGGGGAAATGAAGAGGTGGTATAACTGTTTTGTATGTTATATGTTGCTTAAATGAGTGTAAATTGGTGTCACATACACATCAAGGGGACAAAAGAAACGGTTGTAGCAGGATAAGCAACCTGAAACAGGAGGGATTTATTTAGCATACAAAGGGGGTATAATTAGAAACAACTGGATGAAATTAAGGGAAATTTACACTGAATATCAAGAGAAAAGGAGCTTTCTTTATAATGAGTCCTATTGACCTGTACAATAGTTTCCCAAAGCAAGTGGTGGACACGTTAATTTATTATATTTAAAACAACTCTTCTCCAGGAACAAGGCAAGGGTTGGGCACTTGTAGGTAACAGAGCCTGGGCCTTTTGTCTTTTACGTGGTCTTGACAACTCCTGAGGCAGGAGGGGGACTTCTCAAAAAACCCTGTTTGTGGAGACCCTCCGGGGTTGTTGAGGATTTTCCTGCCCTCTCCTGAGTCACTTTGAATAGTACAGGAGGAAAGGGAGTGGGATCGCCTTGCTATCTGAAAAGCAAAAAGACATTCACTGTAGGGACAGGAAAGAGCTCCACTTCTTTCCCTGGGATTAGACTGAGAAAACACATTACAGATGCTAGTCGCATCGCTCAATGTGCTACTGGAAGGCGCTCAGATACTATGGTGATGAGTGCAGAGCAAGAATCAACACAGAAAAGTTTGGAATCTGCCTACTTCTTCTCCGCCCCAGGAGAGACCTCATGGGTGAGTCAGTGTGAGGGCTTCCCCTGTCTGGAGAGAGAGAGAGGGCCCAGGGAATGTTCAGCCATGGTGCAGACACTGAATGGGTACATCTAGCCTTGAGGCAGTGTCTGTCTTTTTGTCCTGTACCTTGCTCAGTGGAATTCTGGTCCATGCGCTGGATTTTTAGGTATTATCTGTTATAATAATTACAGATAAATATCCAACACTGCATCAGCTTGTGTAAAAAGATGTGGCTTGCAGCACTGGAAGTTAGTCTGACAATTTACTCTCGCCTCAGAGAGGGAAAACCCACCCACGCCATCTACTTGCCCTCTTGTGCAATCTCAACACAAGGAAAGGGCCACTTGGTGTTTCAAGCTCAATGACAAGAATAAGTAGAGCAAATGAAGCGTCCATCTTGAGGAAAAAGCCAGGCTGACCAGAATCTTGAACAGGAGACTGTGGCTGTAGGAATTAGGATTTAGGAGGGAAGATATTTTCCTGTACATTTGAGACCTTCCTGCCTCTGTTTTGACTGGTTAAGGGTTTTGTCTTATTGGTTATTTTCTGACAATATGCAGTGAAGGAACCTCTTGCCTTCCTGAGGTATTGAGCTGAGCCACCGCCCTTCTGTTCCAAAGGGAAGTACGTCTGGGGAGTGGCAGGTGGGCGCAGGGAGACTTGCACCACTATTCTCTAAATGCAGCGCTTCCACCAGTGGTTTATTACAGAAGGCAGGTAAAACACTATTTGTTCTAGTCTGTGGGGGGCTTTGCAACTGAAGAGGGGCAAATACCTGGGAAGTGCACAGTAGGAGGCTCTGGGAGTCTGGAAGGAAGCCTGTTTGCTTTTCCAAACCATCTGGTGCCCATTTCAGTACATCCACTTGGCCTTGACTAAGTAAAACAGAGGGTGTTTTGTACATGGGAGGCATCTCTCACTTGCTCTGCTGTAATCCCATGCTAGAGCAGGTACACAGGAAGTGGAGTCCTTATGTACTTCTGTTGTGGGCATAGCCTGCCTGGAGTGCTCCCTTTAGCACGGAGATTAGTCTGTGGAATGGGAGCTGGGGAGATCCCTTCCTGCTTGGGAGAGACAGAGCCTTTTCCCTGGCAGAGTGAGAGTCTGAGGGCAGTCCCTGCTCTGATGCTGACAGACAAGGCTTCACAGAAGCAGTAGGGCAAAGCCAGGAGCATTTCTCTGCAGACCGAGGGGAAGGGAGTCTGAAGCAGAACACAGCTAGAAGTCATCACACAGGAGAAAGGCTAAGACCCCATTTTACGTGATTTACTCATCAAAGTTGTAAATTAGTTCCTTAAGTGGGCACTTGCTTCTTTTGGGACATGGTGCCTTGGGAACAGGTAAGACTTACCCCTGAGCAGACTGTGTGGGGTACCTCATTTGCAAAACTGGTGCTCCTGGTTACACTTTCCCATAGCCGCTTTATAGGGGGAATAGGCCCCAACGTGCTTGTCTGACCCCAAAACCACATGCCCTGGGCGAATGAGGATTGGTTGGAAGCAGACAGGCCACAGCTCGCCCATAGCTGCACCTGAAAGGTTGCCCTAGAGGTATAGCACCTCCTGAACCACTTCCGTGGTTGTGAGGGTGGGGCACCTGGTAGTGAGGTGCTGCACCAGAGGATCCAGAGGGTTAGTGCCTCAGGGCTTCTGCTGAGGAGAGAGAGATAGGAGCTAGAGGCTAGAAGAAGGTCACTCTTGTGAAGAAAAAAAAATGCAAATTCAAAGGGGAGAACAAACTTAGGATTGGTTTACACTAAAGCTGTAAGTCGACCTAAGTTACTCTACCTCAGTTACACAACTGCGCTGTCGACGGGAGACGCTCTCCTGCCAACTTACCTTCCGCCTCTCGGGGAGCTGGAGTACAGTTGACGGGAGAGTGCTCTCCCATTGATTTAGTGGGTCTTCACCAGACCCGCTAAATCGACACAGCTGCATCGATCGCTGCGGTGCCCATTTAGCCATACGTATAAACAAGCCCTTAGTGGGAAGAACTGAACCTAAGTTAACTTGTGTCATAGCTGGAGGCAAAACTTCTGGTGGCCTGATGTGAGCTGCAGGCCCTTGTCCTACAGCCCCAGCAGCAACATTTTACCACCTCCCAATGCCACAGGAAAGTTGCCTATCAATTTGTGGAAGAGGGGAGAAGTTATGCAGCAGAACAGCAATGAGCTCTGTGTTTCAATCTCAGTTACTCTGCCTGCAGACCCAAGGTTAAGCATTTTGTCAAGAAAATCTGATCAACACTGAAGGTGCTAAATTCCTCCATCCCTCCCTTCCCCAACCAGGCTCCCATTGCTCTATCCTATTTTTATTCCTATTTAAAACAGGAACACTCAATTGCTGTTCCTCACCAGGGCTGAGGGTGATGCCACTTCTCACTTTGCATATTCCTAGGACTGAACTCTGTGTCAATGGAATCCTCTGCTTGGTTACACACTTTTATGATCAAAGAAGGCCAACTTAAAACAATGAATATATGTAGATTGTTTATTGATTCCAACATATTAGTAGATTGGATAATAAACAGTACTTTTAAACATTCTCTTAACCAAAAATATAACAAATATTTACAATCACTCAGTAAAAATACAAAAAGCATACAGAGGCACTGTCTTTCTAAAAGACATAAGTGTAAGAGGTATCAAAAAATAGGAGACACATTGCTTGTTACGGAATACTTTACAATCACTGACTTGTGCAGTACAATTGCTATTGGAATATCATTACATCTGTGCAGTTTTTGTCAATATGCTCATATATTTAGAATGTTATTAATACCAAGCTACACTGCATTCCAGGTATATAAAAATAAAAATAAAACAAAAAAGCACAACATAAGCTAAAGCTGACTTGGGAATTCCAGATGGGTTTTTCTCCCCATTTTTAAATAAAATGTATAAAGCTTTTCTAAAGAGAGAGTATCCCTTTTTTCTAATCTGTTTTTCTGAAGGCAGTCATAAGTATATCTTTTTTAAAAAACTAATTCTAATATTTATATAAAAACTTAAAATGACATTTGCATTGTTGTCTGCAATCACATGATCTGAGAGAGAAAGAATGAAGAAAGACTTTTCAGATTTATCTTTTGCAAGAGAATTATTGATAGAAAGCAGAGCCTTTCTGCAAACGTTGATTACTATAGGCTCAACCTTGGAAGTGCTGGCCAACCTCCATCTCCCATTGACTTCAAAGGGCAAGGATGGCACTCGGCACATCACATAATCATGACCTGTAAGAATTAGAAGGAAGCTATGAATCTCACCCTCCAATCATCTCCCACATAAGAAGCCTCACTGGCCCCAGTGACTCTACTCAGTGAGTTTGGAGTGAGTAAGAAAGTAAGTGTAAGTGTGTATGAGTAAGAAAAGGCCTCATATTCCCACTCTGGTAATGACTGCTGATCATTCAACTCCTCTTATTGTCCAACACTTAAAGTTCGCATATTGCAAATATTTGAAGGAATTCTCCTTTAGTTTACTGAACTGTATTTATGGGACAGGTAAACTAATATAACAGAAGTTCAGTTGTCTAATTTCATTATGTGGAGGCCAGTTAAGTTAAAGGTACTACGATTGGTTGGAAGGTTCTTTCCGAATGATTTGGAAGATTGAGATTTTAATAGCACAATGAAATATCACAATGCAGGCAAAAAAATCAAATCAAATCAAATCCTTCACTCATCACTTATGAGCAAACAAACAATTAGTGAAAGAGCAAGCAACAAAATGTAAATGCAGGAAGAATATTAGTGGGGACATGAATTGCTCAGCAGAAGTTAGGGCTGTGTAAGAGAAAGAACACAAAAGGGATAGAGTGCTATACAGGTAAGTCAGCTCACATTTTTTGGTTCCGTGAGCTACCACTTACATGAAACGTAAAACCCAAATTAAGCAGTCTTAATTCACAATTTTCAAAGCTGAAAAAAGGGATAATGTCTCTTCAAATCTATACAAGACACGCTGCATTTGGCTATCATCCCCGATCAATGTGATCAGCTGAACTAAAAACCAAATGAAGTCACAGCAAGGACAAGCAGAGGCAAGCCACACTGTCCAAGAAGAAGCAGAAAAAGTAGCTCATTTATCAATAGTTTATGCATGATTTATTTACACTAGTTGTACTGTCTAATAGGAAAATATGATTAGCAAGACTTTTACTCACTTTAAAAACAATGTCCTGAAAAGTACTGCTGAACAGATTGATGCTGTTGATGTGCAAACACCAAGTTTAAATGGGTAATCAATATCAAATGGCTGGCTTAATGGATAGCAGATGAGGGCCCCAATCCAGCTCCCATGGGAGTCATTGGGAGTTTTCCCACTGACATCAGTGAAAGCAGTATCAGGCCCTTAGATAGAAAGGAGGTCACCTCAAGAACAAAGACTTAATCCTTTACCTTTGTTCAAAAGGCTGAAATAAACTACAAATCAATATCTGAGGTCACTGAAACCTTAGGACTTAATTTATCTGGCACAAAACACATGATTTTCTGATTAAAATGGTAAGCCTATTGTGCACGCCGCTTAGAAGCTAACAAACAATTACAATTTACTGTGGGATTACTAGAATTTTCAATTTATATCTTGCAAGACATCATTTTAAGGATTAAGAAGTTAACATTATATATGCTGAAAGCAATCATTTTGCCCTAGACCATTTTGACACTTATATTAATCTTGATTCATTAAGGCCTACACAAGTTCATTGTAAACATTAAGGCCTTGACGAAGAAGAAAGTATCCTTTAAGAAACAGCTAATCTGTTTTTCAATATGATTTTTCAGCTATTTACTCCTCAGATGTTCATACCAAAAAATCTAACATATAGTCAATCAACTAATTACGAATTAGGCAGCCTCTCCCCACATTACTGCTCTTGACTGATTTAGGATTTCAGGATACAAGGATCAATACAGAGTACAATCCAGCCACAGGATAATATTAAATCTGGCACACACATGAACATAAGCAAAAGTTTGATCGAACACATTCTCATGTTTGTCAACATCAGTCCCAAGTAGATATGGGTGATGCGCATCAAAGGCTTTGGGTTGTTTTTGGTACTTGTGTCTTTTTCAGAAAATGCTGCATTTGCCCTACACCAGGAAAAAAAATAAAAGAAATTTTAAAACTCCTCATAACGTAATATATAAATTCTTTGAGGCACCTGTAAAATGACAAACATCTATCTAACTTAGTCTGTAAACATCCCCATTAAGATTTACAAGTAAAATGTTAAAACATGGATCCACACATTCATCTCCAATTATAATATTTGATTGGGTTATCCCGTGCTAGAACAAGAAAGAAAATGCAGGTATTTCCAGTTTTACCCCATGAGCTCTGGTTGGCTAAGTAAAATTAAAGCAAGCAACTTAGCTTACCCTAATTGTACAAAAAGAACATGAACCCTGGCTCCATCCAAGCAAAAGCCCCCACTGATTACAACTGGGCCAAGATTTCACTCTAAAACTTGAAACATTCTAATCTAATTCATTGGACGAATGCGGCAGGTTTTCAGAATCATAATACTATATTGTACTATATCTCAAATGTTCACTTTCACAAATATTATTCCATAACGGCTTGTGTTGATATAAAATTTGCATTTATTTACTGTATTATGTGCAATGGCCTATGGTTAAAATGCTATATTAATACATCTTCTATCTACTCCATAATGGGAGTGGTAACAATTTTCCTTTTAAATAATTCCAGTACCTAAAATATTTGAATTTTGGTACAAGTAGAAAAAATGTGGGAGAAGAACTCCAGTTATTTTCCCAGCAGGCTGATAGTTAAAAGACATATTTTTCAGGGTTTTCTAGAGCAGGACCAAGAGATGGCAGTGTTTCATTGCTGTATGCACATTAACTTCCAAATCCTCTATTCTATTTACATTAAGTACACACCCAAAATCCCGGTATTTCTAAAGGAGTTGTTAGGCCTGTCTGTTTCAATAGCACAAAGAATATTAACATGTATCTAAGCTAGTACCCATTTTCTTTGCCAGTGTTCACACTAGCCAACCAGAGCACTCCCAGTACAAATAAAAGACCCCCCCCCATAAACTCCAAATAAATAAATTACTTTTTCAGATACTGCCGCAGCGTCCCCAATTTTGCTTAAGTATGTAAAATAACATTCTTAATTTTAGAATTATAATGGTCATGTGGAAAATATATATCACAGAAATCTACCAAAAGAATTACAAGGTATTATACAGAAGAATGCTTCCAAGTTTTAAGTGGTTCTTGACAATTGGTGGTCCCAATGTACTAAGATTGGTCCTTCTCATCATACTGATTTCAGTTCTCAGGTAGTCTGTACTCCTTGGAAACTGGTATTTATAATCACAGGCATAAATAGTTTTCTTAGGCTGTGGTAGATGACTGTGGTAGAGTGAAGTAAATTAGAGAGATTTATGATCCAGCCAGGTTCATACTGTCCACGACTGAGGCAAATACAACTTTTGAGGTTAGTAGCAGCAAGTTGTCAGCATTAGCTAACAATCATATGGTTCATATTCCCACGTCCCCTGTGATTTGAAGTGGTTTTCATAGATAGCCCAATGGTTAGACTGCTGATACTTGTTCATCTTCTGTAAAAGAAGAAAAACATAGTAAATTGTTACATCAGACATCTTCCATGAACATACAATACATTATTCGATATGTTGACCAAGCCCCACCGTTTACTTCTAGTGATTCTGTGGAGACTGTACTGCCATGTAATGCTTTCAGAATCTAATGACCAGTATGAAATAAATATCCTTATTCAAAAAGTTCCTCTACCATTCTACATGTTTCTTAGCCATTTGATGAAGATAGATGGAAAAACAGATGAAATTGCATATTCTCAAAATATTACTTTGAATGCACTGGAAAATGCATTCCAGTGACTCCAAACCATGCAGAATGGGACAGGGAAGGAGCAATTTTATGAAATGATAAAAGTTATCCAAGCATTTTAAAACTAAAGAGGAAAAATATCTAGAACTGTACAATAAGTTTCATTGCGAACATTTGGAATAAAAATGTTGCTTGGCCTCTTTGTATCATTTTTTTCATCTCATAGCTCATGAGTTGGAATCATGATATACAAGAGTAATATACACTACAGAATGATCTAATATCATGCAATGCAAAAATAGGATTGCCTTATATCACAAAGGCTTTGATTCTAAATGCATGTTGGAATTTCAAGCAAGTCAGTATTATATTCTAATTCAAAAGCTTCAGTTCATTGACAGTGGGGGAAAGGATCGGTAATACTAATGCATAACACATTGGGAGATTGAAAGAATAGCACCAATACATTAGTATGGAGTGATCTTTTACAAATACAGGAACACTTTCTGAAGCATAACCCTTTACATATATATTGTGAAAGCAGCAAGGATTGTTTATGGCAGTATTGACAGTCACTTCAGACAAGGGTGTAGAAGAATTTAGTTTAAGAAGGCATTGTCAGATCAAGTTTGGCTCAAATTTCAAATTTTGTAAAAACAAACTTTTACAAAATCTAAGAGCAACAAAAAAGTTTCCATTAATTTATCTTGTTCCAAAAATGCTTTAAAACATTCTCTTGCAACATTTGCACATGACAACTGCAATGTAAACCAACCAGAAATGGAAGAAAAACTAAAAGTGGAACCACCTTGTTTCCACTGTCCAGACTGAGAGAAATGCAAAAAAGTGAATCATAATTAGGATTTCAAATATTCTGCAAAAATTAATAACGCAAGATGGTATTTTTTTAAATATAATTTTTAACCTGACAGTCCTTTTAAGGCATCAGAATTGAAGAGGAAGATTGTATAGGATCTAGCTCAAGAGTTCTCAAACTTCATTGCTCCGCGACCTCCTTCTGACAACAAAAATTACTACATGGCCGCAGGAGGGGGAACCAAAGCCTGAACCCACCTGAGCCCCTCCACCCTGGGTGGGGATGCCAAAGTTGAAACCCAAGGGCTTCAGCCCCAGGTGGAGGGCCTGTAACCTGAGCCCCATTGCCCATGGCTGACGTCCTTGGGCTTTGGCTTCAGCCCCAGCGACTCCATTAGAACAGGGTCATGACCAACTTTGGGGTCTCGACCCACAGTTTGAGAACCCCTGATTAAGAATATCTTAATTACACTTTTGTAGATCTCACACATTTTGATAAAGAACCCATTCAGTGACATGTGCTTTTTGAAACACAAAGGCACACTCAATTTGAACATAAACATTTTCTTTAAAATCAGTTTACATCTCAAAGAATTACTGAGAACAACTCAAGAACATCATTCTGAGGTAACACTTGGCACAGTACTGAGACTTGATTTACATAGCAGTTCATTTAACATCTATCAAGTTAGTTAACATACCATCCTCTTCACTATCTGCGTCAGCCATATCTGCTAGTTTAGGATGGGACGGTTGCCGTTTATGCCATTGAGGCATCTTCGATGAAATACAGGCCACTGGTTCACTACTGAGAGAAGCTGATGAAAGTCTAGAGAGGTCACTATGTAGCATCTTTGACCTCTGCACTGCCACACTATAGTCTGGAGGCTTTAAGTGTGGGTGATGGGGTGATCCTTCCTTTATGTCCGCTAAAGAAATCCCCATATATCCTGGAGGGGTGGGCGGAGGCTCCCTATACCTATCGTCCTTCTTAGGTGAGGTGACACAGTACACTGGTACAAGAAATAAGCAATGGAAATGTTAATGAAGAAAACAAAGGAAACAAAACATTAAAAAAAAACCTGAAGTGTTACAATGACAAAACAGAAACTGATAACAAAAGGCAAATGCAGAAACACTGGTTATAACAGCAGCAGCAGATTTTATGCTTTTAACTTACATTTTATACTTATTTTGAAAAGTCAGTGTAATAGCAAAATAACTGAACTCATATGGTGAAAAGCCAATTGAAGTTCAATTGAACTATGGTCTCATGTTATTTAAATGCATTGAAATACTCCGATTACAATTACAGTAGTTATAATACTCTGCACTTCTATAGCAACATCCATCACAGGATTTCACAGCGCTCTACAAATATTAATGCAATTATCCTTGTAGTAATCCTGGGAGGTAAATATTCTTCACCTCCATTCTTCAGACTGGGAAACTGAAATTCAAGAAAGGTTAACTGAATTTGTCCAGGGTCACAATTAGTTTGTGGTGGAGTCAGACATAGAAAGCAGACCTCTTGACTTCCAGCCCTGTTCATGAACCAAAAGAGAAGTTCTTTAAACAACTGACTTTATTGTAACAAGATTCTACTACACTTGCTGATATGCAGTATGACACTAGTACATATTCTACACTTATCTATGCTGCAGGAAGAAATCAAAAGCTCTGTATGAAGCTCTCGCTAAGAAGACAGATTGTACATAATATTTTTGGCTTCAGAAACATCCCATGGAAAGTTCCACAGGCTGACTGTGCATTCTGTGAAGAAGTACAGTAATTCTTTTTGTTTGTTTTAAACCTGCTGCCTCTTAATTTCATTGAGTGACCCCTGGGTTCTGTGAAGTATGTCGACTAACTCAAGGTTATAAATAAAATGGCTCTTATCTTTCAAGAAATCAGTATCAAATATGCCTTAACATTTTACTTGAAAAAGATCAGTGATAGTGCTATTCCAACAGCCATGTGTGGGAATCAGGGACCAATTCATGAATTTCAAGAGGAAAGAGGATGTCTTAGATGCAGCAAACATTTCCTGCAGCAAATGGTGTTCAAGCACCTCAAGAGAAATGCCACCAACCAATTAATGAGTTGGGCTCTCTGGCTCAAAAGGAACAGGAAGTCCCAACCAGACATCCTCACTTGCGTGAATGGTGGTTATTAAACAGATAAAAAGGAAAGCGAATATCCCTCCAGCAAGTGCAAGGTGTGAACATCCTCCTCATTTAAGGGAAAAAAAGTACAAACTATCAGATATCTGGCATGTTTTACTCAGATATTTGTAAAGCGCTCTGAAGAAGAAACATTTGAATGCAAAATATTATTACTGTTACTTAAATTTTCTTATTTATTATGTTCCCAAAGGTGCCTCTATCTACGAATATTGACTGTGAGAGAGTGCCAGCCACTGGTAGAGTTGGTTGTAGCACCAATACTGGCATCCACACCGTTACATCTCCATTAATCTTGTAACTTCTCACAAAATAAATCACTTAGAAACCAGGACACTAAGATACCATGTAAGAAAAGGTTCAATACCTCCACTCCCATTCTGCATGTAAAACAATCCTATTAATGAGCATTTTAAAAGCGCATGAGTTCCTTGTGTGAAAAGTGTTTAGATACACTGACTGTTTAATGGCTTTTCATGAGAAATTAAGTACAAGTTCTACTGACTTGATCCTTTGCCTTAAGAGACTCCCTTATTCTGTCCTGTCCCCACTGAAATCTTCTCTTCTTTCAAAAGTCTCATCTCAAACCATCTTCCCACCTCAGAACAGACTAAACAAATGGTGAACTAAAACTAGAATATCTTTGATGTGATGTATATGATGAAGTGTGGATGAAGGGTTTTCAAAATTAAACATCTACTTGTGACCCAAGATCCACATCCACCTATTTTTCCACTTCATTGAATAGGATGCAGTGCACGTTCTGTTGAACTATGTTGCTGAATGCTTCTCAACAATGAATACATACAGTTCAGCAACATGGCTGCATGCAAGGAAAAGTGTGCGATGCGGTACATAAACAGAATTGGAAACAAGAGAGAAAGGAGTAAGAAATAGGGTGACCAGATGTCCCGATTTTATAGGGACAGTCCTGATTTTTGGGTCTTTTTCTTATATAGACTCCTATTAACAACCCCCCTCCCCATCACGATTTTTCACATTTGCTGTCTGGTCACCCTAGTAAGAGATAAACAGACTGCATTGAGTGGCTCACATGCCAGAATGTCAGTGCTGATGAAGAGTGCACTAGTAGTTAGGATATGTTACTAGGCTAGGGCAGGGTGTGTATGCACGTGAAAGAGCATGTGCACATTAATAAAATATGCCTTTGGAAGGCATATTTTATGTGAGGAGAAAGAGTGCTTCTCTCCAGTAGTATACAAACGTCAGTTGGCTAAGCAATCTAACAGCAGGCAGTGCAACATGATGCTATGAAGAGAATCTGCAAAGCTTCCGGGCTCCCTGTGAGAGAAGTGTTATGGACACAGTGTGCTCAGTCTCTTTACATCACTAGTCAACCTCCTCCCTTACTGGTTGCTGGAAGGAGCAGTGTCAGTGGATTCTCACAGGAGGCATATCCAGACCTCCTTGGCAGAGGAAAATGTGCAGCAATAAGGGTTGTGTGGGATAGAAGCAAAAGAGGGGGGTTAAAAAAGGTGGTCCCAAAAGGAGTCTCAAGAAATAAAGGAACACTGAGAGCATACGCAGAAATGCCTGACACTTCCCTGAACATGGGCCTCCTGCATTTCCATAAGGCTGTAAGGAAGCATGTTGCTTTATTCTTTTAATTTTCCTAGTTTAAAAGAAAAAAAAAAGTTGGTTTGAAAACACACTGTCTGGGTACTACTTTGATTAAAGCCACATGTAAAACTGGATTTAATATGCAACCCAGCCCCCAGATCTGCTGATGTAATTTCTTAACAACTTAATATTAAAATGCAAAACAGATGTGGAAGCTTCCATAGGTTTTTGGCTTGGCTTACCTATCAGGCCTTTTTCTGTACTTGAAGTAACAGTTTTATAATTTGCATCAGTGGCTGGCTTAGAGTCCAAAACCTCAGTCTGCTCCGCTGTGGAGTGCTCCAGCCCTCTCCGTTTAATTGTCCCATAGTTTGTTTCATACGTGTCTGACAGAGAGCTCGACGAGGCCCAGCTTTGCCGAGATTGATCATGTTCTGTGCTGGCTTTTGACTGTCGGTTATTTTTGGAAAAGGCTTCAGAATACAAATAAGTCTCTTCAGAGCAACAGTTTGTGGGTTCTACTTCAGCAATGGGTCCATCTAGATGAGTGTGGCGGTAAGCACTCAAAAGATCCCAACTTTTCTGGTTCTGGATATTCTGAAAATTATCATGAGAACTACTTGAACATGAAGTCCAGCTTCCACGGCCACTGTCTGCAGCTTCTATTGTGATATGTTCGTGGGAGATCTCCTCATTACTCATGGAAGACGTGACAGCCAACCCTCTGATTATAGCAGGTCTAGTTAGTGACCAACTAAATTTGAAGACAAAATAAATTAGGAAGATAAAACACAAGTTTGTAGAGAAATAACTAGGACTGTCAAGCAATTAAAAAAATTAATTGTGCAATTAAATGCACTGTTAAACAAAAAATACTATTTATTTAAATATTTTGGATGTTTTCTACATTTTCAAATATATTTATTTCAATTACAGCACAGAATAAAAGTGTACAGTGCTCACTGTATATTTTATACGTATTTGCACCGTAAAAAAACAAAAGGAACAGTATTTTTCAGTTCACCTAATATAAGTACTATAGTAGTGCAATCTCTTTATCATGAAGGTTGAACTTCCAAATGTAGAATTAATGTACCAAAAATGCATTCAAAAATAAAAAGGTAAAATTTTAGCGCCTGCAAGTCCACTCAGTCCTACTTCTTCTTCAGCCAATCACTCAGACAAACAAGTTTGTTTACATTTGCAGGAGACAATGCTGCCTGCTTCTTGTTTACAATGTCACCTGAAAATGAGAACAGGCGTTCGCATGGCACTGTTGTAGCCGGCATCTCAAGATATTTACGTGCCAGATGTGCTAAAGAGTCATATGTCCCTTCATGCTTTAACCACCATTCCAGGGACATGCGTCCATGCTGATGATGGGTTCTGCTCAATAACAACCCAAAACAGTGAGGACTGACATGTTCATTTTCATTAACTGAGTCAGATGCCACCATCTGGTGGAATCTTCATCCTTAGAAGTTTTCAAGGCCCAGCTTGACAAAGCCTTGGCTGGGATGATTCAGTTGGTGTTGGTCCTGCTTTGAGCAGAGGATTGGACTAGATGCTCTCCTGAGGTCTCTTCCAAACCTAATATTCTATTATTCTATTCTATGATTCAATAGAAGATTGTTTTCTTTTTTGGTGGGTCAGATTCTGGAGTTTCTGCACTGGAGTGTTGCTCTTTTACGACTTCCGAAAGCATGTCCAACACTTCATCTCTCTCAGATTTTGGAATGCACTTCAGATTTTTAAGCCTTGGGTTGAGTGCTGTAGCTATCTTTAGAAATCTTACATTGGTACCGTCTTTGCATTTTGTCAAATCTGCAGTGAAAGTGTTCTTAAAATGAACATGTGCTGGGTCATCATCTGAGACTGCTAGAACATGAAATATATGGCAGAATGCGGGTAAAACAGAGCAGGGGATGTACAATTCTCCCCTAAAGAGTTCAGTCACAAATTTAATTAATGGATTATTTTTTCAATGAGTGTCATCAGCATTCCTCTGGAATGGTGGCCGAAGCATGAGGGGCCATATGAATGTTTAGCATATCTGACATGTAAATACCTTGTAATGTAGGCTACAAAAGTGCCATGCAAATGAATGGTCTCACTTTCTGATGACATTGTAAATTAAGAGGGCAGCATGTAAATGTAAACAAACTTGTCTGTCTTAGCAATTGGCTGAATAAGAAGTAGGACTGAGTGGACTTGTAGGCTCTAAAGTTTTACAGTGTTGTGTTTTGTGTTTTTGAGTGCAGTTATATAACAAAAAAAATTCTAAATTTGTAAGTTACACTTTCATGACAAAGAGAGTGCACTACCGTACTTGTATGACGTGAATTGAAAAATAAAATTTCTTGTTTATCATTTTTACAGTGCAAATATTTGTCATAAAAATAATATACACTTTGTATTCTGTATTTTAATTGAAAGCAATACATATGAAAACATAGAAAAACATCCAAAATATTTTATAAATTTCACTTGGTATTTTATTGTTTAACAGTGCGATTAAATCTGTGATTACTTTTTTTGAATTAATCATGTGAGTTAACTGCGATTGACAGCCCTAAAAATAACATTTACCCCCCAAAGTAAAAATACATTCAAATAAAATAAAAAATAAAATGCATCTTTCATAAACAAAACCAGATTTTTTTATGTTGCAGAAATGCAGAAAAAACCCACATATTGAAATTGATCTGTTATAGACATTTGTTTGTATGCAGTGACTACAATAGAAGTTATTTAAGATAAAAAGTATTACAAGGCTGTAGATCCCTAATGTGTGTGATAAAGTTGGAAAATGGCTACATTATTTCTCATGAATATTATGTGCGACTTGGTTTCCCTGCTCAATTTTGTATTGCTATCTTCCTGAACTCAACTCAGACTGCAGCTAGGAGTTGACCTAGACAAGAAACAAAACAAGAACTGAGCCCACATCTATACGTACAGTGCTGAAGCGGCGCAGCTGCACCGGCGCAGCTACGCTTCTGCAGTGTGTCTGGTGAAGATGCTCTATGCTGATGGGGGAGAACTCTCCCATTGGCATAATAAAACCACCTCTGTGAGGGGCAGAAGCGATGTCGGTGGGAGAAGCTCTCCCGCCGACATAGTGCTGTGCACACAAGTGTTTATGTCGGTGTAACTTATGTCGCTCAGGGAGGGTGGAATATTCAGATCCCGGAGCAACGTAAGTTTTGCTGACATAAGCTGTAGTGTAGACATAGTTTCGGACAATTTCAGGTGTACACCTTCAGAGCAGCTAAGAAATCAGTTAGACCATTACTGAGAGATGCTACTTCGAGGTACTGGGAAAAAAAACCTGTTACCTTTGCTAAAGGCCGAGATCCTAAAAAAATCAAAAAGACACTGAATGGTTTAAAAGGTGCCCCTGGCAGAAAGGGAGGAAGGAAGTGGTCAGCCCCACAGTATGCTGACACACAGACAGAGACAGAGGGAATATGCTGTAAGCTGACCACCCAACTCCAAGAGATGGAAGCAGCCAGACCCACTTAAGCTATGGAAAGAGAGGTTAAGCTTAGGTAAGGAAATATGCATGTAGGTTTCTTATTATATATCCACTTCTCTAAGGCCTGGTCCACACTACGGGGGGAAATCGATCTTAGATACACAACTTCAGCTACGTGAATAACGTAGCTGAAGTCGAATATCTAAGATCGGATTACTCACCCGTCCTCACCGCGCGGGATCGATGTTCGCGGCTCTCCCTGTCGATTCCGCAACTCCGTTGGGGTTGATGGAGTTCCGGAATCGATATAAGCGCGCTCGGGGATCGATATATCGCGTCTAGATGAGACGCGATATATCGATCCCCGAGCAATCTATTTTAACCCGCCGATACGGCGGGTAGTCTGGACGTAGCCGTAGTGTTGTGTACCTTTTGACAAAATCAATCATACTTTGTTTTGAAGAAGCTGTTTCTGTATCACTGAAAACATATGTTATGGGCTCCCAGCCTAACATAACATGGCTGGCAAGCAGGAGTGTACCTTGGAGACCCCGTTGGAGCGTGGTCGGATTGCAGGATCTTACCCTAAAAAGAAGTGGAGGCATAAGCCTTGTACTTGAAAGGAGAGCACTCTGGGCTGCAAAGGGGCCTCAGGGGCAGCCTACTCAGAGACTGTGACTAAGTGGCTTAGGCATTTGTAGAGAGGATTTTAAATGGCAGAAATACTAAGATTCAAAAGGAAGCTACTTAGCACCTATTTATTTAAATGAGAAATTGTATTAATGCTGTCAGTGCATGATTAAACTTGGTTTTATATGGATCCAGAATACAGAAAGGATGCTTGCTAATCACCATTCAAAACTTTTCTGAGCAGCTCTGGATCGTGCTACAAACGAATATCAAGGATAATATATAAAATTCATCATTTACAGTATATTGACATGTTATGGAATCTAGGAACACATGTCAGAATCATGTTAAAAGCATTTTTTATTCCCTTGCCTTTCTATCTTTTGAACTCTATCAAAAAAAATTTATTTCAAAAAAAAAATTATGGAAACTAAAACATAGCAATAATTCAGAGTTCAGAGGATTTGATTTTAAACTATAAACACATTGGGGTCTGCAGTAAATAAATGTCAGTATCTCTGATTAAATTGGAAGGTGCTGTACTTTCTAGAAAAAAATTATTTTAGTTTATAAAGTACACCTTAAAATAGGTCTATTATTTCCAATTTTATCACACCGGAAAAACTGGGATTGGTAAATATTCAGAAGTTTTATGATCTTAGCAATGCTCTCTCTCTCCAATAGTCTCGTTGATAAGGAGAAAGCACTACAAAATACTGATTATTCTTTCTCACATTATTTTTGGGTTTCACAGCTGCACAAGTAGACACAGCTCCTCATAGTATTCAACAATGAAAAGCGTGTATTATTTTTTCATAAGAAAAACTCATTCACTTCTCTCCATGGGCAGATCTTTGCCAGTGTGGCATATCAAGCATTAATATGACTCCTTAAAAACTGACCACTAGCTCAGCCCTGGTATTTGATATTTCAATTGTAAAGAGAATCTCCCTCCCTGAATAAAATACATTGTGGTTGAAAAGACAGCATTTGATCCCAAGAGTTACTGAGCCACTTGGTTTCAACAGAAGTTGTCAAGGCCCAGCACATCACAGGATCAAGCTCAACATTGTTTAGATATACATGGCATCTTTGAATGAGCTACTGGTGGCAGCCATCTTACAAAGAAGGCAACGAAATGTCTGGTATGGGAACCTTAGAAGGCAAAAGATGATTTACTAGTTTCTAATCAGCCTCAACAATCATAAAAACAACTTACAAAATGTTTGGGTTACATATTAAACATTAAACTATTGATGTGACAGGTATTACTAATTACCAGCGATAACTGCTAGCATGCTGTTCTCATTCAGCTGCCTTCCTCAGCACTGTACAGGAGGGAATTTGTTAAATATCATTCAAGCGCTCAGCGTATTTGCATTTTCCTGCAAGAGACATTATCCAAAACCTGCTGATGCAGAGAAGCTCTTGTCTGTCTAAATTATACTGCAAACTCCTTGTACGAAAATGCCTTTCCCTACGTTTTAAAGCAGCTAGCACACTGATTGCTGTCAACAAGTTAATAATAATAATTACAGCATGACCCTTAACTGTGTCTTGCCTAAAGTGTTTCACTCCTTTTCCTTACATCAGTCAGCCAAGTACCACAGCACAAACACTTCTCACCCAGTGGTAGGCTGGCTATACTCAGCCGATGGTTGAGGAACATCTTTTCTTTCTACTCCTCCTGCTGAATCCATCACAATAAGAGACTGAGGCAAACATCTCTCATCCTGCAGGGCTGCAGACATTGAGTCAGCAGAGCAGTTACTCACGATGCTAGACCGCGATGAGATCTCACTGTGGCTGGAGTCTGAGAAGTTATCAGATTTAGTGGATGGTATGAGGGCATAGCCTAAATGAGATAAGACATGCAGGAAATAGGAAAAACATCAAAAAGAGAAGGTGAAGTCTATTTATTCACCACCACATTAAAGCACTAAAAATATTTCAGTGAGGCTATTCAGAAAGATCCTTCTCCCTCACGCCTATTTCTCTGTTGGTTTTATGCAACTACCCTTCATAACAGGAATCAGGATTTATCAGTACAACATGCAAATACCAAAATCAGCTGGTACTTACAGCCAAGACCCACTTAAACCAAGAGGTTAACTTAACATTACATATAATCATGGGGCAATTTGCTGCCGTTGCTGAATACCAGGTTGTTGTGCCAGGTTAGTTCAATGCTACAACCACTCAGCCACAAGCGTAGAACAACCTTAACTAGTGAAATAATGTATTTTCCCCAATCTTCCTGTACTACCTACTGTGTGTGAAATTCAACAGAAAATGAGGAGTGTCTCCACTGCAAGCAAAGGCATGTCTGTAGAACAGCTTTAATCTACCTAGTATAGGCAATAATAGTAGTTTAGACATAAGAACAGGATTCGCAAAACACCAGATGTGGTGGCAGGCTTCAGAACGGGCTAGCAACCAGAGTACATGTTAAATTAAAGCTAGTACAGGTATGCCTACCCATTAGAAATCATGCCCCCACTTGAAAGTGCAGACATGTGGTGTAATGAGGGTATGCTGATCATTGCCAAAATTGACAAACACTGAAGGATAAGACATATGCTCCATCTCACTTTTCTTATTTACCTCATTATGAATCAAGAAACTCAAGTGGGCAGCTCACAAGTATGAGAGGTAGAAATTTTACAGCAGCTGGACCTGCGCTGTGTAATGCACTCCCATGGTAAGCTCACCACTTTCAGAACAAAATGTACAACTTATTTTTTTCTACTTGGGCCACTCTTAACATGTTCTTTTTTCTCTCTCACACACACATACATAAATAATACAACCCCTATAAACCAACCAAGTCTTTTCTTCTATAGCCTGGGAGGGAAGAGAAGAGATTAATAGCTCTGGGGGAGATTTTTTTTTTTAGGCTTTCACCTCCCCCCCAACCCCGTATGTCTATTCTGTCAACTTCTTGTATCCTGTTGGACACCTAAACCACCCAGCTCTCTGGGGCAGGGACTTGTCCTCTGCTGTTTGTCTGTGCAGCACCTAGAACAATGATGCCCTGAGCCTTGATTTGGGTTCCTAGATGCTAATACAAACAAATTTAAAGAATAGTAACCAAAGTAAATGTAATCAGAAATCGTTATATTTCTTTTTCAGCTAATTTTGTTTGTTGTTTGTAGATTTTAATTCTACCTCAGGCCTTGACAAGTTAGGAGGAATATTCACAGCTGCATTCAGTGCAGAAATCTAATTCACTACCCACTCTGCACTGCTGTGGAAACCAAGTGGCAGCATGGAAGGTTGTCAAGTTAGAAAAATCCCATATGATTTAAGGAGCATCAAATTGCTCTTTTCAAGAGGCAACAGAACATTCCTTTCTTGTCAAATGTGATTGGACTTCAAACAAGTTTTTAACCCTAATCTTTCACCTTTATATTTATTTTATATAAATATAAAAACCTCTGTCAAGCAGCTAAGATACTGCCTTGTATTTTAATACAAGGGTTGCTACAGTTACAAATGTTTTTTCATGTGATTTTATACAGTAACTGAAAGTCAGCTTTACCAGTTCAGTGCCAGAGTACTGTTATAGAATCATAGAATATCAGGGTTGGAAGGGACCTCAGGAGGTCATCTAGTCCAAACCCCTGCTCAAAGCAGGATCAATCCCAAGACAGATTTTTGCCCCAGATCCCTAAATGGCCCCCTTAAGGATTGAACTCACTATCCTGAGTTTAGCAGGCCAATCCTCAAACCACTGAGCTATCCCTCTCCCCATATGTGAAATGTGGATTAAAAAAATTATCCTGATCTTGGATCACAGAGACGAGGCACTTTGCTCCTGAAGACCTGTGTCTGTGGATCCCTACTGAATCAACTAGTCTCATAAAAGAGTTTCCTGATAGCTTTAGGTGAGACAATGTTTATGTTAATGACACCGTCAACCACAGACAGCGGGTACCAGTATAAGAGTTTAAAAAGCGCAGCCATCAGAATGATTGCACATTTATGTCTGTGGTCTCCTCCATGGCAGATATTTTTAAGTGCTTACATATGCTGAGGCTGATTTATGGGATACATAACAATATTCATCCCTAAATAGCATAGTCCAAGATATGGTAAGAGTTGCACAAATCACCTGTAACATCTAGATTCAAATGTGAGCTCCTTATTTGTTTTTAAATTTAACACACATCACCCTTTCAAAAACAGCTCAGGGAACATATCTATTTTAGGTGAATGGGCTCTAACTTTTTAGCTTCTGAACTCTGGTGAAAACAGGGGTAAATGGACATATAAATACTCAATTTTTTACTCTAATGCTAATTTTCAGTTTAAGTTAGTGATCCTCAAGTGCAAGTTGGACGTCATCGGTGTGTCATGGGAGCCCCATAAAGCTTTTGGCAATCAATGCTGGAAGCTGGAGTGTAGCCTAATGCTTCTCCATGGAAGTGCCTAACAAACATGCTGAGAGTAAAATGACTGGGATGGTGTTTCAATCACAGCAGGCACTACAGCTGAACTAGCACAGTGAAGGACTGGTAGTAATTCCGTATCGTTATCTGCCAGCCTGAACTGCAGTAGAAAGGGAAAATGGAGAGAAAGATTCAAAAGGGGTGGGGGAGTGGGAGGGAAGAAGAGGGATGGATTGAGACAAATTGGGAGGAGGAAGAGGAAAGACAATAGAGTGCTCCATATCATTCCTCCCTAGCTTTGGTAACATGCATAATTTTCACACTGAGGTTTATGTGGGCTACCAAAATTAAGAGATGGACTACCAAAAGGTGTCATTTGCCATGTTACAAAATTGTCGTTTCTAGTAAATTTGTCTAACATTGAGTTCTGGGACTGTGCTATAGCTCATTGAATCAGATTCAGACCTGAAGTCAATTACACCAGCTTTCATTAGGCCTCTGTTTGCTTCCTTTATTGTAGGTACATCTCAAACAAAAAGTTTGAACACTACCATGAAATATGCAGAAGTTTCTTTTTCACTCTGACCAATTTTGCTGTGTTAGGTACACTGTAAAATTCAAACAAACTGAATACACTCCCTCGAGCTGGTGTTTTGTTTTTGAAAACAAGTGACAGAAAAGTCCACTGCCTACCAAACAAGGACCCTGCATGCCTAGACTTAAGTTATATACATGCTATGGGTACTTGCCTGACATTTAATGACTGACACATTGTTCTTTGAGATATGTATGAGCAAAAATTAAAAAAGGTACTGAAAGTACAGGATGTCTAAACAAACTTCGGTTCTGAGTGGAACTATTTCAGTTACCTTACGTAATAACCAACATACTCTGAAATCTATTTAAAAAGAAGTAACATATGTTGCAAGTTTATTATGGTTTTGCTAGCAGCTGATATCTTGTAGTAGTGATAGCGGTTTTACTGGTTGGCCTCCTGCAGCTTTTCTGTGCTTTCCCTCTGAGTACAGACAGAATGCATTTTCAATAGCATATCATTTGCAATGTCTGTCACAGTTAAATTGCTCTCTCATTCTGAACTTAAACTCTGTTAAAAGAAAATTATGGCAATTGGTTTTCTGATCCCTCTGAGCTCTTTTTCATAATAAATTATAAGCTGTCAGTGGAAATTTGGCTGGATTGCTGAAGTTTTTTGTTTATATTAATAATTGGGTTGATGTGGTCTAAGAGTTGAATTGCAGAAAATAGTGGCCTCCTGTAGTGAGTCAGGTCAGCTCTTGTTTTTCTGTCCAACTATGATAGTCTATTTTTGGAATTAAAATGGAGGCAAATCAAGAAGCAAAATTAACTAATGAGCAGATCTCTGCCTTAGACTAAAGCTTCTACCTTCTTTTAATATTTAGATTTTCATCCTTCTTTAGGGTTCCCACAGGGTGACTGGACAAGGTCCACTCTATTTCAAGCTAGACGTGAGCAGTGTCCCCTGCCTGCACTGAGACAGATAATGCTTACTAAGTATTAGAGTTTATATGTTCTATTGTGAGTACAAACACATACATGTGCATAAGACTTGACCCTTCATTTGATGAAAACAGAGGGACATTTGAGAACAGAGACTTCACTTAGCCTCTGTTAAGATCTCCTGGTAAATTAATCAAAGCGCTATCTAATTTCTTCACAGGAGACCATACAAAGCTTGCAGCTGATGCACTGCTCTCAGATCAAGATTCTTTCCCAGTTGTACTAGCATGAATCAACAGTTTCTCACTTTATCTTTAAGTAAAAATTTACATGGTGTACTTTTGCAGTGGTAAGTGAAACATTTACTTCAAAATGAGAGGAAAATCTGAACAGAAGCATCTATAGGAAAGCAATTTTAGCGACATGTATGACACAGCATGACAACTGATGCCATGCATGCCAAGATAACAATGATCAAATAACCTGACATTTGGAGGCAATAGCCACGCTGTATAATTCAAATATGTTTACAGATTATATTTTTACAGTTTTTGAAGCCTGGGCATGCAAATTAAACTTTCAGACAGATACGCTCATGTTTATCAAGCTAGAGTAACTAACTTTAAGAGTAAATAAATGTATATAATATTGGCATTTTAGATTAAACTCAATTTATTTACTTTTCAGTATATTAATATGCAACACCATATATTTCTAAATTTCATCTGTTTATGTCTTTCATGAATTTAAATATTTAAGTATCTTTATTACTTTTTCCCGCTTAATGAAAAGCCAACCTAGACACATGTATAACTTTTAAGAGACCTTTTGTCCCAGATGCCGACTTCTGAAATTAAACAATTAGACCATCATAACAAATACCACCACTATAGTGGATTTTTTATAAAAACACTCTTCATCTAAGAATCTCAAAGAACTTTACAAACAAGTTCTTGTATTTGTTGTGAAACAGACTTGCGCGATCTAAAATTAAATTAATAAATAATAATGTGTCCATACACATCTACTAACTGTAAATATAATAACCTGAGCCTGGCTGGGGAGTTTAGCATGGTAAAAAACAGACCAGTAGGAGATACCATGCTTTTAAAAAAAAAATAAATTCAAAGCTGGGAATAGGAAGGGACTGATTTATATCATAATGTACATTCTTGGGCAATCAAGATTACTACCCTGTCACCAATAAGGAACACTAAAGTATGTCTGACAGAAACATAAGGCAGCATGATAGAGTGGCTGATTTTATTAAGCAATATTTGCAGGAGTTTGCAGAAATATTGAATATTTTAAGTCTCAATAATATGTTACAGATTTTAATATTTCTGTGTATTTCAAGAAACTAAAATTTACTGGGTAATGTAAATAAATCAGGATTGTATGTTTACATAGAATTTCTAACCTTAGCACTACAGTACACTAATTCAAATATTTTAAATGATTTCTAATGCCAGTCTCAGGTGAAGAACTGCCCTTAAAGAGATTAGGTGAAGGGGTATTTGTTAGTAACTAAAAATATATATATACACCCGAACATGAACAAATGCATATGTACAATATTGATACCATTTAAATGCCTGATATAAAATGGAGAAAGTGCATCATATAGTCTTCCTTCTCTTGGGCCTCAATTGTGGACAGAACCAGACAAGTGTATTACTGTTGCCATGGCTACTAGCACTTAGGGCATCACTGTCTATGTCCTTTAGTTTTTCATTTCCTTCTGTAGCTTGAACGTGATCTGCCTCCTTTTTACTTGTAAAAGCTGGTCTCTCCCTGGAGAAACTTCTTTCCCTATGTCTTCCAAATGGGGATCTCATTCTTTTCCTGTGCTTATTCT
Organism: Gopherus flavomarginatus; assembly: GCF_025201925.1. Lineage (NCBI taxonomy): Eukaryota > Metazoa > Chordata > Testudines > Testudinidae > Gopherus > Gopherus flavomarginatus. Next base: position 14,142,447 of record NC_066623.1, read on the forward strand.
CAACTTCTGCCTCATCTCTATCATCCTCTCTTTCTTTCTTTTCGCTACTGCCAGAACCATGTGTTGTTCTGCCAGTGATCTCCTGAATTTTCTTTTGTAAATAAATCCCACCTATTCCATAGCTGCGTTGCCCACTGTTCTTGTTGCTGGTTTCACTGGCAAGCGATGAGGAGGAACCAGAGAGATTCATTTGACCACAGTTATCAGACCTCTGGATGTTACCAACTACAAAGAAACACACAATGTACAAATCTTTGTAAATGACAAAATATTGACAGCAAAATTAACATTTTGATTTTAACTAATGAAGACTTTTTCTTAAATCCTGCATAAAGACTCCTTCGGGTAGAGCTCAGAGAATAAAAGAGAATAAAACCTGCAATAGGAGAGCTAACTGAAGTTCAGGACTGAGATAGGATATTTCAGTCATTCGTGAAGTATATTTTGAATTTTAATTCAGTAATGAACGTTAGTACAACATACAAGACGGGATACACACTACCTTGATCAAAATAAGCTAGTACTAAAAAAAACCCCTCAAAACAAACAAAAAACTCCACATGATAAAGGCAAGTCAAACTAATGAAATCATCCAGAAGGAACGATATATGATTCTCATGGAACCATATGAAAGTTAATGGAAATCACATGTTTACAGAAACATACAAGCAAAAGTAATGCCTGAAAATTCATCAGAATAAGAACTGGCAGCAGGATTCAATAAGGCCACACATACAGTTTTATATATGTATATTTATGATGACAAAACAAAAACCAATGACATCCTCCTAAAAGAAACAGTGTTTTGTGGTGCCAGAAGCAAATTCTCATGAGATCTTGCCAAGCATGATCTCCTGCTGAGAAGTGTAAGATGATCAATAAATTGCCATGCATGGTTCCCAATCCAATCCAATCCAATCTCTCTTTCTCAGGGTTGTCAATAATTCAGAGACAACAGTTCAGAAGGAAGGCGGGACAAAAGCCTTACACTATTCAGCAGCGACTGCTCTGGCCAACTCGTAAGTGTGATGTTAACCGGCTTCCAAGGGAATTCCATCCAAATGTGACTAGTGAATACTGTGATGTAGGTCCTTCAAGGCAAAGGGTTTAAAAATAAGTGGACCCACAGAACATCATGATAGCAAGGAAAACTCAGCATACAAACACAAAAATGTAAATGGATTTGGCAGGATGCATTACTTATTTCCCAGTACAGCTTTGTAAGTAACAAAGTTTTCACCAAGATCCTGAATTCTATCTGGCATTGCACCTGTATCTCCTGTCACAGCATGTCTGCACAGTAGTTCAGCAAAAATCCAGGGTTTGGCTAGAATTATTTTTGAGGGATGGAGGAAAAAAGTATTTAATGTTTTTTGCAAGGCCAATTTTAATAAAAAAATACATTAAAGCTAGTAAAACAAAGATTTACAGTATGATTAAGGAAAAGATTCGAGACGTAGAGCGTCCCAGGTATAAGATTAATTTAACAGTGTAGTGCTCAAGACATACATACATTAATTCACCGAAAGCAGTGCTCAGTCAGAGAAACTTTTGAAAATGTTATCCTAAATTACTTAGGCACCTAAATCCCATCTGTGAAAGTAATTCAGGTACTCAAGAGCCTATATCACACAGATTGTCAATGAGACTTTGGCTCCTAAGTGCTTAACTCACTTTTGAAAACTGGACTTAAGTGCTTTTTAAAATTTTAACGAGGTCTAATTTCAGACTTAAGTCTCAAAAATGTACATACTGTAATGGGAAAATTGTATATTGTATATTATTTTTTACAGAAATACATTCATCCACTCTTTCTTGACATAAAGTTGCTATACTCACAGAATCACTTAAATAAATGATAAACAAATGATAAATCCATAAAAACCTTTATAGTATAACAAAATACTGAGTTCCTGAGATGGAAGCTTGAGCGTAGTATGGAAGCATATACTCCTACCTTTGTGTGGAGAGCCCTGAGGAGAAGCGGGAGGACTGGAGTGCAAAGAGGATGCCATAGATATACTATCTTCTGCTTGTTTCTTACTACTTACTTCCTCAGACAAACTGAGTAACTTCTGAGGAGAACCTGTACATATGACGATGACAGAAATTTAATCTGTACTGTTCTACTTTCAAGGCAATATGTTTGATATCTGTTTTAATTACAACCAAGGGTGAAGTTGCACAATGGCTAGTGTAAAAGCATGAACAGAAAGAGACGTTGGATTGTTTAAGGAGATTAGTAATGCAGTAGTGAGTTGACCTTTCAAATTTAACTCAGGTCAGAAGTGGTCAAAAGATTTGTTATGTGATGATTGCTCAGTGTTCCATCTCAAATGAGTTAAGTGGCTTTCAGGTGGCAATAGGAACCATCACAACTGAAACTCTGTTAGAGAGCCTTAGCAGAAAGATTAAGGACTGAATAAGCTATGAAGCCTGAAATCTCCTCCCAATACACTGTTATGACATGGGGAAGTGTATACGATCACTGTCCATGCTTAATCACTTCAAGAGATAAAGAACTTTGTATCCAGGGCTGTTAATCCTATATATATATATATATATAAAAGCATACAGAGAACTTAGTTGAAGCAAAACACAGAAATTGGCTTTTCCCATTCTCCACTAGTAAGTCCTGTGCACTGTAGTATATTACAGTTAAACATTCAGTTAAGTTCCTGATACATTGTTAGTGAAACACTAAACTTTTCAAACATCCAGGAGAGAAATAAGACATCTTCGCAGTTACACCACAAATTAAGCACAACTCAAATTGCACAGACACTTAAGTATCAGAGGGGTAGCCTTTGCTGCTTTTACAGACACTTAAGTAGATTAAAGCAGAATCATAAGCCATTTTTAATAGAGAACACACTGAGGCCAGATTTTTAAAGGAGAAGGCCTGAGCTCTGCACAGAAAAATGCACCGCAATTGCATGTCTACGTGCCTGGGAAATTACCACTAGTCCACATATAAATCAAGTTATTGTGTATGCAGATAGAAATGTAAGTGCTAAAACAGTCATCTATGTGCATAAAAGAGGTGATTACATGCCAACCAATTAAATTTTAGCCTCATATTTATTTGAAAATTAAAATTCAGTATTTGTGCAACTGACTTGATGTTTCAACTGCTGTAGTATTTTTTTTGCTCATGACATAAGAAAATGAGGCTGCTCTTTATTATCAATATAAAATGATAAAAGAATGGATAAATTAAAAAAGTTGTTTTCAGTAAAAGACTAGTACCACCTTTTGCACCACATAAGCCTGAGGGAGGACAAATATTTGGCCTTCACACCCCGCAGAGTTCAGAAGAAATTGGGCTGGGCCTGGAAATCATTCTTACTAAATTGTGCTCTGAGGACAGATTTATTCCCCAAACAACTTCTTCCTCAGAAAGATTATTTTTCCTGAAGCTTAAGGGATATTACAGACTAAGTCAAGTATTGTACTTCTATCTCACCAATGTATTTTTTCAGTTATTAGTAATCATATCAGGCGGTAAGCATCCAAATATGCAGAGGTGAAATGTCAGGTTTAAAGAACTGGTTAAAGGAAGATATGATGAATGAGGGTTTGTTGGATCTTGAGCTCCAGTAGTTCAACAGGTGTCCTAAACTCTTTTCATAAAAGGAGGTAAGAGTAAGTAAAAACAGACCCACATAGTTCTGGCAGTCAATCTCCAATACCAGGGTGAGTCTGTTCAGCTGGAGTACTTCAAATGATATGGTGGATGAAAAAAATTTAACAGCTATTTAAGTCCGCCTTTCACTCTACTTCCTACAACTAGGAGAGGGAAGAAGATGGAAAATAACCTTACTATAAAAAAGTTATATTCCCTGAAAGACATCACTTTAACACACTTTACTTTATTCCTTTGGATTTAGATTTTAAAGAAAGATACGTAAGATGTGGAAAAATGTTTGATGTGTTATAGTGTTGGTTAAGAAGCTGTGAGGCAGTGAATCAGGACATGCGATAAAGAGCTTAGTATTTTATTTTTTCACTCACATTGCAGTGCTAAAATCTGTGACTGACAGAACCTGCATCTTCAAACAATCAGGGATAAAACAATTTTATGAGAGGAATCAGTTTCTGTTGGCCAATTTAAAGATAGGAAGTTAGAAAGCAAATCTATGTCCATGTTTGAAATAACAGTAAGAATAAGAGGAAAACAACTTTTGGGAAGTTGAACTAACTTTCTTGATGTCTTCTTTAAGTTTTGAAGTGGAAATCGATGCACAATTCACTGCAGAATTGTTTTACGTTATTCACTAATTTTATTCAATGTTTTATTGAATAATTTAATATCATTTAAAATTGTTTTAGCTTTAAAATATTATGTATCATTCAAAGTCATGAAGACAAAAAAAAGAAGCACACAACATACATTTCAGAGATGGAAATAGGTCAAAGGGAGGTTATTTAGCAGCATTTTAATATAGAACCCTGAGAGCCTCAGACATTGGTAAATTTAGATAACAGGAAACATAAATAAAATACTATTTGATGCTTACTAAGGGTTACTAATAACACTAAAAAAGACGGTTACTCACCTTTGTAACTGTTGTTCTTCGAGATGTGTTGCTCATATCCATTCCAGGTAGGTGTGTGCGAGCCGCGCGTGCACGTTCGTCGGAAACTTCTTTACCCTAGCAACTCCAGTGGGCCGGCAGGTCGCCCCCTAGAGTGGCGCCGCCATGGCGCTTGATATATACCCCTGCCGGCCCACCCGCTCCTCAGTTCCTTCTTGCCGGCTACTCCGACAGTGGGGAAGGAGGGCGGGTGTGGAATGGATATGAGCAACACATCTCGAAGAACAACAGTTACAAAGGTGAGTAACCGTCTTTTCTTCTTCGAGTGATTGCTCATATCCATTCCAGTTAGGTGAATCCCAAGCCTTACCTAGGCGGTGGGGTCGGAGTGAGAAGTCGCGGCATGGAGCACTGCAGAGCCGAAGGCCGCGTCCTCTCTGGACTGCTGGACCAGGGCGTAGTGGGAAGCAAAGGTGTGGACCGATGACCAGGTCGCTGCCCGACAGATCTCCTGGATGGGCACACGGGCAAGGAAAGCCAGCAACGACGCCTGCGCCCTGGTAGAGTGTGCAGTCACATGGCCCGTAGGGACGTGGGCCAAGTCATAGCAGGTCCTGATACAGGACGTTACCCACGAGGATAACCTCTGCGAGGAAATGGGAAGCCCCTTCATGCAGTCCGCTACTGCCACGAAAAGCTGGGGGGATTTGCGGAACGGTTTGGTTCTGTCCACATAAAACGCGAGAGCCCGACGGACATCAAGCGAGTGGAGTTGTTGCTCCCTGCGTGACGAATGAGGCTTCGGGAAAAAAACAGGGAGGAAGATCTCCTGGTTAACGTGAAAGGCCGAGACTACTTTGGGGAGAAAGGCAGGGTGCGGTCTCAGCTGTACCTTATCTTTATGGAAGACCGTATACGGGGGATCTACCGTGAGGGCCCGGAGTTCTGACACCCGTCTAGCTGAGGTGATGGCTACTAGAAAGGCAGTCTTCCAAGAAAGATAGAGCAGGGAGCAAGTCGCTAACGGCTTGAAAGGGGGCCCCATGAGCCGAGCCAGAACCAGGTTGAGATCCCAGGTAGGGGCAGGGGGTCGAACCTGGGGGTAGAGACGTTCTAGTCCCTTCAGGAATCTGGTCACCGTCGGGTGAGAGAAAACCGAGCGGCCATCCCCACCCGGATGAAAGGTGGAGATAGCCGCCAGGTGAACCCGAAGGGACGATATCGCCAGGCCCTGTTGCTTGAGGGACCAAATGTAGTCCAAAATATTGGCGACCGAAACTTCCATAGGGAGGAAACCCCTCTCCGTGCACCAACAGGAGAAACGCTTCCACTTGGCCAAGTACGTCGTTCTGGTGGAAGGCTTCCTGCTGCCCAGGAGTACCTCAAGTACCGGGGTAGGGCAGCGTAATTTGGATCTGGTCAGCCACGGAGGAGCCACGCTGCGAGGTGCAGCGACTGGAGGTCCGGGTGACAGAGACTGCCGTGGTCCTCGGTGATCAGGTCCGGGTGAAGGGGCAGGGGGACTGGGTTGGCTATGGCCAGATCCAGCAACATGGGGTACCAATGTTGCCTGGGCCACGCTGCAGCTACCACAATCACGCGGGCCCTGTCCCTGCGCACCTTCAGAAGGACCTTGTGGACTAGTGGGAACGGAGGGAATGCGTAGAACAAGTGGGTCGTCCACGGGATAAGGAAGGCGTCTGCTATAGACCCGGGTTCCCGGCCCTGAAAGGAGCAGAACGCCTGGCATTTCCTGTTCCCCCTGGACGCGAAGAGGTCCATGCGGGGACAACCCCACCTCTGGAAGATCAAGAGGGCGACGTCCGGGCAAAGGGACCACTCGTGCGAGAGGAAGGATCTGCTCAGGCGGTCCCGCCAGCGTGTTCCGTACTCCGGGGAGGAAAGAAGCCGTGAGGTGAATGGAGTGGGCTATACAAAAGTCCCAGAGTCGCATCGCCTCGTGACATAGGGGAGAGGATCTGGTGCCGCCCTGCTTGTTGATATAGTACATGGTCGTCGTGTTGTCAGTGAATACCGCGACACAACGACCTCGAAGCTGATGACAGAACACTCTCAACTCCCGCATGTTGATGTGTAAATCCACCTCCTGCGGGGACCAAAGGCCCTGTGTCCTCAGGGTTCCCAAGTGGGCCCCCCAGGCGAGATCTGAGGCATCCGTTGTTAGGGACACCGAGGGTTGGGGTGGGTGAAACGGGAGCCCCGCACACACGACGGACTGGTCTAGCCACCAGCGGAGAGAATCCAATACCCCCTGGGGAATTGTGACAAGCGTGTCTAGCGACTGTCTGGCCGGCCAGTATTGCGCGATGAGCCAAGATTGGAGGGGCCTCATGCGGAGCCATGCATAACCTGTCACAAACGTGCAGGCCACCATGTGGCCTAACAGGGTTAGGCATGTCCTTATAGAGGTCAGGGGGGCCGCCAGCAAGCGCTGAATGATGGTCGACAGCGACTGGAACCTGGGCAACGGCAGAAGGGCCCTGGCCAAGGTGGAGTCCAGAACGGCCCCAATGAACTCTATCCTCTGCATGGGGAGCAGAGTGGACTTGTCCATGTTGATAATGAGGCCCAAGGTAGTAAAAAGGCCGGTGATCCTGCGGACGTGGCTGCGGACCTGCAGCTCTGAAGTGCCCCGAATCAGCCAATCGTCGAGGTAAGGGAACACGTGAATGCGACTGCGCCGAAGATGTGCGACAACGACAGCCATGCATTTGGTGAATACCCTCGGGGCCGTAGAGAGGCCAAACAGGAGGACCGCGAATTGGTAATGATGGCGGTCGACCACGAACCGAAGGAAATGTCTGTGGTGTGGCAATATGGCGATATGAAAGTAAGCGTCCTGCATATCGAGGGCGGCATATCAGTCTCCAGGATCCAGAGATGGGATAATGGTCCCTAGGGATACCATGCGGAACTTCAACTTCACCAGATGTTTGTTGAGTTCCCGCAGGTCGAGGATAGGTCTGAGGCCTCCTTTGGCCTTGGGGATGAGGAAGTAGCGGGAATAAAACCCCTTGCCCTTCTCGTTCTCCGGAACCGCCTCTATGGCTCCTTTGTCGAGGAGCGTCTGCACCTCCTGGCGGAGGAATTGCTCGTGAGAGGGGTCCCTGAAGAGGGATGAGGGTGGGGGGCGGGAGGGAGGGAAAGACGAAAACTGCAGACGGTATCCCGTCTGCACAGTGCGTAAGACCCAGCGGTCAGATGTTATGTGGGTCCACGCCCGGTGGAAAAACGAAAGGCGGTTGGAAAACGGGGGGGAAGGATCCGTGGGGGAAACTGGTACTACGCCCTCGGGCGCACCTTCAAAACGAAGGTTTGGGTCCAGGTGGGGCTTTGGAGGAGCTTTGGTTCTGCCCTCCCCTGGTTCCCCGACTGCCTGCGCCTGCCATTTCTGCCGCGGCGCCTATTGATGTCCTGCCGCTGGCGGAACTGGGGGTATGGCCGGCGCTGCTGCTGTTGTTGCGGCCGGAAGGGTCTGCGTTGTGTCCCGGGCGTGTGCATCCCAAGGGAGCGTATAATGACCCGATTGTCCTTCAGACTTTTTAGTCTGGGGTCTGTCTTCTCCGAGAACAGGCCCTGACCTTCGAACGGGAGGTCCTGGATGGTGTATTGGAGCTCCAGTGGAAGGCCAGAAACCTGAAGCCAGGAGATGCGGCGCATTGTAACCCCTGAGGCGAGGGTACGAGTGGCAGAGTCCGCTGCGTCCAAGGAGGCCTGCAACGAGGTTCTTGCGACCTTCTTGCCCTCGTCAAGAATTGCCGCAAATTCTTGACGCGCCTCCTGTGGCAACAGCTCTTTAAACTTATCCGCTGCCACCCAAGAGTTAAAGGCGTAGCGGCTAAGGAGGGCTTGCTGGTTGGAAACCCTGAGCTGAAGGGCCCCCGCCGAGAAGACCTTGTGGCCGAGGAGGTCCATATGCCTGGCCTCTTTGGATTTGGGAGCTGGGGCCTCTTGTCCATGACGCTCCCTCTCGTTCACCGATTGCACTACGAGGGAGCACGGTGTCGGGTGAACATGGAGGTACTCATAGCCCTTGGAGGGAGCCATGTACTTCCGCTCCACGCCACGTGCAGTAGGGGGGATGGAGGCCGGTGATTGCCAGATCGTATTGGCGTTGGCCTGGATAGTCTGAATAAAGGGCAGGGCGACCCTGATGGGAGCATCTGAGGAGAGGATGCTCACCATGGGATCCTCGATCTCAGAGACCTCCTCAGCTTGCAGGCTCAAGTTCTGCGCTACGCGCCTGAGGAGGTCCTGGTGTGCCCTGAGGTCGAGTGGGGGAGAGCTGGTGGAAGAAGTGCCTGCCACAGCCTCATCGGGAGAAGACGATGAGGAGACCCCTGGCAAGAGAGTGTCCAGCGGGGGGTCTGTCTGAGCCCGCGCCTCTGGCTCCGGAGGGAGCTCAGGGTCCTGGTGATCTGACCTGTCCTCCCTGTCCGGAGGGGGGGGGGGGATGAGACAGCGATGCCTCCGGCACCCTGTGCTCAGTCGTCGCAGACCTAGGAGGAAGCTGTTGGGGGCCCTGGGCTTGGTGGTACGCCCAGGGAGTCCAGAACCCCCACTGCTGCGGACCCTGGTCCTGTTGAGGAGGGTCATGAAAAAGGGCCGCGTGCCTGTCTGTGCCCAGTGCATAAACGCTGTCCGCCTGTGACGACACAGAGGGCTGTCTAGAAGGCCATGGAGGGGCCGAACGCAGCTGGTAGGAATCCCCTCGACCTGGCGCCGAAGATGTTCTAGGTGCCGGGGACCGGTGCCGGGAGTCATACCGGTGCCGGGATCGGGACCGGGGCCTGTCTTGGACTCGGTGCCGGGATCGGGACCGGTACCGGGCGCCGACTCGGTTCCGGGATCGGGACCAGGATCTGCCACCGACGCGGTGCTGGGAGGTCGACCGGGACCGGGACCTGCCACCAGCTCGGTGCCGGGAGGTCGACCGGGGAGTTGATCGACGGCGGGAACGGCTCCTAGAGTCCTGGTGCTGGTATCGGTGACTGGAACCAGATCGGGACTGTTTGGAGGATGATCGCTGCCGCGAGTGCGACCGGTACCGCCGAGGGGAGCGGTGCAGGGACTGCGAGCGGCGCCGGGATCGGGAGCGTCCACGGTAACGGGACCTCGACAGCGAGCGTGAGTCCCGCGACGGCGCTCTCATCGTCGGCTTGCCTCTGGACACAACCCGCACCGGAGGTACCAGGGATGGAGGCTGAGATGGCTCTGTTAGAGCGATTAGGTCCCATGCCGAGGCCAAGGTCTCCGGCGTCGATGGGACTAATAGCTCAACCCCAATAGCTCAACCAGTCGGTGGTGCCACGGCCGAGATAGGTGCCGGGCGCTCCACTCGAGTCTGCCTGGATGGAGTTGCAGACTTCGAGGGTCTTGCTTCGGGACCCGGTGCCGGGGAAGGACGGTGCCGGGGAGTCTTTCCGGTGCCGGTGCAGAGGCGACGGTCTGTGAAGCTGCCGGGTTGAGTGCCGCTTCCATAAGGAGAGTCCTCAATCTCTGGTCTCTCTCCTTCTTTGTTCTAGGCTTAAAAGCCTTACAAATGCGGCACTTGTCCGAGATGTGCGATTCCCCCAGGCACTTTAGGCACGCGTCGTGGGGATCGCTGGTCGGCATCGGCTTCTTACAGGCCGTGCATTGTTTGAAGCCCGGTGAACCAGGCATGGGCCCGGTGCCGGGTGCCGGGAAGGGCTACGGCCCAAACCAGCTAACAAATATTTACAACTATTTACAATATACTACTTAACTAACTATACTTAACAACTAACTACTACTAATTACAACTATGAACTGTACAACGAAGGAGAGCTAGGGACGTGGAAGACAGCAAAGCCGTGCTCCACAGTTCCAACGACCGACATGGCGGTAAGAATGAACTGAGGAGCGGGTGGGCCGGCAGGGGTATATATCAAGCGCCATGGCGGCGCCAGTCTAGGGGGCGACCTGCCAGCCCACTGGAGTTGCTAGGGTAAAAAAGTTTCCGACGAACGTGCACGCGCAGCGCGCACACCTAACTGGAATGGATATGAGCAATCACTCGAAGAAGAACATATGTTGTTCTGTTTGACCATAATGCTATTACAGTGGTACTCCACAGTTTGAAATATTAAATTTCCTGTGATTTACTTCTGTGATAACACTCACTAAAATGTATTATATTCATTATGTCATGAAGGCAAAAAGGAATGTAATTCTACTCAGTTTGTAAGATTTCCATTCAGAAGAATAGAAATATATACTGCTCAGCACAATGGTAAATCACCTGCTATCTGCCCTGTTATGATGGTAGGCTTGTATTCACTTTAATTAGCCTGGTTCAGAAACTGAACTAGTTCTACTTTTTTAAATAGCACTCTCTGAGGCAATGGTTGTTTTCCTGCTAACATATGTGTTATAGAAGAGGCCTATGAAACTAAAGCAAGAAAGTATCTTTACATACAATGGGATTTGTAATTCAAAACATTAAGAACTAAAAAAGGTATTGGAAACTTAGTTGTGCAAATAATTTAAGGTATGTTTTGTTCTTTCTTGTGGGATAAACATTATGCTTTCTTATACATAACTAAATGGAAATGAGTTTGAGACATGTTATAAATGAAAAAGGTAAATGAAACCTTGAACTACTGTGGTTGAACGATTGCAATGCTTCCATAATAAATATTTCAAATACTTGGTTGATTCGGAATCCAATCCCTCTCCCCTTCTCAAACTTACTAACCACACAATTTACTTTGAATACTGGAAATACAAATTGCAGATACTCACTGAAGGTGACATGGTCCTTAGCTGGTCCTTTTTTTCTAATAGGGTACAAATTAACAGCTGGAACTTGGAGAACTTGGCTCATTCTGTTTTGTTGATGCAGATGGGCTTTTGTGGTTTGACCTATTGACCTCATGGGTATTGGTGACATTTCTGAGGATTTTGCACCTTTTCTCTCATTTAAATTCTTGGTCACTGTTATGGGAAAAAGTGGAATATTAGCAACTTTGCACTCTAATTTGCAAGATTTATTATAGTGATATTAGAGAAAATGACTGACCAGACAATAACAGCCTTTTAAACATCAGTCTATACTATAACATAGATAATATCTATTCAAGGCACTCCAGTCTTGTTATATTACAGAGGCAAACACATAAAAACAAGTTAAAAATATTCCTAATATTTCAATATTTTTTCAAATAGTTATGCAGGCACATAATGCAATGAGAAATTATTTGATTTACTCCCATTATAACTGAACTCCACTAATAACGTATTTTACATTTCAGTGCAAAATTACAACATTGAAAAGCATGAACATCACAACTATACAGAAAATGTCGTCACAGCAACTGTACACAGTGGGTCCTTAGTCCAGCTAGCTGGAAGAAAAGAGATAGCTTACCCTATAGGAGGCTCCCTGTGCAATTGGTGGCAGAGGGGAAGGAATGACCAAGTTTACCTGGACAGAGCAGGGAGGAACAGGAAGTGGCTGGATGAGGTGCATGTGAGAGATCACTGCCCTTCCAGGTGACCAGGTATTTATATCCTAGGCAGTTCCAAAAAAGTAAGGTGACTGTATTTTCCCAAAAGGAAAATGGGATACCACATGCACGGCCGGCACGGGCCCGAGTCACTCTCCTGAGCTCGCTCTCCTGCATGGGGCTGGCTCAGCCTGGGCTGCTCTCCCTCCCATGTGGGGCTGGTGTTGCCAATTCTCACCCCACCCCCATGTTCCTCTGCGCCCCATTAGGGGTTGCATCCTACTTGTTTGACAAAACTGTATTTGTCCTGTTTGGATCAGTTGGCAGGGGCAAACAGGACAAATGCCCAGCTTCGCAAAAAAAAGAGTGAGTGAGTGTGTACGTACAGCTGGGACAGAGCTTAAAAAAAGAACTGCCCAGCCAAAAAGGGATGTGTGGTCATCCTACAGAGAAGCCCTTCTTTCACTGTGATCAGGCTGACTTGACTTGTAGCAGATATCAACTACTAAACATGTTTTTCATATTAAGGACATTTATGTGTCTGATTTATTCTCTTTAAATTAACTTTGCAACATTAGGATTACAGAATTACGTGTTAGAGTCCATGTAGTATCAAGTCTTGAGGCAAACAAAACTAGGTGAATTTTTTAGTATTTAGACAACAGCTTCAGAAGCCAGGTAAATAAAAACTGATTTTAAAAAAATTAAATGAGATTTTTTATTGTAAATTTAATGTATTTTTTAAACAAACATATAAAATTAATTCTGTTATAATAACTTATGCTAATATCTAAACTATGATCTGTTAACATAATTTAAATTAAATAAAAATAATATTACTCAAGCAGTACATGTTTGCTGCCAAACTTTTAAAGAAAGTCAAACCACTGAACTGGTGAAAGTCACTGGCTAAGTACCTGGAACAAGATTGTTGAAGTGCTAAATCAGTGTTTGACAGAAAAAAGCCTCTTTTGCAGGTGCAGAGAGAATATTTTCTTCATTTCAGTTTATTCAACTAGTTCAGTTCAATGTAGGGATGCTGAGAGCAAAGGGAAAATAATACCAGCCCCCCGCCCCCATAATGTCTGCAACATTTGCATAAATAAAGGGATATGGGAGGGGTTGGGTCCCCAGTTCACATGATGTACTGGGGCTCCAAATTTATCTCGACGGACCTGGTTTAATGACTAGTTCATTCACAGTTAAACTGACTGGGAGCTGAAAAGGCAGAAAAGCATGTTTTCCTCTCCCAGTCCATGAATTTAAAACTACTGTAATTGTGAGATGATGATATCTACTAGTTCTAAAAACTTGAAGGACAAGTTGACCAGAAACAATCAGTTCAATTCACTAAAACTACTGATAATACTTCCTTTTTTTAATAAATCAGTTTTAAATGCAAAACACATTTTACAAATTTACTTTTCTTACGAAGCCTGCATATTAAAGGTAGTTTTAATAAAAAACTTTAAAATGCTGTTATGAATTTAATTGAATTCCAAATTCCATTCATCTAGAGCTTGATACAAATCATAAGTAAAAAAATTAACCCTAGTAAATAAAAAATGCATCATTCAGCATTTTCTAACAAATTTAAAAATGTAAAAATTAAGACTCTGAATAGCTAATTGCTTAAAGAAATGTGTATAGTGTTTTCTTTTGGTTAGGAAAAAAGTACCAAGTTTTATGCAAAGGCTATAATGAGTTGCAAATAAACATATTTTAGTGGTTACTAATCAATGATAATCAACCTCTCTTTAGGAAAATAACAGCAAAGTACAAAGGTGAAAACACATTTAAATTGATTTCTTAAATCAATGTTTAATACACTAATTTAAATCATGATTAAAATCAGTGATTTAAATCACCTTGATTTAATTCAATCCACCTTGCTGAGAAGCAGCGTCTTTGTGCTGAATTTCTCTCTTCAGAAAGATTATCCACTTGTGAATCCATATATATATGCCCCAACTCAGGAAGACACTTTAACATGAGTGTAATTTTAAGCACAGGACTAATCCCATTGACTGGAGTGGGGCTAAATGAATTAGGTACATGTTTATGTACCTTGCTAAATTAGGGCCATAATAGGTTATGCCACTGTGTACTTTTCATTCACAATTCTTTCCACTTCCGGCATGGTTTTAAAGTCAGAAAATAGGATTACCATAACACAACAAGTCAAAACACTAGTTCCTGTGATCACACTTCGGCTGTGGCCTAAACCTGCTAGCTGAGAAGAGAGCAACCCTTGTCCTCATTTTTGCAGTCTTCCAGTTGTGAAAATGTTTTTAAGGTTTAGGGAAAGGGTATAAGATTCCTAAGCAACTCCCACTAGCTGTTAGTTTTCTGTTTGAATTACAAAGGTTTGTTTCCTCTGTTATTCGAGTTAGTCAGCTATATTAGTTCAGCTCTCTCTATACTATATTTATTCATGTGTCCATTTAATACCATCTTGTAAAAGATCATAAAAATCTGACTTGTATTGCTGTAGCACATGGAATTAAAATAGTTAGTACAGACCCTATATCTAAACAAATACATAACGTAGTGTTGCACAAACAGGATAAACGGTATTTGAAGTCTGGATGCCATGATTTATTTAAAAGAATTGAAAGATTACCTTGTAACACTCATGTTTCTGACACTTAGTCATATTTTAAGCTTACACATAAATCATATACTGAGACTTCCACATTATATGTTCTTTTATTGCTACTAAAGAAGAAAACTGAATATAAAATGTAGTGCATGGTTCTGCCTCCAAGTGTGAGCAAACCATGTTATTACCATACTTTGCCAAACATACAGCACAAGAAGCAGAAAAAAGGCTGTGATCATGCTGTGCTTTCTTTGTTCATGCAAGCTACTCTTTTTCTTTAAATTACTCGGCATATTCTCTGACAGTGCCAACATGAAATTCAAAATCACTAATTGGATCCAAGCGTGGCCATTTGTATGAGCCCCAAATCACTTCCATTACAGAAAACTTTTAATAAATGTTTTGTATAAGCAACAACACTATGAGAAATCTTAAATAGAAAGCCCTCTCCAATTCACAGATGAAGATATTGTCAAAAAATTGGAAATACGACCTGTTAGGCAGGTGTCATTTAACAGAAAATTATAGGGGGATAAAAGGGCCTCTACAAGAAACTAATCACAAACTGACTTTCTAAAATTAATGAGTATTTCTGAGATTGTTCTCAATACTAAAATGGAACAGCACTGGACACTCACTGGTAATGGTGTCCCTGCATATTCCTTAAAAACACACTCATAGGCTTGGAAAGATTCGATTTTATCAGTAAACACTGATTTCACTGTATGCACAAATACTAATCAAAAAATATTTCCATTGATAATAGAAATTAGCAGATAGACAAAGTAAGAAAAAATGCTGATGAGAAATCAAGAGTTTGACTGAAGGACATATACTTGGTATAATTTTGATATGTGATGTTGACAATTTGTATTTTAATGGTTATAAAGCTTTAAAATTTCTCAAACCCAGTGTCTACTGTCATTAACTAATTATCGTCTGATTTGCCTACTGTCTAATCTCCCCGCTTAATTTTCCACAACTGTGAACATTTAAATGGATAAAAACATTAAAATACTTATAAATAAACATTCGTATTAGCCATCAAAATTATAAAAAATTAAAAATTGAATTCTGCCAAGTCTACCCATAGATACTTTGAGACATGTAAAACCTTGATGATCAGGTCTCACTTCAACTTGGATTCTGACATTTAAAAAAAAAAAAAAAAAAGGAGTGAGGCAGTAACAACAGGTAGATCAGACGCTCAACTACTTAACAGACTTTCCTATAAAACAAGACTGAACTCTAGTACAGTGCTTTTCAACCTCTTTTTCATTTGTGGACCCCTACAAAATTACAAACAGAGGTGTGGACCCCTTTGGAAATCTCAGTCAGTCTGTGGTCCGTGGACCAGAGGTTCAAAACCACTCCTCTATAGTAACAACAATCTTTCGCAGACCCCTTAGAGCAGTGTTTTTCAAACTGTGGGTCCGTACTGGGTCGGAGCATGTAAGACACTGGGTCACCTTGCTCGGGTCAGCACTGCCACTGTTAAAAGTCCCGTCGGCAGTGCTGCTCAGCTAAGACAGGCTAGTGTTTACCTTTCACAACACCGCGCTGCGCCCCGAATGCAGCCAGCAGCGGGTCTGGCTTCTAGGCATGGGGGCCACAGGGCTCTGTGCGCTGCCCCCTCCTCAGGCACTGCACAATGGGAGCTGAGGGGTTGGGCAGTGCTTGTGGGCGGGAGTCGCGCAAATCTGCTTGTGTGCCTTCGCCTATGAACTGGACCTGCTGCTGGCTGCTTCCGGGGCACAGCGTGGTCTGCAGTGCCAAGACAGGTGGGAAGCCTGCCTCTGCACCCCGTCTGTGCCGCTGACCAGGAGCCGCTGGAGGTAAGTCTACACCCCAACCCTGTGTCCCAACCTCTTGCCTCTCAGCCCTGAGCTTCCTACCCAAATCTGAAACCCTTTCTGCACCCCAAACTCCCCATCCCTGGCCACACCTCAGAGCCTGAACCCCCAGCTCAGAGCCTTGACCCCCTCCCTCACCTCAACCCCCAGCCCCAAGCCCCCTCCCACACCCTGCACCCCTCATTCCTGGCGCCACCCTGCAGCCCTCACCCCTGCACCCCAATCCTCTGCCCCAGCCTTGAGTCTGCTCCCACACCCTGAACTCCTATTCCTTGGCCCACTCCGCAACTCTCACCCCTGCACCGCAACCCTCTGCCCCAGCCCTGAGCCACTCCCACATCCAAACCCCACATCCCAGCTCTGTTGGGACGTGGGCATCAACAATTTTCTTCAACTGGGTCCCCAGAAAAAAAGTTTGAAAACCACTGCCTTAGACAAAGACCACCAGGGTTGACCACAGGTTGAAAACCACTGCTCTAGTACCAAAACACTGACTTCCTGAGGTCCAGCAAAACTTCAGCTCTAAACTTGGAGAAGACAACCCTGTTGGTTACATATCCATGAGCTTTCCATTCCAGAACCTGCCTTCAAACACCCAAATCCCTCCCACATAGACTTCCCTGGGTTGCTGCTGTTATAAATGCTACTCCTCCTTACTTCTTGAGAGCGCTGTAGTATGTAGCCACAAAACAATTTCATTGGGGATGGAGGGAGGAGAGAGGAACAATAATTATACACAAAAACAAGAGCCTATATACCCTGCAAGATGACCAAGGGAACGTGTCTGTACACCACACTTGCCTGTGGAGGTGAAAGTGGGGAGAACAATGATTTGGAAATTGAAAATATCTGAATACAAACCAATATATTGGGTAACAATATGGCAAGATCACACACCATGTTAACAGAGCAGGGAGGATACCTAGCAAGCAAGTTAATTCTTGACGTATCTATCATCTATTTCATTACTGTGATCCTAAAGAGAAGAGCTAAGTATTCAGCCTGGGAATCAAAATTCTCAAGTCCTATTCTTCATTCTGCACATGACTCCAAGTCAGGCAAGTCATTCACTTACTCTCTGTACTCTGTTAACACATCTATAAAATGGACATAATGCTATTTATACCATGAGGAATTTCAAAGGCTTATCTGAATTAATCGAAAGGGCTTTGAAATCCTCAGATGAAAGACAGTATTTAAGTGCCAAGCTATCATTTCTGCAAATATATACCTTTTCTTCCTTCTACCAAACAGTCTCAATTCCTTCCACACTAGCTCAACCTTAGTTAAGGTGTCAATAACTTATTCACAAAAATAATTATCAAAACCACATGCAATTATAATTGTTAATTTTAAAAAATAGGAATTTATTGGACTGTGTACTATACAAGGGTAAAATATAAAGTAGACGAAACCTTATTTAGTAAGGTAGTCTCAAAGGAGTTTAGTTTACAAGATTTTTCCTGCTGCTGCCCTTCATTTTTGACTGTCAAACCATGTCAGTCTCATCAGTCAACGCTGGCAATATTGGCATAACTTCCTCCCTGCTGTTCAACTCTTATTGTAAGCCATAATGCAAGAATTGCTTATTTACTCTTTATCCATGGCTAGTTTCTATATTGGTTTTGTGTCTTTTCATTTCCTTGCAGCTCATATGGTAAATGTTACTTTTATCCTTCCTTAATTCTGTAAAGTGACAGTGCAGCAAGAACGGATCAAGTGTACAATAAGATTCTTTGGCAGACTTATTAAATGACGCACAACTTAACAACTGAAGGCCAAAAATAAGAGCTGTCACTCCAGACTTGTGCAAGTGCAATCAAAGACAAATGCTGGGTTGCTGAAACTGTATCAGCCAAGGTTTTTTTAGTGTCTGCAATGACAAATTTCTTACTACCGTGACATTTTTTTTTCTTTGTTAAAAACATTCCTAAATTTATATTTGAAGGTAGTAGGGTCATCATTTAAAAATAGTGTACATAATCAAGAAGTGACAGTCCTTTAAAGGGGTCTTCTTCTATGCAAACATATTGCTATGTTTCTAGCACAACAGCATACGTAACCAGGTTCGTATGGCAAGGAGGGTAATCTTCTCCACCAGCAACCTTGTCTAACTGAGTTTGCTTTACTTACAAGTGCTATATGCAGGCTCGCATTGAAGTGACATGATCTGGAATTTTTCCTCATCGGTTTCCACATTCAGATTGGAAAGGTATTGCTTCACCTTCCTGGCCATCTGGGCATCCTCATACAGCTTCTTGGCATTAAGGAGTGAGCTGCGTCGAGCACGTTTTTTGTGAGCACCTCCCTGAACATCAAGCATGTTTGAGTTTGTGCTGCCCTGGCTCAGAGACCTACAAAATGAAAAGACAAATCAGTAAACTTCAGGTTCACTTCAAGAATGAAGTGTTATAGTAGCATAGGCTGAAGCAGATTAATACCAGCACACTTCAGTTAGGGCTCGTGCATGCTGATGCAAATGAGTTAAAGAGATGAATAGCGTTAAAACAACATTTGTCTTAAAGTAATTTGGTAAAATGACAAGAGTATATTGAGTCTAGAAAGGATTACTCGTGGAAGTGTGGAACTGGCAAGAACCAGGCAAAATGCTGTGTAAGCTGCCTATGCAGCTTTGCTAATTTAGTTCTGTTCTGCAAAACCCTTACCATTTCAATTGTGGGTTACGCTGGCAGACAAACATACCAACAGTGTTGAAGTTGGTTTAAGTAATTTGGTCCTTAGCATATGCTTATCTGAGACTGAAAACCTAATTTCTTGCAGAGGTGAACTATTACTGAATTATCCTACTCTATCACTAAGCTCTCCAAAATGTCTGAAGAACTGGTAAAGTTGTGATAAACAGAAAAGCAGTCTCATATATCCAAAGTGCATTATGTTGCTCATTCCTCATTCTGTTTTGCCACCTAGAAATAATGCCCACAACAAAGCCTTTTATTTTTTTTGCTGGACTGATAGCACAGGAAAGTGCAGTCTTCTATTTCTCAAAATGGCAGGCATAGAAGGACAGTGACAGTCCATGCTTTACTCTTACTGGTCTATCAATATGCTTAAACCCTGATTTGGAGATACCCTGTCTATGGAGGAGTACGTAAGCCTTCCATGTCCCTTTAATCTTTGGTCTCTGAAATTGCCAAAAGGGCTGCCTATTTAGATTCACTTGCTCCTTGAGGAATTAGAGCTAGATCATCAAATAGTTTAACTTAAGAATCCATTGTTACACCTGTTGGTCACTATCCAACTTTGCTAGCTTTGAACTATTGACCTAAAGGTTAAAGGCTCTATTAATCCCTTACTAAATCTCTTGTACATTCAAACTGCCATCCACCTCTTGTTCAGTTGCCAAGGTATGGCCAAGAACTCTATTTTGGTCAATATTAAAATCAAGAAAATATTTTATAAATGTTCATCATGACAGCTGCATTACACAGTAAGTTCTAAAGTAAGCTTTAAATTTAACTCATATAAATGATGCCTGAATAGTCTCATAAAGCATTCACAGGTATAACTTTTCTTTTAAAAGTGAATGCTGTGTAAAGATATTTATAAAGGTAATTGACTTGTTAAAGAAATCACACGTAGCAGGATATGCAACCATTATTTGGAAATAAACATATTTCACAGGTATATAAGAAGGCATAAAGGCCAAAAGTCCAAATGATCCAGGATCCTAAGTAACAATGCTTCACAAAATCCACAGGAAGCGTTCAGAAGAGAGTAACCATAATAGTAAAAGAGGTGGAAAATAAGCCTAACATTTTAGGAAAAGTTAATAGAACTGGACATGTTGAACTTAAGGAAAGAATGAAGGGGAGACACAGCTGTTCACTATATAAAAAAAGGAGTTTAATAAATTTTTGGATCAATCACTCACACATGTCAAATTCAAAGTAATCACCTCAAATACATCAAGAAGATATAGGTTAATTATGGAAAACGTATCATTATATTACAGTCATGCGGATGGCAAGAGAGGTTGTGGAATCCTCAGCATTTGGATACATTCAATGCTAAAGCAGATATGTATCTATCAATTATGGTCAGGAACAATGGAAGAGTACACATATTATGCTATAAACCATGATGCTCGCTGATATTTTAACAGTACCATACCAAATGAAAGCTCTCTAGCAAGCTTTATATTGGTGGCAGCTACCATGAAGCCCTGAAAACTTCACTCTGCTCCCTGGATAGTGGGGATGAGGGAACAGATTTCCCCATTAGACTCTATTCCTTTGCCCACAGGCAAAGCATACATGGATGGGAGCTAGCTTCCAGAGTCTCATGTACGGTTTTAAACATGACCTAAAATAGAGAAAAAAATTGAGCTAGTGCCCCTTTTTGCTTGAATGTGAGCAATGGCAGCCAAAAATATTTATTTGCCCTCTCCTGTTTTTTACATTAGAGATTCAAGTCCACCCTGGAATGTAATGGATGACTAGTGAACTAGTGGATTTATGTTATCATAGAAGACCAAAAGCCAAGCAATTAAGAGGGGAAGATATTTGGAGTCAGACTTGTTAACAGAAGCAGAATTTTAAAATCTATTTAAATCCAAACCTTAATACACATAGGAAAGAAAAGATGTTTGTGTTCGCAACTCAATATCCCTGCAATAAGGGATGAGCATTCTCAATCCACATCTTGGACGCCAATGATCTAGCAAAACTAGGGAATCCGATTTTGCATCCTTCGACTTAAAATAGGAGGAAAAAATGCTGAGACACAAGCTTTCAGTCTGCCTTTTTGCATCATACAGTAGAAGAACTGGGCACAAACAATTTTAAGAAGTATTTGCAGATCACCTTTAAAGGCCTATACTTACACCCATCCCCTCCTTAATGGCTTTCTAGCATAGGAGTGAGGGTGACTGTATACGGGTTTTTAAATAAATATAAAACAAACAAAAAGAAAAGAAACTGGCTTCAGCAATAAACTGAACTCACAGCTGTAGGTCCTCACTGAAGTATTCTAGACTTTCGTGTCCCAGCATCACCTGCTATACCTCCTCTGTACATACAGAGAGATGGAAAGATGGACAGCCAATGAACAGGTACCGAGATCCCAAGGTAAGGGAGACGTTATTGGCAGAATTTACTGTGCTGATTTGCATTAGGAAATCTCACCTGATAAAGTGTAGGTGGATGACTAGACAACTTTATACTTAATCATTAATGACCTATGGGTTTTATTTCTTATGTACATACAGAGTTTTTAAAAAGTCAATTCCTTTTAAAAATCATACACATTTTCTCATTCTCATTTAAATTGTTTTCACAATCCCAGGGTTGGAACGTGTTAGCTATGTCATTGTCCTTCATACTACTCAGAAGAAAGAAATAATAGAAGAGGTATGTTGATTATAATTCCTATTTAAATTTATTTATTTTTAGTTTTTATTTAGTTTTATTTATTTTTGCTATTTTGTTCTTTTTTCTTTAATAGAAACTCTAGGATCAAGGATTATTTGGCTCTAGGAAGCCAAATAATGCCAATAATCAGCTCCAATATATTAAGTCATTGTAATATGCAGGCATTGGTTAGAATCTTTATTAACCAATCATATTGCACTCTCAATCATTTTGGTCCCTATTCTACATTCCTTGGACAACCAAAACTCCAAGTGAAGTCAATGAGGATTTTGGAATGTGCCCAAATGCAGGATTTGATCCTTTGTAAGTACAGTTAAAAAATGTGAGATATTACGCAACTCAGAATTACAATTGGACTCAAAGTTTAGCGAGGATTATAATTACAATAACCCAATACATAGCTGCAGTATAAAACAATAAGTACTAGTTTGAACTTCTGAGATAGGTTTTAAAAGTTGTTTTAAAAAATACTCTGCATTAGACTGTAATTGGATAACAGTTTCTCTTTCTGCATTAAACTAAAGTTGAAACAGCTTATCTAGAACATAAAATCAACTCGAGGTACAAAAGCTAAATCTGTTTACCAAATATATGTATTGCAGGGTTAATAAAATGCATGCTGTATTTCAAATGCATGCACTAATGAGGAGGATGCAGTATGTTAAAAGTTGCATAATCTTTGTTTATCTTAATTGCATTCATCTCTACACTTACCCCAAACTTCTCCACCTCTTCTTCCTGTAAGCAAGAGCCATATACATTGAAGCATGTATTTGAACAGAAAAGCACAGGAAAAATATCACAGTTGACATTCAGGAAGAAAAAGATGTAGACAGGAAAGTATAGAAAAGAAAAAATGCTATCAGGCAAACATTCTTCTCAAAGAATAATATACGGTTTTAACGGAATGCGGTGGGGGGAGAGGAGAACTCCATACAATATTTTAATGAATATAGAAGAATATATTGCATGTTTTTATGTTTAACCTACAAATTTAAAGCCAAACTCCAGTTAACTTGTGGGAAATATTTAACATGAAAAATCAATGTTTGATGTTGCATCATCAAATTCAAACAGCTTACCTGTTATTATTTACTTTTGACAGACAGTATGAAACATTTATATCTTTTAGAAAAATTCACATTGTGGGAAGTGTTATGAGATTAACGGAATTTAATGCATTAGAATTGTAATTATAAGAAACATACTAAGAAATGGTATAAATTTGTGTTTTTCATTTTGATTGCTTGTGGAAAAATATGTTATTTGACAAATATATTCTAAAGAATTAGAAGCTTTGTTCTAATTAGTAATGAACTTGTTGAAGTATTTGCACAAGCACTACATTTTTTTTGTTCATTTGTCTTTTTAATCAAAATGTTTTATTGGAGTTTTTTATAACAGAGGAAACTGATTGACTATACGGGAGAAACAATGAAACTGACTATAAATGAAATGAAAAAAGAAGACCTTTTCCCTTCTAATCACAGGTGCTAATTAGAACAATAGCAGACAAAGCATTTTATGAGATCACTCTGTTTGATGTCAAGTATCAGAGGGTAGCCGTGTTAGTCTGGATCTGTAAAAGCAGCAAAGAATCCTGTGGCACCTTATAGACTAACAGACGTTTTGGAGCATGAGCTTTCGTGGGTGAATACCCACTTCCTCAGATGCATGTAATGGAAATATCCAGGGGCAGGTATATATATGTGTGCTAGCAAGCAAGCTAGAGATAACGAGGTCAGTTCAATCAGGGAGGATGAGGCCCTGTTCTAGCAGTTGAGGTGTGAAAACCAAGAGAGGAGAAACTGGTTCTGTAATTGGCTTGCTTGCTAGCACACATATATATACCTGCCCCTGGATATTTCCATTACATGCATCTGAGGAAGTGGGTATTCACCCACGAAAGCTCATGCTCCAAAACGTCTGTTAGTCTATAAGGTGCCACAGGATTCTTTGCTGCTCTGTTTGATGTGCCCCTTAAGATGCATATTGGAAGTTTAAAAGGCATATCACAGGTGAACTATTTATTTGACATTCAATCAGTGTAACAATTAGACTTTATTGTCTCCTGTGAAGCATTTAAAGTATAGATAGATTTTCAGACAGAACTGATCTGTAAATATATGATTTACCTATATAACTGTAATGGTTTCTGATGAGCCACTGTAATTCATCAGATGAATATTTTACGGATTTCATTTTAAATGTGGATTTTTTGCTTGTATAATCTATACTGTTATGAAAGCAAGACCCTTCTCTGAAAAGTGACTATGCTAAAACAACATTGTGGTATGCCACATTTGTAGCTCAATAATTACATACCAAACTTGCTCACATTACAAGTAAAATGGCGCTTTTTCTAACTGCCAGCCCTGAAAAATCACTGTGTGAACTGAATACCAAGTTAGGTTCCTTCTGGCTAAGGCCTTGTCTACAATGTCACTTTACAGCGCTACAACTTTCTTGCTCAGGGGTGTGAAAAACACCCTCCCCGCCCCCCCTTCCTCCCCCCGAACCCTGCAAGTTTCAGCACTGTAGAATGGCAGTGTAGACACCGCTGGTAACAGGACTCCCATCACTGGCAGCTACTCCCCTCGTGGGGGAGGGGGGCTTTACAGCACTGAGAGAGCTCTCTCTCAGCGTTGGTGCTGCAACTACACAGCCAGTTGCTAGTGAAGACATACCCTTAACTAACATTCTTACTGATTCAGTATGGGGCGTCACCCTGACTCAGCTGCTGTAGGGGCCACCACACTAAAGTCCTACACTTGGGCTGCGCAAGGGGACCATGGGTGAAGAGGGTGGGGGTAGGGGACCTCTGTACTGTTCCTGCATAAATCAGTTCGACCAGATGAAATATGGCAGGCCCACAGAACGTATATTTACATGGATCTTGAGACTCTAACATCCTGTACACCTGACACGGAATAGCTCCTGCTTCTTTTCCAGCCAACAGACTACAAGTAGCCTCATGTCTTGTCCCAGATTGGAGATGGTGGTGGTTCTACACTGCACTCCATCTGCACACAGCCTGATTATAATCAGGCTGTACGCAGGTGTAGTGATTTTTTTCTGTGATGCATAATAAAATAAATAGTGATTGTACTAACATACCCTAAAGTGCTAGCCAGATTATGAAAAATAAACAGGAATATTTCCATTTTAAAATCATGGTAAAATATATTCCTTACTCTTACAAATCCCCTTTGGTACAGATTTCACTCTAATGATAAATGTTAATGATAATGAAATAATAATGGAACATAAATACGTGGTCATGCACAAAAACCCACACCCTATCCACTGTATAAGAGATATCTTTAATCCTACTTTCTTGTTTAATTGCACACCTTTGTCTGAACATTACAGCTGGATCCATGTTAGCAGAGGTCATTCTGACGACTTGTCGAATTTCTTTGGCAATCATTCTAAGTTTCTCAAAATTTACCAGGCCATCCACTTTTGAATCATTTCCTGTGCAATGAAATATGCAGAACAAATATAAGCAATATTCATTACTTTTCTAAGGCTGACATGTTATTTGTCTCCCATAATATCACCCTTCAGCAGATGTCAAAAGCCTTTAATTCAAGTATCAGTCAAAACCAGGAAGTAGCATAGTGGCAGAATACAGATGCCAGTCAGGCCTACTCAAAGTAGATAGGAATGCTCCCTCTGCCCTTGTTAATTTAATTCTAAAGTGGCAGCTGTCAGTAGGGGAAAAATGGAACAATCTGACTATGCACAGATTTATTTTCATATGTTAAAATGATGCAAATATGAAACTGACACATTTACCTTTTTAAATTAGTTCAAACAATTCTGAGACAACAGATCTGAAAGCTTCCCATATTCAGAACCCTTTAACCTTTACTAATGAAGAACAGAAAACTGTTAAAAAGGGAAAGGTTTTAAATAAGGAGAAATATTTTAAAGCAAAAGTAACCCTCTGCAAGTCACTACATGGAACTAACTCTGCAAATACTGTAATGATGACTTATGACAGAAACGTATATGAAGTGTTCTGAACATTGTTTACTACAGTCAAAAGCTCTTCTATCATAACCTTGGAGGCAGTTGATGAAGATTAAATTTTTTAAATATTTAATATCTCCACTGAATTTTTAATTTTTGTCTAGGATCTGCCTCCTCTGTTACACATTCTGCATTATATTTCATTTTAATCAAGAGGAGACTACATCATGCATTATATTACGTATTCTTTTTAGTCATATAATGTGGAACACTGGAAACAAAAGAAGAAAGGATTAAAATATTATTCTACGTTTTGATTTATTACGTCTCTACATAGGGAGTTACCTTCATGCAGAAATGTAATATCCTTCTTCACAACAGGAAACAGTGGAATAATTGGTGGCTGCATGCTCTGACTGCTAAGAATGTTGCGGTACTTTGCCATGTTTCTAGATGGATCAAAAAGATCTTGAAGGTCTCTAAGGTGCTTTTCATACTTGCTTGGTAGCTTTTCCCAGGTACCTCTGAGTCGTGCTACTGGTGCCAGATTTAGCCCACTGTAAAAGATAATTTTTTTCCATTATCAGCTGTTAAATGGGGACTATTGCATTTAATAAGGTGGTGAAGGCTTCTTTTTTTAAAAAAGGGAAAATGGATTTTTAAAAGGCTAACTTTAAATCTGGGTATTTGCCACACTATAGCCAAATAAAGTTACCAATAAGCCACTGCTGGGCACACTCCTGAACACTGAAAATGAAAATGGGACATGAAGTGTATGATAACACTTTCATAGTCATAGTATGCCTATTTAAAAATATAGTTCCAAGACAAATCTATTACCTGTGTTCAGCTAAGTTAACAACCATTTTTTGACAATGAGATTCTATACCAAAGAAAGGATATCAAGGGTGAAAAATTAATGAAGTGATTAAGAGGTACAGTTACAATAAGAAGGCAAGAGGAGTGAGCAGAACATTCATTACAAACACAAGTGGGGAGAAATCTTAGAAGGAACAGATTGGGAGCCTTTATAATGGGTAGTATTGCTATGCAAATTAGTGAAAGAGGTAGATATTTCAAAAAAAATTGTTACATCTGACTCATTTGGTGCATGTTACAATCCTTAAAAAATTAGAGACAGGTGCACATTTTATAAATCAAATTAAAAAGCTCCATCCACTAAGTTAAAGTTGCATAAGAATCATACAGTCATTAGATTAATGACTTTTGTTCATCAGTACCATGGATCCTTATAGTTTCAGAACAACAAGATGCATTCTATTCTGCCTCATGCATCAGCAAAATTATTCCATGAATTCTGATTCTCCAGAATCTTTATTATACATGGGTTAAGAAGCAGAACACACGCAGCTTGATATTCATATTACCAGCAGTGCAAATGCAACCAGCTGTTAGAAAAATCTCGCTTTAATATGTACATTGAACAAACCCAGTAGGAAAAATAGGTCAGTTATATTAAGTAGAATGACTTTAAAAAAATTATAGCTACTAAAAAAGATAGCTTGTCCATCATCCTCTCTCACACACCTGCTTTCTATAGGAAGTTTCTTTCAGTAGACATAAGATTTGGGTTCCAAAACCAACCAATTGTGCTCTCTGTCCATATTATTAGCTGGGTAGGTATTTCAGTTAAATTCAGCTGCACCCCTTATTTTTCTACTCAGTCACAACTGGTTTGCTCCGTTTGCAACCCAAAGACTTATGATTTTAACATTTATACCGCATACATTAGCAATACAGAACAGTCAATATTAGATTAAGTTGCACTTAAATCACTAAACTAAGATTTGCTGTTATTGATCAGGACACTGCTCTATGAAACCAAAACAATTGTTCTTTCTAAAAGGCAGCAAATAAATAAGCCTCTTTTTAATATGACATGATAGGGATTAGATATTTTGTTTTATTACATTTTGTCTATGCTACCACAGAAAGTAAGAAATGAAGATAAACTTACTCGTCAGCAGAAAATAAATGTCTCATTTTCTTTTGAAACATAACAACTGAAATTTGGAGGTGTCCCCCTCCTGCCCCCAATAAAATCATCCCTGTGCTTATCCACTATCCTTAGGGGCTGATCAGGACACTTATGTACTGCTCTACACTGGGTGAGGGGGTAGAGTTGCTTACAGGGCAGCCACAAGGAAGCTTTGGGACTGAAAGAGACAATTTCTTCTTGAGGGGAATGCAAAGAGGAAATGCACCTGCTGTGCTCCCTCAGGAGGGTGCATCATGAGCTGCCTGGTGTAACTAGCCAGATGCAGTGGCTGGTGGTGTGCAGGGCTGGTCATGGTCCTTTCCTCCTGTTGTCTCTTTAAGGGGAGTTGTGCCTCAAAGAGACCCAGGATAGCAATCACAATTGGCGTTACCCTAGGGACAAACTGAGAGAAAGGCTCCTTGCATTCTGACTCCTTTCCTTGTGTGTGCTCATTCAATTCCAGCTAAGCCTGGTCTTTAATATGTTATCAGGACATTTTCCAGCCCCACAAAAAACTAATGACCATGACATGTCAAAATCAGTACAACTGATTTTTTTTTTGTTTGTCAGATAATTTGGCAGCCCTGCAGAGAAGATAACATCCACAAAATGCCTACTCCTTAGCATGATTACCACATTAAATACGTTGAATGTGAATATAATATTTTCAATTTGAGAGGTTAAACATCACAGATAATAATTTTCCAACTGCATTAAGAATTTCCATGATAAAACTTTTTAAAACCTTTCATTACAATGCAACAGTCAAATAATAAAGTCAATGAAGCAATTTAATCCTGTTAAGTGCTGTATTTTTTCCCAGGAATTTACATTTAGGAAAACAAGTAAGGTGTTTCTTTTGCCATTTCTTTTGCCATTAACCCTAACTTGGCAGCACAGAGTGTGATTAGCAGGTAATAGTATTTCATCTCTGACCTACTAATTTTGAAGCGTACTTGAAATTTTGTATTAGCTCAATCCCTAGAGGATTTTTATGACACTCATATGCTTCCAGTGCTGGATAAGAAGGGAAAAGAATATCATTTAACATGCTCTTTCTTGTAGAAGGCATTTGGATTCACAGATTATTAATGAAAAGGCTTCCAAGTAATACTTCAGCATCTGATGTTATATACAGGTGAAATCAGAATTCCTTTCAATTAGTATACATTGAAGTATCTGCAGTAATAATATAATAATAATAGTGCACAAATACATTGATAAATATCCAGTATATTTTAGTACACTTTATTTAAAGCAGGGTTGTACTGGTGCTTGACGACTCTTATTAAAAAAAATAATTGGCCCTAAGACAAAGTACATATTTCTAGTGGCATTTTACTGTATTAATAATACAGTAAAATGTATTAATTTCTTAAAACAGAATCAGTATCTATATAGATACAGATTGAAAGAGTAAAAACAAATCGAACAAAGTAGATCAATTTACATTTACAGTCAGATTAAAGTGTTATGATCATGAAGCCTAATCTTGCATCAATCCTCATACTAGTCTAATCTGCTGGTTTAATGCCACTCCCTTGTAGAAAAGGGTATTTTTAACATAACATGGATATTATTATTAGTCTTTCGTAGTACCCACAAATATTAAACACTGAAAGACATTCCTGACCCAAAAAGGTTAAACTCCCACAGTGAAAGTATTCTATGCAGATCAGTACAGAGAAGAGTAGAAAACATTTGTCATTTTGCAATACATTCTAAAATATAATATAGGAAATGATTTAAGCAGGAAAATAAGGCACAAATGAAGTTACTTTAAAATATTTATATCATTCTGGTCATCCTATAAGGAGATTATAGAAAATATACAAGCAAGAATACCACATGATACAGGGATTTACAGGTCTTAGTTTACAAGGTTACAGAAACTCAATCTATATCCTTTAGAAAAAAGCAGATTAAATGATGTATATACTGAACGCACACCAAAAAAGCAGATAAGGGAGGACCCTCACTGAATCCTAAAAACTCCTGAAGGCACCAGAATGGTTTCACGCTGGCTCTTAGGATTTATAACATACAAAAGATAAGGGAAGAAAAGCTTGATAAGGGATGGTGTCCTGTGCTAAAGCAATTTTTGAGAGGATTTAGTTTTTATAGGAGTACTTATTATAGAGAACTAGTAAGGGCAATGTTGTGAGCCACTATTGGGATGGTTTGAAGTAGCAAGACATATATTTGACTATATATATGGACCTTAGGAAATGCATGACAATTTTAGTTTCAATAATGACCCTTAGTATAACATTTATGGGATGCCATGCAAACAATTTCTGCAATTACAGTCTCAGTAACTTTAAACAGCTCATACATCTCTGTATGAAAAGATAAATTTACATTTTATTGGAAAAATGTAACTACTTTATAACGTCACCCACAATAAGTTTTTTTTTTTTTTAAAGAACAAAATGATTTGGAAACTCAGCCTAAGATTACCGCTCTATATATCAAAGATAAAAGGAAGTGCATTTTAATATCATGCAGTTATGTAATTCACCATCGTCGTGATTAGTGGAATAAAAAAAAGTTAGAAATTTTGTTTAACCCAAATACACAGTTGTATAAATATGAGATTCAAAAAGCATCAAAACTGGTTAATTTTAAAATAAATACAAAATCGGCACAATTGTCCCCAAACACTATTGCCAAATCATTTGCATATCTGATAAATCTTATAAACAAAATCTACCAGTCATAACAATGTGCCCTCCAGACACATGCAGAAAGGACTACGCTAAGGGAAGGAAGGCATCATCTGGACACAGGATGCCAAATTGCAAATGAGTTACTTGTGGCACAGCCAAAAAAAGGCATGTTTCCTTAGAAATAAGGATAAAAACAAAGGTTGATTTCTCAAACAAGACTTCAGTCCTAGAGGGCCTGATGAAGACAAAATATAGTCAGGTAGAGTAGTTCCTACCCATGAGAAACTAGGCATTAGGAAATGGCGAAGAGGGTATCTATTTCTGCATATCTATATGCACAGTAGAGATCTCTTCAGGATTAGCTTCACAAATGGATAGCCCCGAATAAAACAGAATCACACATGTTCTGTAAATCAGGCTAAGGGAATTAAAGGGTGGAAAAAACTTCAAATATCCTAATTCTCAGAAATAGTATTAGTGTTGATTGGCTGAAAAATTAGTCCAGATAGATGTATTGTGAAGAATTGTCTTTTTGACAAATGATGGGGTCTAAGCAATTGAGAACAGGACATTTGTTTGGCTCAGACTATTCAAATCAATGAAGTTGCATATGGTATAAATCAGAATTAGTCCCAAAATGCAAAGGAAGAACCCAAATACATCAAGTAGAGAGAACAGAAAAGGTGCTGAGTGACTGGTTAGAGAACGGAGGAAAATTTAAATTAGCCAGACTAAGATGAGACAGATTGGAGAATGGGTTGGGGAAGAATCTACAAGAATGAGGGGAAAAAAATTATGTAACTGCCTTATCTCTGGTTTCTTTCAAATACACAGGGAGAAAGTAATGATGAGTGAAAAGGAAGTATGCTCAAAAGCCCAAAGTACTCAGGAATCAGAGAAGCAGAGCAATCAATGAAAACAGCAGCAATATTCAGCAGGTTTCTAAGGTTTCTAAACCAAGAGCACGGCTTGTCCAAACATTCTATCTCCTTTACTTATCCTCATGGACAGCAAAGAATACACAGATAACAGTAAAGGAGCAATGACAAATACCACAGTATAAATACTTAAAAAAACTGAGGGCAAGGGAGGGGAAAAAAATGTAGTGAATTTATACCTTTTTGTATAGACTAGTATGCTGTGCAACTTGAAAATTTGTTTTAAAATATACTGTACGCCCACAAGTTGTTGTCAGACTAAATATTCTCTTTTCTTGCCTACAATGGAAGTTATTAAAATTGCATTTGATGCCACAATCATATTCAGCTCTAATTTAATATGAGTAAAAAATATAAAATTCAGATGATCAATATCTGCCAGAACAATAGTACTTTACCTTATAACGGCAAACATGGAATTGAAGTTCTTGCATTCTCGACAGTGTAGGGCAATTTTAATGAAATGCTTAACAATCTTCATTCTTTTGAGCTGGTTGGGCTCTGTTAAAATTTCTGTGGCAACCCAGAATGTCTCTTGGTTAATGACATCCTCAAACTGTTTCAGGTGAGCATTTCCTGTTTTGGAGTCCATCTTATAGAGGTCATCGATGTATTCAGTAGGCTCAATATTGCGAAATAATTCAAAATCCCTCATTGATAGCTGAGTAGCCACCTCAATGGTGCTCAGTTGAAGAAGAGAAATCTGACTCTCTCTGAGCAGCTCCTGGGCATCCTCATCTGAGCATAACGTCTCTGTTTCCATATTGTTTTTCAGATAATACCTAAAGGTAAATTGTATTATAATAATAAAAACTTTAGAACAGCTTTCCTCTGACATTCTGAATGTTCTTTACATACAATTAAATTTAACATCACCCCTTGATGCCTCAACGTTATCCCTACTTGACAGACATACCAACTGGCGAGGTTATCTATAATGGACATGCCTAGCACCTAATAGTGAGAGGCAATTTGGGAATGGAACTCAGGTGAGTTTCAACTCTCAGCTTCTTACTCTACCCACTGCACAACGCTGTCATTACTAAAGTGAAAAAGTTTAATATGCTATGAGGCCATTTTAATATTTTCTTCCTCTTCACTAATCACTAGTTTCTATATACTAGCCTGCAACAGTGTAGAGAATAGCCTTGCCCTTCAGTAAAAGGTCAGTAGCTTGTCTATTTGCAAATGCAGCAGTAAATTAACACTTTGAATGGCCCTGGATCCTGAGAAATATTTGACATCTTGATGTAAATGTATTTTCCCATTTTTGATGGAAAAATTAGCATAATATATTAACATGTACATGAAGCACACAGTACTCAGGAAATGAAAAAGCATGTAAGAAAATCACTTTCATGCTCCAAAGAAGATCACTTACAGATATAGAAATGACTGCCCTTCATAAATTCTCTATTGCCTTGTAAGGAGAATTGAACAGAATTTTCTACTTTCTAACACATCTTCTGGACTGGATCAGATCATCAGGCAATGTGCTAAAGCCCTTAATGTTTGTGTAACTCTCAATGATTTGCATAAAAACTGATGCACATATCTTAAGTTAATATCAACTAGCTGTAATATTACATTTTAGAAAAAGAAAGTTAGCACATCTTTTGATTAGAAGGCAAACATGGTAAACATCACGAGAGTATATATATTATTCCTTTTTAATGTAAACCATTGTATATCTTGCACTGACCTTCTGAATTGAGTTTAGTGACTGAACTTATTTCAAACTTTTTGAACATTAAACTTTATCTGCCATGTATTACTCAGATACTATACTTTTCTAATAGTTAGATATCCAACTACCACTTGTCATGAACCTCTCCTCCTTTCGAGTGATGGATACAACCATACCAGTGACTAAAAATATTTGTAGGGGAACTCACATTCCTACATCCACAGTAAGAGTGTTTTTTATGACTTAAACTTAAACTCAGTTTGAGAGCTCTGAAAAAGTTGCAGTGGCCAGGAAAGCTCTCCTGCAAACTCCTGAGACACTAGACAAGAGTGTTCTGAGAGCTATTGGCATTTATGGAGGAAAAACCTTAGCCCTCACCTCCCAGCAAAACATACTTAGCAGCTGTAGGAAGCCTTCCTTCTAATGCTGATTAATGGCACTGGAATTCAGTGTAAGTATACAATTTTACAGATGGACAGCATCAGAGATCATAAGTACCAGAATGCGAGGAATAAGTTCCCATCAACTTCAGGTGGAAATGATCTCCTTTCCCCACTCCAAGAAAGCCTGAGATTATAATTACATGCTGAGTGGATGCATAAAATATTTTTTTCTGCCATAAAAGCAGGAAAAGAGCAGACAGGTCAAATAAGCACAGCAAGCAGAAACACTATAATTACAGTTTAAAATAATTCATCTTATTTGCACATAACCTAGGGCAGCAATTCTGTTAGAATTTTTGTGTACACTGAAATAAATGCTTACATCTTAAGCAATTCTCAGTAATATAGGAGACAATTCTAGACTTTCTTCTCCAGTTTTAATGGAGACACTGTTCTCTGATATATTTTTCAAAATGCTTCATTTTTAAAGACAAAGTCAAACAAAACAAAAGAAGTACAATTTTACCTTCCATTGAGCTGGATTCTGTCTGCTAATTTAGAGAACTGATCTGGAAGCCTTCTCTGTTTGATGACTCCCTCAGGACTAACAGACACCTCACAGAGAGAGTAGGTTTCTGGGGCTCCTATCAAGTTGAATTCGTGCACTGCATGACTCACAACTTCTTTTGCAGTAGTGTCTTTGCTTATTATAATGTAACAGCTTTGTTGATCTGCTTTGAAAACTCTTATAACTTGATCTGGAATATCTAAATTTAAAGAAAAACACCATTAAAATGCAAAACTGATACTTCCCTTGAAAGGATAAAGTATTCATCTGTCAGATGGGGTGAAAAACATCTAGGTCTAGATAAAAAGTAAATTCTCAATATTTGTTCTCATTTTTCTAAAAATCCATCCTGTTTTTTCCATAATTAAGAAAAGTTAATTACTTTCACAGGATGCAGTGTTGTTGCAGCTGTGTCAGTACCAGGATACTAGAAAAACAAGATGGGTGAGATGATGTCTTTTATTGAACTAACTTCTGATGGTGAGACAGACAAGCTTTTCAGCAACACAGAGCTCTTCCTCAGGTCTGGGAAAGTTACACAGAATGTCGCTGGTAAATACAAGGTCAAATAAATAGTTTAGCATGAATACATAGCACATATTCTAAGGGTCTGTTCAAGATGAAGTCTCTTTTTCCACGGAAAAAGAATAGTAATTTATGATTTGCTACCAGCAGCCTTTCCCAGTTGGAAGAAAAAGTAGCCTTGCAGCAGCTGTAACTGAGTTGAAGAGGGGACGAAACAAGGTATTGAGAAAATGCGGACCTAAATAACCTGGTGAACAAAAACTGTGATTCTACCAACTTTTTCACTATGGGTCTATCTATCTGTACGCCACAGTCATATTGATGAATGGTGGACAACTAAAGTTTAGATCTCCCATATAGGTGGGGGAGGGTACTTAGAAAGAACTGTTAGATAAAAGTAAAAATAATTTGTATGTAAGTATTAATTTGAAGTGGAAAAGCTGAGAACAAACAGGGTAAATATTTTATTATGGAAAAAGTGTGTACATTGATAAGAAGAATCAGAAACCAACAAAGGGCCATCTATCGATAACCCTCAGAGAAGTAATGAAACCTTACAAAACAATCTGGCTGTACTGAATAAACAAGCATTATGTCTGATTCTTACGAACAGTATTTGATGTAAAAATACCTACAAAGTCAATGTTTAAAGCAAACAATTTTAATGCAATTTTGAAAATTTACCAAGAAACTTATTTTGATATATCTGTTAAAATCTACAAAATACATGCGCTAGAACTTATAAATAGGAAAGCACATTTTAAAATTTTTTATTACTTTATTTTACCAGTCACAAAGAGAGACATACCTTTACCAATTACTTTGGTTTGGGTGCTGTTGCTGATTTTTCTGTTTGTTTTTATTTAAATGTAAATAGTATTTTAAAAAATCTATTTTCCCATTCATGATTCAATTTGCAGGGAAAAAACAGTGGACATTCAAGTTGGCAAGCAAAAAGATTTTACAAAAAAACAAACATACCACCACCAGATAGCCCTTATATAGCACTTTTCATCAGTAGATCTTTAAGTGCTTTACAGAGGAGGTCAGTTGCATTATTCCCATTTTACAGATGAGGAAACCGAGGCACGGTGTGGGAAAGTGACTTGCCCAAGGTCACCCGGTAGGCTAGTGAAATAGAATCCATGTCTCTTGAGTCTCAGTTCAGTGCTTTACCCACTAATCCACACCACCTCCCCCACAAAATAAATAGTTGGTTTAGTTAAAAATGGGTTATAGGGCATGCAATTGTCCAATAAACAAAAACAATAATCCTAATCC
Organism: Gopherus flavomarginatus; assembly: GCF_025201925.1. NCBI lineage: Eukaryota > Metazoa > Chordata > Testudines > Testudinidae > Gopherus > Gopherus flavomarginatus. The sequence continues at coordinate 14,178,348 of NC_066623.1, forward strand.
TAAAGTTTATGATGCAAATAAAAAATTATAAACAAATATTGGCAATTTAAAATTATGTTCATTTCCACATAAAAGACATGCAATACAAAGAAGATAAGGTTGCCAGAACTCAGGATACTTACAGTAAAAACCAACAGCTGCAGGCAGCAAAAACAAAAATAAATCCATTTATGTAAACATAAAATCTACAGATTACAATAATCATCAATAGTCAAATGAATGTAATATGCTGATCTGCCAAAAAGCTATTTTATACTTCCTTACATTCAAAAATGACTTTGCACAGGCATACTATTAAACTGAATACTGGTTAAGAAAGATTAACTGGCCACAGCTAATGACTATGGAAAATCCTACATCAACATTAAATCAAGATTTTTAGAAAAGTGTGTTTTTTACATGTAGAAAAACAATGAATTTGCAGCAAGAAGGGAAGTGATTTGTCATGGATATTTATGTATACATAAGATGTGCACATCTATTTTACAAGAGAAGTTATGAAGTTATGAAGATAAAGTTAAGTTACATTTATAAAATCTTAGACAAAAGGCAGTTTAATGAATGTATAATTATGCTTAGAATTACATACAGAATAAGGAAACACATGATTCTGGATTGACATGTTTAACAGCAGCTGCATATGATCAACATTTGCCTCCTGCAGCCACTCCATTCCTATAGCAGCAGCAACAGAGAGGCATAGGTAATTAAACTAAAAAGTTTTATTTTTGTTTTTCAAAAATATATTTGAATGAATGAAATGCTCATCAAGGTGTGGGACCAATTGCATTAGCTCGGCACCATACAGGTCCTACCCTTACCCGATATGCTTTTGGAGTGTTTTTTCATGGACTGCACATGAACAGAAGCTACGGTCGGAAGGGCACAGGCGTTGGGAGGAGATGGTAAAGAAGTGGTGAGGGAGCAGACAAGGCCAAGCCACTCTCATTAAAATAATGGTAGAGCTCTCTAAATGGAGGGCACTTGAGATGCCAGGTTCTGCCTTTGCCTGGAGAAAAGAACGAGCTCTCAAGTTACGGCAAAGGAGACCTGGCATGAAGGCTTAAGAGGTGAGGCTCTTTGGGGTTTTGTTTTTTTTTTTTTTTGGTCTGTCTCCAGTTTGGGACCTCACAGGGCCATGGCATGAACAGGTGAGTACAGCTAACAGGTTTAGTGCTAGTAGAAGGTATTGTTTCCCCCAAAATTGGTACATTCAGTAAAAGTTGCAAATAAAGCTTAAAAGTAAACTAACACTGTGGAGCCTTTATTCACTGTGGCAATGTCATTGTAAACACTATATAAATGCTAGGAACCAGTAAATAAAAATGTAGTTTTGTAAATTATGTTTCACTAAAATATGTAAATATTCAGAATCCCTGTATACTGATTTGTAAATAGACTTGCAACATCAACTAATATTTTCTCAGACTGAGTGCTCCGGTGAGTTGCAGAGTTCATTACACATATACAACATAGAGAGATGTATTATTTTACCTGAAGGATTAGTAAAATCCAGCATGCTGGTTGTAGGCTGCAACAGATCAGGACTACTTGATGAGAGTGATCCAGGGATAGGCATTATGGCCAAACTGTGTCTGCACTGCCTTGTTCCAACAATACTGTCATCCTGTGACTGGCTTACACTGCCATCACTGTAAAATAGTTTTAAAAATTACCTACATTTAGCCCCGGCAAAAGTAAAAATAATTTCTCCTCTGTAGGTGCAATGATGTAAAACAAGAAGGAAGCTATGACTTAGAGACAGTTAACAACAATCTGATGTACAACACAAGATCAAACAGATTAAAACACAGTACATTACAGAAAAAAAAAATCCTTGTGATCTCAACACAGAATAAATCTGTCCTTTTGGTTTAATTTAACTCCATTTCTTAATTGATTGCTTTTGAACCTTACCAAAATATTCTGCACAAGAGTAAAAGTATTAGGGTGTGACTTAGTGCAAAGAAATGTTTGGAGGTAAAAGCACGATAGCTCCAAACAAGCTACAATGTAAAATACCTTATAAAATTACCCAATACATAAGTACTTACATATAGTATCTGACATACTAGCTTGGTGATATATAAAGAGAGACTAGGTGAATATACATTGTAGGCTAAGGCATTCATGCCGATTTACAGCATAACTAGTGGGATGGTGAAAGTGTTGCTCAGCACAGCATAAAACATTGGAGTAGAAATTTCCATATGGGTGAACCTACGCACTTCATCTGAACAATGCAGCTGCCTATGCCTTTACTAGTCATGGCCAAATGTTTTAATCTTTTTTATTATAAAAATTAGGGCTGTCAAGCGATTAAAAATATTAATCGTGATTAATCGCACTGTTAAACAATAATAGAATACCATTTAAATATTTTTGATGTTTTCTACATTTTCAAATATATTCATTTCAGTCATAACACAGAATACAAAGTGTACAGTGCTCACTTTATGTTTATTTTTTATTATAAGTATTTGCACTGTATAAAAACAAGCAAAATAGTATTTTTCAATTAATCTAATCTAAGTACCGTAGTGAAACCTCTTAGCATGAAAGTTGAACTTACAAATGTAAGGTACAAAAAATCCTGCATTTAAAAATAAAATAATCATAGAATCATAGAACTGTAGGGGACCTCAAGAGGTCATCTATCTAGTCCAGTCCCCTGCACTCATAGCAGACCATTCCTGACAGGTGTTTGTCTAACCTGCTCTTAAAACGCTTCAATGATGGAGATTCCACAGTCTCCCCAGGAAATTTATTCCAGTACTTAACCACCCTGATAGTTAGGTGGTTTTTCTCAATGTCCAACCTAAACCTCCCTTGCTGCAATTTAAGCCCACTGCTTCTTGTCTTATCCTCAGAGGTTAAGAGAAACAATTTTTCTTCCTCCTCCTCGTAACAACCTTTTACATACTTGAAAACTCGCTTTTTTTGCAACAGCGTTACACTGTTGACTCATTTAGCTTGTGGTCCACTATGAACTCCAGATCCCTTCCTAGGCAGTCATTTCCCATTCTGTATGTGTGCAACTGATTGTTCCTTCCCAAACGGAGTACTTTGCATTTGTCCTTATTAAATTTCATCTTATTTATTTCAGATCATGTCTCCAGTTTGTCATGATCATTTTTAATTTTAATCCTATCCTCCAAAGCACTTGTAACCCCGCCCAGCTTGGTATCTTCCGCAAACTTTGTAAGTGTAATCTATACGCCATTATCTAAATCACTGATGAAGATATTGAACAGATCGACTCAGAACTCGTTATGCCCTTCCAGCATGACTGTGAATCACTTATAACTACTTGCTGGGAATGGTTTTCCAAACAGTTTTGCACCCACCTTATAGTAGCTCCATCTAGGTTGCATTTCCCTATTTTGTTAATGAGAAGGTTATGCGAGACAGTAGCAAAAGATTTACTAAAGATTTACCACATCTACATCTTCCTCCCCCCGGCCCCCATGTCCCCATCCACAAGGCTTATTACCCTGTCAAAGAAAGCTATCAGGTTGGTTTGACACAATTTGTTTTTGACGGTTACTTATCACCTTAATGTAAAACTTTAGGACTGAGTGGACTTTCTAGGCTCTACTTCTTCTTCAGCCAATTGCTCAGACAAACAAGTCTGTTTACATTTTTAGGAGATAATGCTGCCCTCTTCTTGTTACAATGTCACCTGAAAGCGAGAACAGGCGCTTGTATGGCACTGTTGTAGCCAGCATCACAAGATATTTACGTGCCAGATGCGCTAAAGATTCATATGTCCCTTCATGCTTCAATCATCATTCCAGGGAACTTGCGTCCATGCTGATGTTTTTGAGTGCAGTTATGTAACAAACAAACAAATCTACATTTGTAAGTTCCACTTCACAACAGATTGCACTACAGTACTTGTATGAGGTGAACTGAAAAATACTATTTCTTTTATCATTTTTGCAGTGCAAATATTTGTAATAAAATAGACACTTTGATTTCAATTACAACACAGAATACAATATATATGAAAATGTAGAAAAACATACAAAATATTTAATAAATTTAAATTGGCATTCTATTTTTAATAGTGTGATTAAAACTGTGATTAATTTTGAGTTAATCGTGTGAGTTAACTGCGATTAATTGACGGCCCTAATAAAAAATATGGTTGCCTAACTAAGATTATGCTGTGATCTCCAAAGGACCTCTGCTCTCTCTGCAATATGAAGCAAACAGCCTTTGTCTTCCTCCTATACAGGGGCACTGAGGAACACATCTCTGAATCCAGCAGCTTTTCTAAGGGACCTGGATGCTACTGCTTTCATATTTCCTGTTCTCTGGTTCTTCCCCAGTCAGAAATGCTCCAGAGTTTTACATGATGAAGTATACAAGAGCTGAATGAAGCAGCACCTGAGGTCCAGCAGAGAAACTGCTAGACCTGTTTAATCCTGCAAATTGGGCTCTCAATAAGTAAGTGCAAGATCCACGGGGAACCTGGGGCCTGTTACAGGATCATAAAAAGGGAAAGTTCTCATTTCCAAGATGATCAATTGCTGATACACTCCTACCTCGATATAACACGACCCGATACAACATGAATTTGGATATAATGCGGTAAAGCAGCCCTCCGGGGGGGCGGGGCTGCGCACTCCGGTGGATCAAAGCAAGTTCGCTATAACGCGGTTTCACCTATAATGCAATAAGATTTTTTGGCTCCCGAGGTCAGCATTATATCGAGGTAGCAGTGTATTTGTACCTGGTTTGCACACCCTGCTTCTCTTGATTCAGGTTGCAGCAACTCAAATCAACTGGGGAAGAATGTAAAGGAGAGGCCCAAGCACAAGAAGAACTATAAAGGGTGACTAGCATTAGGCAGAGTGGTGCATCAAGCTAGAAAGAGGTGCAGCCCTAACAAAATTGCAGCCCAAAGCACAAACTGTAAGCATTTGGCCACTCATCAAAGAAAAAAAAATATCTAGTCACCAGGTCATGCTTCTGTATAAGAAGCAAGAACATAATTCACTTGTGGAAGAGAGTTAAAAGAATTTTAAAAGTCTTACCCATTATTAAATGGAATTTTAGCAGCACTTCTCCCAAAACAATCAACTAAGTTGATGGTTTTGTGTATATTTATTTGCAAAATACTTTTTCTTAACTATGATTTCGGGGAAGTCAGGGAGGAGTTCTGCATTAAGATATAGGAAGAAGAAATCCCTTTGGTTTATTTAGCAGAACACGCTTTGGTTACTTTGAAAAATTAAAGTTTCTATCCATACGAAACCAAAACTACCTCATCTCTCATTTTAATGTATCTACTGGAGTCTTTTAATGTAATTATGGTATTTACATACATCTCACCTCTATTTATAGTACTGTATAAAACACTTAACTACAATTTTATGCAGTATTGCTCAAACAAAAGTATCATTAATGACAGCATATATTATTCTAGTCAACTCAAAAGTAAATTAAAGTATGCCAGAGGCAACATCTATAGATGTAATAGGACAGAGGTGAGGAGGGAAAATGGCCAAGTTTCAGGGAGAATGATTGAGCAAAAGAAGAGTGGGATAATATATTATACAAAGAAGGTTAAGAGTTTCAGAACAAGGAAGAAAGATGGATCTTAAGATACGATTTGCATAGAGACAGAGCAAATCAAGTTCTGCTCCAGATGGTGAAGTTACAGTGACTGTTGTGGGGGAAAAAAGGAAGAGGAGAACCAAGGAAGCTTCAAAAACAGGCTAAGGATCAGAAAAAAATGGATTAGGGACTGGGGGAAAGGGTTTGAAAAACTAAGACAAAGAATTTTGTGCTGATTTAGAAATGGAGAAGCCAGTGAAGATTTCTGGGAATGCAAGCAATTGTGCTGTGTTTCTGCTTTTGGGTAAACAGAGTGAAAGAGATGAGTCACTTTTTGGACAAACTGAGGTCTGAAGGGTTGCAACTTTAGGACCCAAGGGAAAAGGAAGCACGAGTTACAACAATTTAGGTGAGAGGAAATGAATATGAGTAAGCTTTTCTGCAGAGAAGTAGTAAGTGTAGCATCTGATGGAAATGTAAATAAATGATAGATTCATGAAATGCAGGTCAAAGTGTGGGGTGAATTAGAGGATGAAGGTAAAGAGGGAGAAACAGATACTATAGTTTGGGAGGTGGTGTTCTTATCTATAACAGTTTTGATTTATTGAGCTGAAAGAATTTATGCCAAGGACTGGAACTGAGAAGGTTAAAGGGAGAAGATCTGAGAAAATAAATGAAACACCAAAGGGAATATCAACTTGGGCATCAGTTTTACAAAGGTAAGTATAAAAACATATCACAAACTGTGAGCATTTTCAAGATACCTAATTTTTTAGTCCAAGTGGAGTACTCAAAATTCTGGTGCCAGTTTTTCTTTACTGTATAGGGCCACAAGCTGAGAGGCATGGTAGACTTGCTTATAATCACATTATTGGATCATCAAAACAGGGTCAATGTAATTGTGCAGTAACCTGACAAAATTCTACAAATTCTTGAAGCATCCCACACGCTGCCTGGGGCAGAAGTGGGGTGATCCAATACTTTTCAGCATATGGTACTATAAATCCCATGAGATGATGAAAACTTAATGGTAAGACTTTTGAGTTTATAGCAGGAAAAAGTACTGGAATTATATATGCTATTCAACAGTACCAAAGAAACTGCACAGAAGTGAAAAAGCATCCATGCTTGTGAGGAAGCTGTATCGGTACACCCCCAACAACATATAATTAGGCAATTTCTTACCAAAACAATCCCCTGAGAAGGTGATGCAGTAACAGAAAGAAGACAATGTTGAAAACACAAGGAAAATACTGTAAACATTTCAACAATTCTATGATTCTACTGAGGAACATAAATAACAAGGTTTATACAGGAGAGAGAGAGAAGTGTAGAGAGAAAACCAGATGACAAAAACAAAGAAAAAAACAAAACAAAATCAAGCAGATGCAAAGACCTATTACAAACAACACATGAAGGTTCCACTTTGACAACTGATGTCTGAATATGAGTTAACACCGGGGAAAAATTAACTATGATAGGGATGTTTCTTAGTCTTTAAAATGGCATCACACTTTGATCTCAGGTTATATTAAAAGATTTCTGCCATTTTTATATATATTCTATGTACTTAAGGACTAAAAGAAGAGCATACTGATTTTTGGGGCTGGAAATGGTCCAACTTGTTTATAATTAGGAGGAATAGGATGAAAATGAGAACTAGAAAACTGTAGCTGACTATCACGACAAGTGTCATAACAATAAGACCTATTAGTCTACTGAAATAGTGTCCCAAGGCAAATTGTTGATGTGCTAGTGGCTCAAGTCAGTAACATAGAACACAAAGCACTAAAGAATAACAACAAAGGTGAAAAAGGAGTAAATGAGTTGACCAATTAGGTCTTTTCCATGTTTATCTTTTTAATGTTGTTCTACTTTTGTTAACATCCAATTGATTAAAATGCAAATCCAAACTCAGTATTTTGTCTTATCCAGAATAATTCTTAGCACTTAAAACAATTAGTCTTTGAACATGTTGTAAATATAATCACAGTATAACAGGGTGTTGGTAGCTGGAAGGCTAGTAGTATGATTTGAGTTGAGATTTCTGAACTGTAAGTCAGAATAAATATTAAAGAAATATTGCACATTCAACTGCAGGTACTGAACCACGTGCATAAGGAAAAAAATTCCTTATGTAAAACACTTTTCCAAATACAGTTACAAAATCCAAATGGGTTGTTATAGACAAAAGCACCTGAACAGGTTTAACATATCCACTCATTTTAAACTGAAAGCTACTTAATTAATGCTTTCCCAGTGCCCAGATTGCACAGGTAGTTCCTCATATTCATACTATAACAATTGGTGCTAAAGGGAATAATGACAATCAGATATTTGAATTACATATTGTGGATAGGCATTCAAAATGATGTAAGAGCAAAGCAGGTTTGAAATTAGGCACATGAAAAAGGCATTTTCAAACCTATTTTGCTAGTCATATTTGCTGCAGTTTTCTTATACCTATGTAAACAATAGTCACATAAAACCTGAACATTCTAAGCCACGTAGAAAACAACGGCTTATTAGACAACAGTTAGACTGCTCTGGTAGAAGAGTAACCTACCTAAATAGTTTGGGAGGCAAGATGCTGAAACGTGTCTTGTCTAAAATTTTCCTGATTCGGTTTCTTCCACCAGATACAGTGTTTGCTTTGATTTTCTTGTTTCCTTTCTCGCATGGAAACATCTGTTCCATATCTCCGGGCATATCTGGGATGGAGTAGCGATTACTTTTCTTTTCTGCAATTTTTGGAATATGGGGGACTCCATTTTTCTCCTGTCCTATCCTGCTAAGCAGCTCTTTAAACACTGTAAAAGAAGATAAACCTATTAGAATTTCTTTTCACCTCCTGGAAAGCTTGTTCTTTTAATCCTTCTTCCCATCCCCACCTACCACCATAAAAGAAATACTGGATAGTATAGTTGTTAACATACACACTGACAATATGGTCAATTTAATATTCCTTTCCTCTTCCCACTGAAATCAAGTGGAGTTTCGCTATTGAATTCAATGGGAGAGAGAGTAAGCCCTAAATGACTAATAGAAAACAGACTGCAAAGATAAAAATACTGCACTGGAGGGAATTTCCAACCAGAAATTAAGAAGTGAAGTAGAAAAAATTTCATCGTTTTCACTTTTCTTACTAATAAACATTACAACATATTTCATAAAACTTTGCTAACATCCACTACAGACAATTAACTAGATAAAAGGGGAAACATTATATTTACATTAATCAATATTTTTGTCTGTATCTGTTAGGTGATGGAATGCAGCTGCTTCCTTAAGAACAACCACAAGACTGATCAACACTTTACCACTTTACTGGCTGACACTTCTTTTACCTTCACTGATATTATCAAATATATTCCACATCCAATATTCTTTTACACTTATCAGATTTAACTGGTCAACTGGTAACAATGATATTTCCAGAAAACACCGTTCCATGGGGGAAAAAGTTATACCTATTTTAGTTGTTTCTGTTATATAACATAAAACCCTGCCCTGCCCAAGCTGTACATGAATTTCTGCCAAGCAGTTTATTTTTTTATATCTTTGAGGTTGCTGACATCAGAGAAATGTAGTGTTTTCAGTTGAACACATATGGCTGTGCTCACTGAAACAGAACTTACAGCTGCACAGTGCTGATTACTCACGTTTTCCACCCAAACCAGGCAGGCAGCCCATACTATGCACAAATACCAAATCAAATTGCATGCTTTTATTACATAGCAAAATTTAGGACTATACACCTTTGTAGAAGAAATTCAGGTGTGAGCGTGGGGATTCATTGATATATTCTCTGATAACTCACTAGCACCATAATAGGCATTTAGCACTCTATTAAAAAATTAGCATAGCAAATAGAGTCTGTGCAAAGGGCTTCAGCTGATGGATTTGTTAAAATACATCAGGCAGCGGACAGAGTAAGCACCTTGAATATCTAGCAACAATAAAAAGGGCTCATAATCCACGCATATACAGTTATATGTACAGCGCTGTAATTCTGAACAGATAATCAGAGAGAGCGAGACCATCCTGAGTCTTTTTTCACTGACTTGGTCGCAGCTATGTTTCATTTTCATATGAATATGTTAACTTTCAGAGGAAGGTTGTACAAGTTGGTGTACTGCTGCATGTCACCTTATATTAGCATACGTTATTTTATGAAAAGGGTTTTTTAAAATTCTTTTTGTCCTCATTTTGTTTGAGGCAATAAGCTATAGTTAAGCTCCTGCCAATTTTTGACCTCTATAGTGATGTAAAGAAAAAAAATTAAAAACAGAAAATCAAGAGTGAACAAAGACAAGTAATTAGAACAAGCAGATGAGACTCAGGAGAGGAAAAGACCATCAGCAACCTCAAATATAATATAAGTCAAAGAAAAGAAATTATGTATGTTTAAGAGGAATCTTGTTCTTACTGTAGTGGTATTTGTGTTGTTGGATGCAGACCATGTAATGCCCTGGATTATGGAAAACTAACAGATATTTTGACTGAGGTTTAAAAAAATTATTTGTTTATAAAATGACAATTTAAAGCTAAAATGGATATTGCACATATACTTTATACATTCTCCATTTTCTCTTTCAGATGTAAAAGATGTTATGGTGCTCACACCCATTATTAAAATATTTTTTAAAAACCCTGATTTTACATCTTTTGCTATTTCTTGTCAAAACAGGCGACAGTGAGGATTTGTGAATATGTGACTTACTGGTTCATAAACTTTGGGTCAGATTATTGGCCCCCTTTCAGCCCCTTTGTGTGAAGGCTCAATAAAGCTGCTTAAATGGTCACATGAGGATTTCCCAGGGAACACAGAGCTGGTTATGCTGCCTCAACCCCGCTCCCCATCCCCATGCAGATTCTGGCGTAGGGGGAGTACCCAGGCGAAAAAAAGACATGGGGACATGGTCTCTGTGCTCTGGTGATCATCAACTCCGAGAACAGCTCCTTGGGGTCACAGGAACTTACTGCGGCCCTGAGGACTTCAGGATAGGGAACTTTGTCTTCTTTCTCACATGTAAGGTATATTGACTATGCAAGTCTACTCACCAAAAATGTTTGTTTTTACAGTAATGGAAAGATGAGTATTGTTCCTCAAGATTTCAACAGCTTTTACAAATGTAATGTTCTCAAAGTTCTGTCCATTTACTTCCATTATCTTTTGGGAGAAAAAGAAAAAAAAAGAATTTTTAGATTAAATGTCACAAAAGGTTTTCCATTCTCTAAATTTATTTTTAATATTATAAAAAAGATACAATAAATGCTTCAGAAGTTACAATATTGCTACATATCAGAGTGGTATTATGAAAACATGCATTACTAAATATCTTAATAAATTAGCTGCTACAATTTAAATACAAGTATGTCCTATAAACATGTCGGACTTTGTTGCACCCAGAGGGGGAACTGAAGTCTTTTAGTGGCCCAGCTGAAGAGCTAGGGCCAGAAAGGCCCAGAGAAGCAGAGTCTCCAGGGAGGGAGCCCTGGTGGATGTGATCCCACACTAGGGCCAGCACAGCTTGAAGAGCAGGAATAATTTGAGGGAACCCAGAAGGGGCTGAGACACAGTTTGGCCAGGGCAATGTGATAAGCCCTCCTGGACTGATTGAAGAGTGAGGCCCATGATAGAGTCGCAGACCGAAGGACCTTACAGAGGGTAATGAAATAGGCCCCCTGTTGGTCTTATATCCTGGAAGGAGCTTGCTTTGCTTTTATCACCCAGACTGTGAGAGACTTGGCCATAGGATTGAGTCAGCAAAGACCCACCACAAACAGAGTGTGTGTGCAGGCACACGCACTTGGCCAGGGGGCACTCGCGAGAGTGAGTGTACCCCATTACAACCCTTTTTAACAGTGTTTCATAAAACGAACCATGATTAGGATATTTTGGTTTTTTTTTTCATATCTATTTTAAAGTAGAAGAGAACTGCAGATGCAAACCGTAAATCCTTAAAATACTACACAGTTTGGTAAACAGTGAGCAAATTAGTAATATTTTAAGTCTTATATTTCAGACAAATGTTATCTGGCATTTACTGTACTTGGTTAAACGAGGAGGGATTTTTATTAAAATTACATCTGAAAAAGACTGTTACTCACCTTTGTAACTGTTGTTCTTCGAGATATGTTGCTCATATCCATTCCAATTAGGTGTGTGCGCGCCGCGTGCACGTCCGTCGGAAGATTTTTACCCTAGCAACACTCAGTGGGTCGGCTGGGCGCCCCCTGGCATGGCGCCGCTATGGCACCGAATATATACCCCTGCCAACCCGTCCGCTCCTCAGTTCCTTCTTGCCGGCTACTCCGACAGTGGGGAAGGAGGGCGGGTTTTGGAATGGATATGAGCAACACATCTCGAAGAACAACAGTTACAAAGGTGAGAAACCGTCTTTTCTTCTTCGAGTGCTTGCTCATATCCATTCCAATTAGGTGAATCCTAAGCCTTACCTAGGCGGTGGGGTCGGAGTGAGATACTGCAGAATGTAGAACCGCTGAGCCGAAGGCTGTGTCCTCTCTGGATTGTTGCACCAGGGCATACTGGGAAGTGAAGGTGTGTACTGAAGACCACGTAGCTGCTCAACATATTTCCTGGATAGGTACTCAAGCTAGGAAGGAGGCCAACCAGGCCTGAGCCCTGGTAGAATGAGCGGTAATATTACCCGGAGACATGAGCTAGATCATAGCAAGTACGGATGCACGCTGTTACCCATGACGAAATTCTCCAAGAAGAGACGGGTAAGCCTTTCATCTGATTTGCCACTGCCACAAAAAGTTGGGGCGTTTTGCGGAAGGGTCTCGTTCGGTCAATGTAGAAGGCGAGCGCCCTATGGACGTCAAGGGAATGCAACTGCTGCTCTCTACGAGATGTATGCGGTTTGAGAAAGAAGACCGGGAGGAATATGTCCTGGTTGAGATGGAAGGCCGAGACTACTTTAGGGAGGAATGCCGGATGTGGATGTAACTGCACCTTGTCTTTGTGCAACACCCTGTAAGGTGGGTCCACCATCAGAGCCTGAAGCTCAGAGACTCTCCTAGCCAATGTGATGGCCACAAGGAAGGCTGTTTTCCATGACAAATATAGGAGCGAACAGGTCGCCAATGGCTCGAATGGAGGAGTTGTAAGTCTCGTCAGCACCAAGTTGAGGTCCCAGGAAGGGGCAGGGTGTCGTACTAGGGGGTATAGATGCTCCAAACCTTTGAGGAACCTCGAGACCATAGGGTGGGAGAAGATGGAATGAGTACCTTCTCCTTGGTGGAAAGTAGAAATAGCTGCCAAGTGCACTCGCAATGATGAGATAGCGAGGCCTTGCTGTTTAAGATACCAGAGATAGTCCAATATAGTAGGAATGGGAACCTCCATGGGTGTTACATTCAGTGTTTGACACCAGCAAGAAAATCGCTTCCACTTGGCCAAGTATGTAGACCGGGTGGAAGGTTTTCTGCTACCCAGGAGTACTTCTTGCACTGGGGCAGAGCAACGTAACTCTGACTGGGTTAACCATGCAGGAGCCATGCTGTGAGATGGAGGGATTGCAGGTCTGGGTGGTGAAGCCTGCCGTGGTCCTGCGTTATAAGATCCTAGTGAGGAGGCAGAGGGATTGGGTTGGCTATCGAGTGGTCCAGCAACGTAGTGCACCAGTGTTGTCGGGGCTATGCAGGGGCGATCAGGATCAGGCAAGCTCTGTCCCTGAGGAGCTTTAAGAGAACCCTGTGCACCAGTGGGAAGTGTGGAAAGGCATACAGCAGCTGGTTCTTCCATGAGATTAGGAAGGCGTCCGATATCGAGCTCGGGGCGAGACCTTGGAAGGAGCAGAACTTCTGGCACTTCCTGTTGTCGTGGGAAGCGAAGAGGTCTATGTGGGGAAAGCCCCACTTCTGGAAGATGGAATGTAGAATGTCCGGGTGAAGCGACCACTCGTGAGACTGAAAAGATCTGCTGAGATGGTCTACCAGAGTGTTCCAGATCCCCGGGAGGAACGATGCTACAAGGTCTATCAAGTGGGCTATGCAAAATTCCCACAATTGGATCGCCTCCTGACAAAGGGGGAGGATAGAGTCCCTCCCTGCTTATTTATGTAATGCATGTCCGTTGTGTTGTCGATAAGCACTGAAACACAACAACCTTGCAGATGTTGTAGGAACGTCTGCCACGCCAGGCGGACTGCTCTCAGCTCCCGGACGTTTATGTGCAACGCTAGCTCTTGAGATGACCAGAGGCCTTGCATGCGACGATGGTCTAGATGAGCCCCTCAGCCGACAGACGACGTGTCCGTCGTTAGGGACACTGAGGGCTGCCTCGGATGGAACAGCAGTCCTGCACAAACCAGGGAGGGTGTTAGCCACCAGCTGAGGGAGTCTAAGATGCTCTGAGGAATGGTGACCACCATGCCTGGACAGTACACTAAGGCGAGCCAGGTTTGAAGGGGATGCATGCGTAGTTTGGCGTGCTTGGTTACAAAAGTACATGCGGCCATGTGACCGAGGAGGCTTAGATACCCACTCTGTCGGAAAGGTTTGGATGCTTTTTATAACTGAGACTAGTGCCTGAAACCGGGGCAGTGGCAGGCAGGCTTTTGCGAGTTTGGAGTCTAGAATTCTATTCTTTCAGTGGGCACTAGAGTAGACTTCTCTAGACTGATCATCAGGCCCAGTCTCTCGAATAGGTCCGTGATGATGGCCATGTGCCTGATGACCTGGGCCTCAGAGGTCCCTCGAATAAGCCAGTCATCTAGGTAAGGTAAAACATGTATTCGCCGATGACGGAGGAAGGCAGCCACTACGGCCATGCACTTTGTAAAGACGCAAGAGGCCGCAGAGAGGCCAAACAGAAGGACTGCAAATTGAAAATGTTGGCGGTGCACCATAAACCGTAGGTACCGTCTGTACGGGGGATAAATAGCAATGTGGAAATATGCGTCCTTCATGTCGAGAGCAGCGTACCAGTCTCCAGGATCCAAGGATGGGATAATGGTCCCCAGGGATACCATGCGGAACTTCAACTTCTTTAAAAACATGTTGAGTCCTCGCAGGTCCAGGATGGGTCGAAGACCTCCCTTTGCTTTGGGGATTAGGAAATATTGGGAGTAAAATCCTCTGCCCCTTAATTCCTCCGGTACCTCCTCTATAGCTCCGATTGAAAGGAGCGCACGAACCTCTTGCCAGAGGAATTGCTCATGGGAGGGGTCCCTGAAGAGGGACGAGGAGGGGGGGTGAGAGGGAGGGGGCGAAATAAATTGGAGGTGGTATCCAAATTCCACCATGCGTAGGACCCAACGATCCAAGGTTAATTGGGACCACGCAGGGAGGAAGGAGGAAAGGCGGTTGGAAAACTGAGAGGGATCCTGGGGAAGGACTGGTGCTCTGCTCTCGGGCGCACCTTCAAAAGTTCGCTTTTGGGCCCGGCGCTGGTTTGGCGGGACTGGTATTGTGGCCGCCTTGGGACCCAGATTGCTGTCTGCGGTTCCCGCGACCGCGCCTTCTGCCAAAGTCTTGTCGCCGTCTGGGCGGGGGGTAAGGGCGCTGAGGCTGGCTACGGAAAAAGACCTTCGTTGGGTTTGTGGGGTGTGCATCCCAAGGGAACACATGATCACTCGACTGTCCTTAAGACTCTGTAGCCTAAGGTCCGTTTTCTGGGAGAAAAGGCCCTGACCTTCAAACAGCAGATCCTGGATGGTGTGTTGCAGTTCAGGAGGTAGACCTGACACTTGCAGCCACGAGATCCCCCTCATCATGATTCCCGAGGCCACGGTTCTGGCCGCCGAACTGGCAGTGTCGAGAAAGGCCTGCAGGGAAGTCCGTGCCACTTTCTTTCCTTCCTCCAGAAGGGCTTGGAATTCCTGGCGGGAGTCTTGTGGGACCAGTTCAGTGAACTTACCCACCGACTGCCAGGTGTTATAATTATATCTACTGAGCAGGGCCTGTTGGTTCGCCACCCTAAGTTGGAGGCCCCCCGCAGAGTAGACTCTATGTCCCAACAGGTCCATCCATCTAGCCTCTCTCGATTTTGGGGCGGGGGCTTGCTGGCCATGGCGCTCTCGCTCATTGACGGATTGAACCACCAGGGAACAAGGAGGAGGGTGGGTATATAGGTATTCGTACCCTTTCCACGCTTCTGGCTATAGGAGGGATAGACACCGGAGATTGCCAGATTGTGTCCGCTTTGGCTTGGGATGGAGCGGATAAATAGCAAAGCTATACGGGTTGGGGCATCCGCCGACAGTATGTCTATTACCGAGTCTTCAACCTCCGGGACCTCCTCCACCTGGAGACTGATATTTACGGCGACTCGCCTCAGAAGATCCTGGTGAGCTCGGAGGTTGATAGGGGATGGGCCCGATGAGGATGTACTCGTCGAGTGAAGAGGAGGACGACAGATCCGGTACGAGTGGTTCCTGTAGGGACTCTTGGTCAGGAGGTACGTCAGGGTCCGGGAGGACCTGAGGGTCTGGTGCCTGAGGAGATTGATCTGTATCCACTGGAGGGGGACGGCTAACAGTGGCCTCCGGTGCGCGATGTTCCGATGGGGCGGAACGTGATGGTACCGTGGATTCGCCTTGGGCCTGGTGATATGCCCAAGGCATCCAAAAGGACCACTGATGAGGACCTTGGTCTGGACCTTGAGCCTCATGGAGAACACGGCTGTGTGGCTCTGAATTGGCATAGGCGGCACTATCAGCGTGTGATGACTCAGACGCGTGCCGCAATGGCCATGGCGGGGCGGAGACTGTTTGAGGATGAGCCCTGTCTTGAGGGTACCGTATTTCGTGCCACACCGGAGAGCGGTACCGGGATCTGTACCGGTACTGAGAGTGTGATTGGGACCTGCGACCGGCGCGGTGCCGGGAGGTCGACTGGGATCTTGGCGCCCTAGGATGAGAGCGGCTGCGGTGCGAACGGTGCCGGGAGCTGGACCAGTGCCTGGAGTATCTGTCCGGTGAGTGGGATCTTGATTGGTGCTGCGAGTACAACCGGTACTGAGGAGGAGATCAGTACTGGGACTGCGAGTGGCACCTGGATCTGGAGCGGTGACGAGATCGAGAACGTTGGCGAGACCTGGATCTTGAGTGCTGTCTGCCTGTGGTGCCGATGGAAGGTGGTCTTACCATGGCAGGCTTGCCTATTGATTGAATAACCCGCACCGGCGGTGCCGGGGGTTGAAGCAGGGCGGGCTCCATTAACGCAATCAGTTCCCTTGCTGTAGCAAATGTCTCTGGCGTAGTGGGAACAATAAGCTCTACCGAGGCATGTGCCGGGGAGCTGTCATGCACCGGACTTGACGGCTATTGCACGACCAGAATCAACGATGCGGAGATTGTCGGTGCCGCGGCAGTTACTCGTGCCAGGCGGCTCAACTTAGATTGCTGCTCAGACTGCGGTGCAGATAGTGGGGCCGCAGGAGCTTTGAGCTTTTTGGCATGCTGGGAGAGGGAGAGGTCTCGGGCCGGTGACGGCTGGTGCCGAGATGTTTTCGCGGTGCCGGCGCTCTCCGGTGCCGATGAGGCACTTCTCCCCAGTGCGGACTGTCCGGCAGCCGGTGCCAAAGGTGAAGGAGTGAGGGCTGCCTCCATTAGGAGCTGCTTAAGGCGAAAGTCCTGCTCCTTTTTCGTCCGCGGCCTGAACGATTTGCAGATCCGGCACTTGTCTGCAAGGTGGGATTCCCCAAGCACTTGAGGCAGGAGTTATGAGGGTCTCCCGTGGGCATCGGCCGGCGGCAGGCCGAGCACAGTTTGAAACCCAGTGAGCCAGGCATGGGCCTGGCCACCGGGTGAGGGAAAGGGCTAATCCCCGACCCTCTGAACTATATACTCTAATTACATTTATGAAAATCTATTAACTAGAACTATAGAGAATAAACTATATACACAATAAGTATTAGAATGAGTGAAAAGCTAGGGAGGTGGAGATCAGCTAAGCTGCGCTCCACTGTTCCAACGACCGACATGGGCGGTAAGAAGGAACTGAGGAGCGGACGGGCCGGCAGGGGTATATATTCGGTGCCATAGTGGCGCCACGCCAGGGGGCGCCCAGCCGACCCACCGAGTGTTGCTAGGGTAAAAATCTTCCGACGGACGTGCATGTGGCGCGCACACATCTAATTGGAATGGATGTGAGCAAGCACTCAAAGAAGAACATGAATAATTTTATGCACTTTCTTACCTGATCACCACGCTTAAGTCCAGCTTCTGCTGCTTTGCTGCCTGTTTCTACTGTCTCTACAAAAATGCCAAAACCCTTGTCACTTCCTCCAACTAGACAGAAAAAGAGTGGCGAGTCTCTGGAAGGTTTCTGCAGAGTAATTTGCCTCCACTTTGCTTTGGCGGCACAGGCAATATTCAACAACCTGAGGTGACCCTTCATTTTCTGTAAATCAGAAGACACACACAAAGGAATGCAATGTTTCTTCATCTCAAATTGGAAGAACAACTGAAAAGAACAGTGCCACAGAAAAAAGAATCAACGAACTTAAGGATCCAATTCTTACTAAAACAACAAACAAATCCTGTTCTTTCATGAAATACCATCAAGGGATAGAAATAAGTAGTTTATACCATTTTACTGTTTGATTCTGTACAACCATATGTACAATTTAGACCAAATAGGACTGTGTTAAAAGCTGAATATAGATGGTCGTCTTCTAGCCCAAGGACTTTTAAAAAGATTCTTAAATCACAGATGATAAAAAAAACCACCTCACTGGAAAGCATGACACTGATAGTTTTTAGTCCTACCGTATCTTCCAAGTTTTTTTCAAATTCTTCCAGAAATCGTGTCATAGCGGGATCTCCTTCAAAATCATTAAAATGATTGTTCACCCACAATAAGACCACTCTGGTGACCTTCAGAAACAAGATAAACATGAGGGTATTTTTAGATGGGTTGGTTCTGGAGTTAATAGTAAGGAAAAAGAGAGGATGTACAATGTAAACATATTTGTTTATGTGGATTTAATCTGATTGCCATTCTCTTCTACACTGAAGTTACACAGGTTTTTCATAGAAGTAAACCAAAAGCAGAGGTCACTTTTACTGCTTTTAAACCATCTGAGTCATTTTCCTTCACCGCACAATTAAACTAATCAGAGAAGGAAAAATCAAATTGGATCTAAGGAGCTGGACTACTATCTACAGTCACACAAAGTACTTTTAGTTTTGCTTAATTCAAAAACTTTGCACTTTTCAAATTGCCATTGTGAATGGTCAATTCTTTAAGCATAATTTCTAGAAAATGTATAGTAATGATAAAACATTACATCCTGAGAACCTTTATCTCCATTTTTTGACAATGCAGTTGACTGTGCTACAGAATTACTATATAACTCTCTTAGTCAGCCTGTCAATTACTCAATCTCTATTAAACAAAAGTGCTCAACAATTTCAGCAGTTTCTTTCGTCTAAAAATAAATTACTTCCTATTTTACTTGCTGAGACAGTTTTTTTTCTTTGCAAGCCCACAAAAAAGTTGTTGTATGCAAAAGTGCTTTTAATTTTATGTTGGCAAAAATGTTATTCAACCCAGGCCCTCCGCCCAAGTCATTTTTAGTATCTACCTCTATATACTCAGCCCATTTTGAAGTTACTCTTTTCATTATGCACAGAAAAGACAAATCTTGAAAGTGCTTGACATGTGTATGACAAACCCAAGGCACAATCCAGATTAATGAGTAGCTGTGTCACCCCTGCCTTCTAGCCTGGGGTGTCCTTTACAATGCTTTGCTGCTGTAGCTTCCAGTCTGGATTGCTCACAAACAGCCTCTGGCATAGAAGTCACTTCCAGTTATGTCTGTGTGTATAATGCAGCCAGCACCTATGCTCTTACTAGCTTGAATTATACTGCAGGGTGACCCCAACACACTCCCAGAGTCCCAGATTTTTCTCCTGAATCATAGAATCATAGACTATTAGGGTTGGAAGGGACCTCAGGAGGTCATCTAGTCCAACCCCCTGCTCCAAGCAGGACCAATCCCCAGATTTTTACCCCCGTTCCCTTAATGGCCCCCTCAGGGATTGAACTCACAACCCTGGGTTTAGTAGGCAAATGCTCAAACCCCTGAGCTATCCCTCCCCCCAAATATATGGAGATGTACCTCTCTCATAGAGCTGGAAGGGAAGGTCATTGAGTCCAGCTCCTTGCCTTCACTAGCAGGACTAAGTATTGGTTTTGCTCTAGATCTCTAAGTAGCCCCTCAAGGATTGAACTCACAACCCTGGGTTTAGCAGGCCAATGCTCAAACCCCTGAGCTATCCCTCCCCTGAAATGTTTGCCCTGTACTGCCCAGCTCTCTCCTGGACAATACAAGTTTATATAGGTCTGTTATTTCATCAATGGGGATATTATGCACATATTTTATCATCCCAAATGGAGTTTCCCAAACACTTAAACACACTGGATTAAACAAAACAATAAAACAAGTTTATTCACTACAAAAAGATAGATTTTAAATGAATACAAGTAACAAGGTATAAGAGTCAGAAATGGTTACAAGAAAAATAAAGAATAAACGCAACTAATGCTTATCTTACCAAACTATGTTAAATTGAAAGCAAAGTTCTTCTCAATACCTGCACTCAACAGTCTTAGTGGCCAAACTTCTTAGGCCAGGACCAGGGGCGGCTCTAGGTATTTTGCCACCCCAAGCACGGCAGGCAGGCTGCCTTCGGCGGTTTGCCTGTGGGAGGTCCCCGGTCCCGCGGATTCGGCGGCACCCCTGCGGGAGGTCCACCGAAGCCGCGGGACCAGCAGACCCTCCGCAGGCATGCTGCCGAAGGCAACCTGGCTTGCTACCCCAGGCTTGCTACCCCAGGCACGCGCTTGGTGTGCTGGTGCCTGGAGCCACCCGTGGTCAGGACCCCTTCTTCTCTTTGATGGCTGCTTTCTTTGTTCCTTCTAGTGCAGTGAATCAGTGGACAAGGAGCGAGAGCAAGAGAGGAGGGGTGCCCTGGGGTGTTTGTCCCCCCTTTTATAGTGTCAGTCCCCTCCCACTTGGAAAATATTTCCAGATGAGATTCAGGATGACAGGCAGTTTGTGTGGAAGGAAACTCTATGCTGTTTCTGTGCTAAGATGTAGATTTTTTGCCCCATCCCTTTTCCTGCCAAAAAAAATTGCCACTTAGCAAATAATGGCCCATCAACCTTGTTTACACCTGGTTGACATGTCAGCTTGCCCTTTGTCTTTGAGGGACTGGTTTGGCCACTCCCCAGACTTCCCTGGAAAACACTTTTAGTCATGACCTCAGCTTATGTTTATAACTTCACATACAATAAAATACTGCTACGTGCATTTTGCCATGACATTACTGATCAGCAAATTATGAGTTTTTAAATGGTATCTCACATTATACAAAGATTATTACAATAGTGTGTAGGATGTGGACATGGGAGTATATTCTATCACAATATGAAATAGTCCTGTCAGACAGACTGCTAAGATCATGTGACAGTTATTCCAGATGTTCTCTGTGGACAATTTTCACATTTTTAATTAAAAAAAAAGTAAGACTAATTGACAAAATGCATGGCACAATAAAGAGAGAAAGAACAACATGAAACAGTTGAAAAGCAGAGAAAAGCCTCTGTAATTTTAAATACCAACTCTTTCGCTGGTCAACAGGTTTTGTTGCAGGTAAACTCTAGTATATATGAAAAAAGTCGGCTAAGAACATTATTGCCATCTTTTTCAAATAGGCTATGAACAAAAACCATCAGACCATATAAATTTTATTTTGCGTACACGTGCATATTCATACAGAACTTCACTTACTTCCATATATAGAAGTATTGTAATTGCATCAATTGTACCATCCACAACCCTTTTCTGTGGTGGCAGTTAACTTCAGGTGCATGGTTTGTAGAAAGCTGCTTAAATCAAATGCACTTGCTGCCTTAAAAACAATGGAAGATAGGTCCAATGCTGTCATGAAAGCAACAGTGATATGCCCAGGAAATCATGGACATTTAATTGCCCTGAATTACTGGCAAAAATGGGTCTTCTGAGAGGGCTGATTGTACCCAGAATATTAGAGGGTACACCGGAAAATATTTGCTCTGTGTGAAATTTGTGAACAATAGGTCTTGACTTAGATTTCAGATACATTGCTATTTACATAATAAGATCAGCAATTACACATTTTAGAGGCTATGAGAGGCATATCTGAATTTAGAATCAAAACTTACATGTGTGCAACTACGTGGAAGAATACCTTTTTATGCTACTGAAATATATTGGTATAAAAATGTGTATTTTTAGATTATCATGGAACTGCCAGACTTTATCAGCACCACAAAAAAGGGTTAAAGATCGATAACTTTTCACCCCAAAAGCTGGTCTGTTCATTCGACACCAACCTTATCCCTGAGGCTGTCCACTTTAAACCACTCCAGCAGTTTATCCCCAACTTCCAATGGGCTTGATAGAAATGTCCTGTATGTTAAAAGGAAATCTTCTATATAAGTTGGGTCCACAATAGAATGTTCTTCTATTAAATGCATGATGAGTCGCTCAGGTGTTGCCTTAAAAACAGAAGTGCAAAGGGCTTTCAGGAAGTATCACACAGTATCATCACCCCAGTGATGATATCCAGGCTTTGAACCACACGTATTGCACTTTTTTTTTTCTTCAAATTATACCGAGTGATTGATAAACGCTTAGAAAGAAAAAGAATCAGTGTGTTTAAGTGCAGTTCACATATTTCAACCTTCCTAAACATTTTGTAGGACTATGCACAATCTTGTCATTTATAATAGCATTTTGTTTGCACAATAACATTCCATCAATTCTTTCGTGTGTTTTAAAATCCCTCTTCTAATCCAACACAACACACATTAATGCATGTAAAGACACTAAATGGTGGTTTCTAACATAAAACCAGAAAATCTGTACTGAACAGATCCTGTTTTATTAATAAGAAGCAGATTTTCTATTTATATAAAAATATAAATCCTTTCTAATCAACTCTCTATTGAGCTGTATTAGGAAAGACAAATGTGAATATATGTTCCAGGTTCCCACTGTATTTTCTGACAAATTAACATTTTTAGAGTTTGACAGGTAGAATATTAAGTAAATAAAGAAAATCACCTTAATGACTATATGTCCTTTTCTGGTTCCACTGCGATCTAGCTCTCTGTGCTCCTTTACCATAACAATTTCTCCTTCTTCCTCGACTTTATGAGTGTTTTTTTCCACATGGTTCAGAATCCGCCAGTAATCCTGCTGGGCTATACAAACAAACTGACCCAGAACAATATGGGGACAATTAATAAATCTGTAATACATAAACACATCTCCACGCACTAAACCTGGGCAAATGTAATGCAATAGCGATAGCATATCATTTGACATCAGTCCAGTCCTGTCCAGTTCCACTAGATATTAAATTGTAAACAGATTCCAAGCGAAATTGATAATCCCTCACACAGTACTACGATGTTACTGTGCAAAGACCAATCTTAAAAGAGAACTTAGCTTGTAAAAAGTGGAAATGATATTTTCTGTTTAACTGTTCTTATAGCATTTCAAACACACACAAATACCATGACCTTAAGTGGTAAATAGTTACTTCAGCATAACACAAAAGTTCCTGTTTCTCAGATGACAGCAATGTACAAGAAAATTGTTCCAAAATAAGAAGGGAGAACCGACAACTAAGGGCTTGTCTATATGGTGTTTTAGTTTGCACTAGAAGGGTGTAAATTCTAGTCCATACTAGCTTATTGGGCACTAACTAACCTGTGTGGAACCTGCTGGCCCACACCAAAAGTTCTCTAGTGTGTGTTAATGTAGCCCTGTAACTTGCACTAGGGAACTTTTAATTAGGGTTGCTGACATTGTATTTCAAAATTAAGGGACCATTTTTTAGCATCCACATCCTCCCCCTTCTCCCGATATTATCATCATCATCATTATTATTAATAATAATCAGTACTTACCTACATTCACCAGTGGTATTTCTTGTCGCTTTTTGCAGCAATCAGCAACTCCTGATCTTGTTGTACAGAGAGGAAAACACCCCTTCTAATAAGGGATTGTTGGCAATCTTACTTTTTAATGCATGCCACCCGGGCCTACATGGCCCATTTAGTGCACAACATGCTAGTGTGCACTGGAATTTACACCCCTCTATTGCAGACTAAAGAATTGTGTAAACATGCCCTAATTTAACAGAGTGCCCACCCTTCCAACTTCCTTTATTCTATTTCTGTTATAAATATCATTATATTAGATGAAACCATATTATCTTTTTTTATTAACCACTTAAAAATGTGCGAAAATTATACATATGTATAATCTTACCTGACAGTCATCTACTTTGGTCCTAACCACTCCATTCATGTACTGTTTATCCAAAGAAGGGGTAATCCCAAAACTATTTCCCATACAGAGACTTTCAGTTTTCCCATCTGGATGGCTGATTTCCACGGTGCCGTTTAAAATAACATACCAAGAATCAAGCTAGAATGAATTTAAAAAAAAGTATGGCTCTCTCAGCAAGTTCTAATAAGAAAGATGAATCAATGCTTATCTTTCAGAAGTATTTGCCCATGTGGTAGTAAATATGCTTTCATTACAATTTTGCAACATTTCATTCAATACAACATGTCAAGAACTGCTGTTTACTGTCCACTGACTTGTAAGCAGTAAGTGACGGACGAGCCAAAATAAAAAAAAAATTATTTCTAGCTTTGCAATCCACCAAGTGCTAATAATTTCCAAATATTTGCATGTGCTGCCGCTACCCTTTTGACAACGAAGCCTATGGTGTGATACTATATTTTTAACATAGGCATTAAAACATGTTCATTGGACACTCAAATTTGCACAAGAGGAGACTTGAGTTAAGCCAGTGGGTAACACTTGCACAAGATCAAAAATATTTTTTAGAAGATTACTTCAGAAAAGGGATATTATTTCCCGGGCAGATAATTTTATTTTTTTTCCTGATAGAAAAGATCCATCCTTTTATGACATTATAAATACAATTTTTGTAAAATAACCCCTAACTATTAGGTAGCAGTACAAAAATAAATTGCAATATACCAGATTACTGTTCAAGTACTATACATACAAATTGTTTAATGCTGTTGTACGTTTAGATTTGAACATATTAAAATCCTGAGTTTCAGTATCATACAGTGCTTAAATTATGTAATGTGCTATAACTTACTTCTTGTCCATCTTCAAGTATGATGGCTCCTGCTTGTTCTACCACTTCAAATATCATAACTGAACAAAGTTCTCTTCTTACAGACATGGTCATGTTTGCAAAGGCTGGGAGTTGATGCATAAATTCCAGTAATTGCTCTATTAGATAAAGGAAACATTGATATCAAGACTGCAAGG
Organism: Gopherus flavomarginatus; assembly: GCF_025201925.1. NCBI lineage: Eukaryota > Metazoa > Chordata > Testudines > Testudinidae > Gopherus > Gopherus flavomarginatus. The sequence goes on from NC_066623.1 coordinate 14,203,264, forward strand.
CCTGTTCCTCTAAGGTACTATACCCCCTGCAGGTATATTAAACCTCAGAGTTAAACTCACTGAAGGAATTGCTCAGTGGTATTTCAATCACTATTAGTGCCTGTGGCTAAATGAGCACAGCATGCATTTTACAATCAACATTAATAAAAGGAACCTGGCTTTTCAATCTTGATTGTGCTCTGATTGACTATTACGGCATCAGTCTAGCTAAGTGTAAAAGCACTGGAACTTTAAGCCTTTAGAAAAGTTATAAAGTACTTTTGCTGAATAATGATTGTAAGATAGATAATATCAATAACATGAAATCATTTTTAGTGTTCACAGAATAATCAGAGGAAAAGTATAAACCATCTCAATTTTTGTTTTAGTGTTAAACTAATGCCACCTTTAGCCTGGCGCATGCAGAAACCTCTTTTTGACTAGGATTCCTTGGAACTTAAATTCAGCCTCTTTATACTGTGATAATAATACCAGCCCTGCCAAAAATTCCAAAACAAATTTGCAGTGTCAGGCAGCTAAATTTACTCCCCATCCCACTCCCACATTAGCAAACTGTAATCATTAAAGTATTTAGCAACTCAGTGCTAATATTTTCAAACATCTAGGTTCTCATAATAAATTTAAGAAGAGAATAATAGTCTAGTTTAGTTTATAAATTCTTTGGGACAACAAGAGTTGGAAAAAATCTCTGAAAAGCATCATCCATAGTTATGAGGCTATATATTTATTAATAATTATGCACTTACACAGATTTCAAAGAAGACTATTATTTGAGTTATAAAATAGATCATATCAAGATCTTTCTCACCAATGTCATCGTCCGTTTTGTCTGCAGGTTCTTTTTCAAGGCACTCTCGTACAACATCTCGCCCCAGTAATGGATCTGAAGTTCTGTCAATATCTTCATCTTCTTCTTCTTCATCTTCAGAGTCCACAGGTGCTTCTGGGAGACCTGTTAAATCTACATCTCCCATATCACTTTCTGTAGCCTGTAGAAGAGAAATGATCAGGCAGTTAATTCAATTTCTACACAGGTTTAACAGTTTATGGTCTAAGCTTATAGGCCCAGTCAGTGTATACCACAAAAATCAAAAAGTATCCTTTGACTAATAATTATGAGCTACAAGTTATGATAACTCAATATGTTTTACCACTTGAATACTTAAGGAAAGATATTACAATGCAATTTACTATTACAGAAAGACTGATATAAATATCTATCTGGTGCATGTACATGTATATGTTTTTATATTTTACATAAAAAGCATACATAAGAGGACAGACGCATTATTTTCATAAATCAGGGATGACTATATATGTTATCACTCATGAACTGTAGTCGTCCCTGACTTATGAAAACAAAAATAGTATGTTGCACCATACTCTATCTTTGTACATATGCTTATAAATGAGAGAAAACTGTTGAAGTGGAATATACAACCACTGCAATTTTACATGTTGCTGTTTGAACTCAAATTATCTAAATGATCTATATCACAATTCAAACAGTTTACTTAGTTTAGTATGTACACATTACACCTCTGGCATTTAGGGCAGTGATGAAGCTCCTCCACTCCTGTCTGTTTCTGGCAAGTCTTTCAATGGGGCACAGCTGGGGAACCATTGAAATATCATACAGTGTAGTTGGAAGAAAAAGTGCTAGGAAGCTTAGATAGTATAGTTATTGCACAACTTTGGACAGCAGAGTTTAATTTCAATTGTTTGACTATGTTAGAAGAAAAGCAGGAGACACTGGAAATGGTTTAGTTAGGTCGCAACTTTAGTCCTAAATGTCTGGGAGTATCTGGCAAATAAAAGTAAGATAATTCCATAATCATTGTACATATACTGGGGGAAGAGGGGGTGAGCCATTGTGGTCCCCAGCCAACCTACCACTGGGACCTAGCCACTCTCCATCCCCAAAGGAAGGCTACAAAGGAGGGGGTTGGCTTCCTGCCATACCATTCACAGGAGCCACAAATCCCTCATTTTTGCTCTTTTAAAGAACACATCCTTTAAGTCCTTTACCAATGCATTTCATCTGATCACTGTTTCCCTTCCCTACAGAGCACCTGCACTGGACATCTGCAGCACACCTACATAATGAATTGCAACACCATAGCCTAAGACCCTTTTCATGTTTACCCCAAATAAGTCCCAATCTGATATGAGGAAGGTGAAAAAAAAAACCACCACCTTGGCCTATCTGGCAGGGAGAGAAAAAGTCCTTCACAGACCCCCAAGCAAGGAGTGATTAGCATAACACAGCGGATCATGACAAAACCTGGTATTTAACTACCACAACGGGTGGGAGGGTAGGTGCTGTTCCACCTGATATAGGCAAAAGAGGACTTTTCTCGCACTGAGTGGAACTAAATAATCTTGCCTCTCTTCTGGACACCAGTGGGGATTGGAGAAAAGGGTCAGCATCCCATGCTGACCTGGTCTGAAGCTGCTGCAGCAAGTCGTTTTGGCTCTCTAGCCTTTAAAGGGGCCACACCTTTTTTCTACAACACAGACAACGTCCCTTGCCACTTCATGTAGCGTGAGGTCATTTAGTGTTCATTCAGTTTGCATATGCGCCCTCCCTCCCCAGTGTCTTCCTCGAAGCTATCCAGCAGTGCACAGGCAATTTCCCAACCCCTTGTTCCTTCTCCACTGCAAAGCCCCTGAGGAAGAACTCCAAAGTTGAGGGGAGAAGGGCAGGTTGTAAAGCACCCATAGGGGGATACATCTCGAAGAATCATCATTACTCACAAGGTGACTAACTTCCTCTTTTGTGATATGACATCATGTCATTTTGCCTGATTCTTGCAGTGAGTGACTTCCTCTTCTTCTTCAGTAGTGTCCCTATAGGTGCTCAACTGTAGGTGACTTCACAGCAGTGTCCCCTATGAAGGGCTGGGACTTGAAAGTGGAGTCTGTTACTACAGAGTGCTGAGGAGCCGAAGATGGCGTAGGAGGCTGAATCTCAGTTTTTGCATAATGTTCTGCAAAAGCGTGAGCAGAAGCTCAAAACTTTGCAGATTGCTGAGACAGGAATGCAACTGAGGTAGAAACTGACCTCATGGAGTTAGTACAGACCCCGGACTAGGCAGCAGGTTATGTCCTTGATAACAGAGGTTAATGCAACCCGAAACCCATTTGGATTGTCTTTGAGCTGATATCACGGTGCCTCCGGATTTTTCCCTGAACAAAAGGAAGAGTTTAGAGGACTTCCTGAACTCCTTAGTCCTGTCCAAGTAGAATGCTAGTGCTCTTCTAACAGCTACCATATCCAGAATTGCCTCCGTTGACACTTTGTGGTTTTGGGAAAAAACAGGAAGATGGATCTGTTGATTCATATGGAAAGTGGAGGTAACTTTATGCAGAAACTTGGGATGCAGCCTCAATGTTACTTTGTCTTTAAAAAAAGACTGTGTATCGTGGGTGTGCCATTAGGGCCACTATTTCTCCTGTGTGTCTAGCTGAGGTGATGGCAATTAGAAATGGTGTCTTCATGGACAGGTATAAAAAAGAGGAAGTTGCCATGGGCTTAAAGGGAGGTCTAACCAAAGCCCTGAGAACTTGGTTAAGATCCCAGACTGGAGTGGGTGCTCTCACATGTGGGAAGAGATTCCCAATGCCGATAAGGAATCCACGTGTCAGCAGGTGAGCTAACACTGAGTAGCCGTCTACCTGACAGTGGAAAGCCATTATAGCCACAAGATGTACCTTAAGGGAGCTGAATGAGAGTTCTTACTACTTGAGGTCTAAAATGTAGTCTAAAATCAGAGGAAAGGAAGACAAGGTTGGAGCTATGTACTTAGAATGACATCAAACTTGGAATCCTTTCCGTTTTTGTAGGGAAGTACGTCAAGTGGTCAACTTTTGGCTATGCAGCAACACATCTTTTACCTCATCAAGATATTCTGCCTCTAAGTCTTGGAACCAAAAAGGAGCCATGCCTGAAGGCAGAGGACCCGCAGGTCGGGGTGAAGATCAGCCTGTCGCTTTGAGAGAGCAGGTGGACAATGGGCCAAAGTGGAACTAGAGGACATATTGCCATCTGTCAGATAGGGAAACCAGACATGCCTTGGCCAGTAGGGGGCAATCAGAATAACTCTGGCTTTCTCTCATTGAATTTTCAACAGGACCTTGGATAGAAGAGGAAACAGGGAAAAGGCATACAAAAGATCCTTGTCACATGGGAGGATGAGGGCGTCTCCCAGCAAACGTTTCCCCAGGCTGGCCCTGGAGCAGTAACAAGGGCATTTCTTATTTCAGTAAGTAGTGAAGAGACCTGTAATTAGGGTTCACCAAAGGGCAAATATGTCTTGAAACACCTCTGAGTTCAGTTACCATTTGTGGTTGTGAGAAAAATTCCGACTGAGACTGTCAGATGTCACGTTCAGTGTTCCTGGTAGACAGACAGCTGAGAAAAGCAGGTTGTAATGGATGCACCAATTTCAAAGTTTGAGTGCTTTGGAGGGAGCTATGGCACCCCCAGTGATTTACGTAAAACATACAGGTCACATTGTCTGTCATGACCTTTGTTTACATGTTTTTGATGAAAGGCAAAAAGTCTGCACAGGTATTCTTGACAGCCCTTAGCTCTCATAGATTGATATGGAGGGTGACTTCTGTAGAAGACCACTTGCCTTGAATCTTGAACTCCTCAGCCTATTAAGGAGGCATTCACCATTAGAGTAAGCGTCAGTGGCAGGTGTACAAAAAGAACACCTGCTTGGACACTGGATGGGTCTTTCCATCAGTCCAGGGAATGTAAACTGCTATCACTGCCCTGCGCAGTGATAGCAGTTTAGCTAGTCTGTCCCTGTTTGGGAAACAGACAGAAGTGAGCCACATCCGAAGACACTGCACGAACATCTGAGCATTTGGGGTAACAAAGGTACATTCTGTCTTATGACCTAGCACCTTTTTATGTTTTTGAAGACTGGACATTGATTTATATTATAAGGAATAATTTTGATTGATTAAATCACAAACAGTTACAATTTTATCTTCTCATTCCTAGAACAAAGCATTGTGGTGAGCAATATCAATGTATTGCATTAAATGCTAACCTCTTATATTAGGGCTGTCAAGCGATTACAAAATGTGCGTGCAATTAATTGCACTGTTCAACAATAATGGATTACCATTTATTTAAACAGTTTGGGATGTTTTCTAAATATTAAACTATATTGATTTCAATTACAACACAGAATACAAAGTGTACAGTGCTCACTTTATTTTTTATTACAAGTATTTGCCCTATTAAAAAAAAAAAACAAAAGAAATAGAATTTTTCAATTCACCTAATACAAGCTTTGTAGTGCAATTTCTTTATCATGAAAGTTGACTTACAAACCTAGAATTATGTGTCATCCGCATGGAAGCATGTCCTCTGGAATGGTGGCCGAAGCATGAGGCGGCACACGAACGTTTAGCATAACTGACATGTAATTAACTGGCAATGCAGACTACAAAAGTGCCATGCAAATGCTTGTTTTCACTTTCTGGTGACAAGAAGCAGGCAGCCTTATCTGTAAATGTAAACAAACTTGTTTGTCTTAGCAACTGGCTGAACAAGAAGTAGGACTGAGTGTAGGCTCTGAAGTTTTACATTGTTTTGTTTTTGATTGGTTATGTAACAAACAAACAAAAAGTTTACATTTGTAAGTTGTATTTTCACAACAAACAGATTGCACTATAGTACTTGTATGAGGTGAATTGAAAAATACTATTTTTTTTTATCATTTTTACAGTGCAAATATTTGTAATAAAAATAATATACACTATGATTTCAATTACAACACAGAATACAATATATATGAAAATGTAGAAAAACATCCAAAATATTTAATAAATTTCAACTGGTATTCTGTTCTTTAACAGTGCGCTCAATCAAGATTAATTTTTTAAATCACAATTACTTTTTTTTAGTTAATTACGTGAGTTAACTGCGATTAATTGACAGCCCTAATAAACATTTAGACTTTTATATGCTCCGGATGGGGATGCAGTCTCTGGGGTAGGGCCAGAAATAAGGAGTTCATGGTGCGAGAAGGGGCTCGGGCTAGGGCAGAGGGTTGGGGTGCAGGGGGGAGGGAGGATGAGGGCTCTGGCTGGGGGTGCGGGATCTGGGGTGGGGCTCAAGATGAGGGGCTGGCGGAGCAGGAGGATCTCCGGGCTAGGACCAAGGGGTTTGGAGGGCAGGAGGGGTTCAGGAGTGTAGGCTCTGGGTGGCACTTAACTCAAGCAGCTCCCAGAAGCCACGGCATGCCTCCCCTCCAGCTCCCACACAGAGGGGCAGCCAGGAGGCTCTAAACACCGCCCTGCCCACAGCACTGTCCCTGCAGCTCCCACTGGCTGTGGTTCCAAGCCAATGGGAGCTGCAGGGGAGGTGCTTAGGGCAGTGGCAGTGTGCAGAGTCCCCTCGCTACCCCTACATGTAGGAGTCAAAGGGGGAAGATGCCGCTGCTTCCAGGAGCCACGCAGCACCACAGCATGTGCAGAGTGGGGCAAGCCCCCGCTCCCGCTCCCTAGCTGGAGCGCCAGAGCAGGGCAAGCCTCAGATCCTGCTTCCTGGCAGGAGCTCAAGGACCAGATTAAAACACTTGAAGGGCCGGATGCGGCTCCCTGGACATAGTTTTCCCACCCCTGCATTAACTGCTTTGGAATTAAGCCCAAGTGCAAACTGTGTTTGGAGAGAGTCTGAACAGCACAGCACCTTATTCAATGATTTCTAGCCTTTCTACAGCTAGTTAGCCTGAATTTTTATTATGTTTCTCAATCAGAGCAACACAGATTGTGGACCTCACTTTCCAGTTTGACAAGCTCAAGCTAAAATACTAAAGCTTAAGCATATATGCAGAATAAGGGGAGGAGGTTTGCTTGTTTGGTTCTGTTTTTTTCTGATTTAGGTGATAATCAGCCAATAAAAGACATGCAACCCTTCTTTCTACAGGCAAAAGGAAGAAGTGCTAGATTGCATCCAGCCGCTTCAGGAATGCATAAGGGGGAGGGACAAGAAGCAATCACTACCTTCCAGACCTCTGAGCAATCGGGATATAATGACAGTCCACACAGACCCAGTCTGAAACTGCCACAAAAAGTCACTCTGGCTCTGTAGGGTGACATGTTTGCCTACAAGCCAGACAACAGCCTCCACCACTTAATGTGCGGTGCGGTCATTCCCCAAGGGTAAAAGTGAACTTTCTTTTGTTATGCCCTAGTCTACTATGCCCGTAAACAAATAATTACCTAAGAAATAATAGATGGTTCTTAAACTGTGTCCCAAGGACCACTTACAGATGGCCCACAAAGTCTTCACAGGTTATATAGTGATGGGAGAAAATCTGGGGGCTTTGGACAGCACACATTGAGCTATCTGTAGAAACAGCTGTTCCTGCTGCCAAGAATGATACCACACTGTCAACTTCAAAATTCCTTGATGAACTGTTAAATCCACTAAAATTCATTTATTTTTCAATGAACAGAATGTGTGCCGGTTGTATAGCCTGTGAGCACATTTAGATAATAAATACACAATTCTTTAATTTCTGATACATACATTGGCAATAATAACCAGTCAAAATGCCACCATCCCCCAGCAGAATGCAATCACTGACTCATCTCCACAAAATCATTACACAAATAAGGACCTGCAGGATGAGAAGGTGCAAGGAACCCTATTAATAAAAGACGGTTACTCACCTTGTAACTGGTGTTCTTCGAGATGTGTTGCTCATATCCATTCCAGGTAGGTGTACGCGCCGCGCGTGCACGTTTGCCGGAAATTTTTTTACCCTAGCAACTCCAGTGGGCCGGCAGGTCGCCCCCTAGAGTGAGGCCACTATGGCACTTGATATATAACCCTGCCGGCCCGCCCACTCCTCAGTTCCTTCTTGCCGGCTACTCCGACAGTGGGGAAGGAGGGCGGGTGTGGAATGGATATGAGCAACACATCTCGAAGAACACCAGTTACAAGGTGAGTAACCGTCTTTTCTTCTTCGAGTGATTGCTCATATCCATTCCAGGTAGGTGAATCCCAAGCCTTACCTAGGCGGAGTGAGAAGCCGCGGCCTGGAGCACTGCAGAGCCAAAGGCCGCATCATCTCTGGACTGCTGAACCAGGGCATAATGGGAAGCAAATGTGTGGACCGATGACCAGGTCTTGGATTGGCACGCGGGCAAGGAAAGCCAGCGATGACGCCTGTGCTCTGGTGGAGTGAGCAGTCACATGGCCCGTCGGAATGTGGGCCAGGTCATAACAGGTCCTGATACGGGAGGTAACCCAGGAAGATATCCTCTGCGAGGAAATCGGTAGTCCCTTGACCCAGTCCGCTACCGCCACGAATAACTGGGGGGACTTGCGGAATGGTTTGGTCCTGTCCACATAAAATGCTAGCACCCGACGGACATCTAGCAAGTGGAGCTGTTGCTCCCTGCGGGACGAATGGGGATTTGGGAAAAAGACGGGGAGGAAGATCTCCTGGTTAATGTGGAAAGCTGAGACCACCTTGGGAAGAAAGGCAGAGTGTGGTGTCAGCTGCACCTTGTCTTTATGGAAGACTGTATACGGGGGATTTACTGTGAGGGCCCGTAGTTCCGACACCCGTCTAGCTGAGGTGATGGCCACTAAAAAGGCGGTCTTCCATGAGAGATAGAGCAGGGAGCAAGTAGCTAACGGCTCAAATGGAGGACCCATGAGCCGAGTTAGGACCAGGTTGAGATCCCATGAAGGGGCAGGAGGGCGGATCTCTGGATAGAGACGTTCCAGTCCCTTCAGGAATCTCGCCACCATAGGGTGGGAGAAGACGGAACGTCCGTCCCCTCCAGGATGAAACGTGGAAATAGCCGCTAGGTGAACCCGAAGGGACGACAACGCCAGACCCTGGGCCTTGAGGGATCAGATGTAGTCCAGAATAGTGGTGATGGGAATCTCCATAGGGAGAAGACCTTTCTCCGAACACCAACAGGAGAAACGCTTCCACTTAGCCGAGTAAGTAGCCCTGGTGGAAGGCTTTCTATGCCCAGGAGAACCTCCCGAACCGGGGTAGAGCAGCGTAACTCGGAGCCTGTCAACCACGCAGGAGCCATGCCGTAAGGTGCAGAGATCGAAGGTCCGGGTGACAGAGCCTGCCGTGGTCCTGGGTGATCAGGTCCAGATGAAGGGGCAGGGCAACTGGGTTGGCTACTGAGAGGTCCAGCAACATGGGGTACCAATGTTGTCTGGCCCACGCTGGAGCTATCAGAATCACGCGAGCTCTGTCTCTGCGCACCTTGAGGAGGACCCTGTGTATCAGCAGAAAGGGAGGGAACGCGTAAAACAGGTGGGTCGCCCATGGGATCAGGAAGGCATCCGCTATAGGCCCGGGCTCCCGACCCTGAAAGGAGCAGAATGCTCGACATTTCCTGTTCTCCCTGGACGCGAAGAGGTCCATCCGGGGACGACCCCACCTCTGGAAGAGTGAGAGGGCGACGTCTGGGCGGAGGGACCACTCGTGCGAGCGGAAGGACCTGCTCAGTCGATCCGCTAGAGTGTTTCGTACTCCCGGGAGATAGGAGGCGGAAAGGTGAACGGCATGGGCTATACAAAACTCCCAGAGATGCATCGCCTCGAGACATAGGGGAGAGGACCTGGTGTCGCCCTGCTTGTTGATGTAGAACATGGTCGTCGTGTTGTCGGTGAACACCCCCACACAATGACCTTGAAGGTGATGGACGAACGCTTGACAAGCAAGACGGATCGCTCTCAACTCCCGTATGTTGATGTGGAGGTCCAGCTCCTAAGGGGTCCACAGGCCCTGAGTTCTTCGGGCGCCGCAGTGTGCCCCCCAGCCCAGATCTGAGGCGTCCGTCGTCAGGGATGCCGAGGGCTGGGGCGGATGGAACGGGAGCCCCGCACAGACTACGGACTGGTCCAGCCACCACCGAAGGGAGTCCAGTACCCTTTGGGGAACGGTGACAACTGTGTCCAACGAATGTCTGGTCGGCCGGTACTGCGCGATGAGCCAAGACTGAAGAGGCCTCATGCGGAGTCGGGCATACGCTGTCACGAACGTACAGGCCGCCATATGTCCCAGGAGGGCCAGACATGTTCTTAGAGAGGTCAGCGGGGCCGCCTGCAAGCGCAGAATGATGGCCGACAGCGACTGGAACCTGGGCAAGGGTAGCAAGGCCCTGGCTAGGGTAGAGTCCAGAACGGCCCCGATGAACTCTATCCTCTGCGTGGGGAGCAGAGTAGACTTGTCCACGTTGATCACGAGGCCTAGGGCAGCAAAGAGGCTGCTGATCCTGCGGACGTGGTCGCGGACCTGCAGCTCCGATGTGCCCCGGATCAGCCAGTCGTCGAGGTAGGAGAACACGTGAATGCGGCCGCGCCGGAGGTATGCGACGACGACTGCCTTGCATTTCGTGAACACCCTCGGGGCCGTAGAGAGGCCAAACGGGAGGACCGCAAATTGATAATGTTGGCGGTTGACCACAAAGCGGAGGAAACGCCTGTGCTGGGGGGATATGGCGATATAGAAGTAAGCGTCCTGCATGTCGAGGGCGGCGTACCAGTCTCTGGGATCCAGGGATGGGATGATGGTTCCAAGGGATACCATACGGAACTTCAACTTTACCATATACTTGTTGAGTTCCCGCAGGTCGAGGAGAGGCCTGAGGCCCCCCTTGGATTTGAGGATTAGAAAGTAGTGGGAATAAAACCCCTTGCCCTTCTCGCTCTCTGGAACCTCCTCTATGACTCCCTTGACGAGGAGTGTCTGCACCTCCTGATGGAGGAATTGCTCGTGAGAGGTGTCCCTGAAGAGGGACGAGGGTGGTGGGTGGGAGGGAAGGGGCGATGAAAACTGCAGGCGATAACCGGCCTGCACAGTGTGCAAGACCCAACGGTCCGATGTTATTTGGGTCCATGCCGGGAGGAAAAATGAAAGACGCTTGGAAAACTGCGGGGAAGGATCCAGAGGGGAAACTGGTACTGCGCCCTTGGGTGCACCTTCAAAATGAAGGCTTGGGTCCAGGAGGGGCCTTGGCGGAGCCTTGGTTTTGCCCCGTTTGGCCACCCGACTGTCTGCGTCGGTTGTTCCTGCCGCGGCGCCTATTAAGGTCCTGCCGCGGACGGAACTGAGGATACGGCCGACGCTGCTGTTGTTAGTTCTGCTGCCGGAATGGCCTGCGCTGTGTCGCAGGCATATGCATCCCCAAAGACCGTATTATGACCCTATTGTCTTTAAGATCCTTTAGTCTGGGGTCTGTCTTAGCAGAAAACAGGCCCTGGCCTTCGAAGGGGAGGTCCTGGATAGTATGCTGGAGCTCTGGCAGAAGGCCAGAGACCTGAAGCCAGGAAATGCAGCGCATCATAAGCCCTGAGGCAAGGGTCCGAGCGGCCGAGTCCGCAGCATCTAAGGAGGCTTGTAGCGAGGTCCTCGCTACCTTTTTGCCCTCATCCAGAATGGTGGTAAACTCCTGACGGGCGTCCTGCGGTAACAGCTCTGCAAATTTTCCCGCCGCCACCCAAGAGTTAAAGGAGTAGCGGCTAAGGAGGGCCTGCTGGTTCGAGACCCTGAGCTGTAGCGCCCCCGCTGAATAGACCTTGCGGCCCAGGAGGTCCATCCGCCTCGCCTCCTTAGACTTGGGCGCCGGGGCCTCTTGACCATGGCGCTCCCTGTCGTTCACCGACTGGACCACAAGGGAGCAGGGTGTCGGGTGAACATGCAGGTATTCATAGCCCTTCGAGGGGGCCATGTACTTCCTTTTCACTCCTCGAACGGTCGGAGGGATGGAGGCCAGTGACTGCCAGATAGTAGCGGCGTTGGCCTGAATAGTCTTGATAAAAGGCAGGGCCACTCTGGTGGGCGCATCGGCGGAGAGGATGCTCACCACAGGGTCCTCGATTTCAGAGACCTCCTCTGCTTGAATGTCCAGGTTTTGTGCCACGCGTCGGAGGAGGTCCTGGTGTGCCCTAAGATCTAGAGGGGGAGGGCTGGAGGACGAGGTACCCGCCACTGCCTCATCAGGGGAAGACGACAAGGAAACCCCTGGCAACAGAGCGTCCACGGGGGGTTCTGTCTGGGGCTGCACCTCCGTCACTAGAGGGAGCTCTGGGTCCTGGTGGCTGGACCTGTCTTCTGCTTCCGGGGAGGGAGGGGCTCTAGACACCGTTGCCTCTGGTGGCCTGCATTCCGCCGCAGGGCGGGGAGTGATATGTTGCGGACCCTGGGCTTGGCGGTACGCCCATGGGGTCCAAAACCCCCACTGTTGAGGCCCTCGTTCCTGAGGTGGACGGTCCTGAAACAGGGCCGAGTGTCTGTCCTGGCCCAGCGTATAGGCGCTCACTACCTGAGAGGACATGGATGGCTCCCTTGAAGGCCACGGAGGCGCTGAGCCAGTTTGATAGACCTCTCTATATGCCGACGCCGACGATCTCCTCGGTGCCGAGGATCGGTACCGCGAGCCATACCGGTGCCGGGATTGGGACTGGGAACGGCGTGGTAGTCGGTGCCGGGATCCCGATCGGGATCTGCCTCGAGGTCGGTGCCGAGAGCGGGACCGCGATCTTCGTTCAGCATGGTGCCGGGATGGCAGTGGGGACCGGGACCTGCCACCGAAGCGGTGCCGGGAGGTCGACCGGGATCGGGACCTATCACCGGCTCGGTGCCGGGAGGTCAACCGAGGAGCTGAACGCCGAGGTGAACGGCTCCTAGAGTCTCGGTGCCGGTGGTAAGAGGAGCCAGACCGGGACCGTGCAGATGCTGATCGGTGCCGCGAGTGCGACCGGTACCGCCGAGGAGAATGGTGCCGGGACTGCGAGCGGCGCCCCGAGCGCGAGCGTTCACATCTCCGGGGCGATCGGTGCCTGGACTCCGGAGACAGCGCTCTCAGCATCGGTCTGCCTCTAGAGGTTACCCGTCCCGGGGGTGCCGTGGTTTGAGGCTGTGATGGCTCCGTGAGCGCTATCAAGTCCCGTGCCGAGGCAAAGGTCTCCGGCGTAGATGGGACTAATAGCTCAACCCCTGATCTCAAGGGGGAGCTAGGAGGGGCTGGACTCGACGGACCTTCCGGACCCGGAGTCGACAGCAGCCCTGCAGGCGGTGCCGCGGCCAAGGTAGGTGCCGGGCGTTCCACTCGAGCCTGCCTAGATGGTGTTGCAGACGTCGAGGGTCTTGGATCTGCTCCCGGTGCCAGGGATGGACAGTGCCGAGGAGTCTTGCCGGTGCCGGCGCGGTCTGGTGCCGGAGTAGAAGTGGCCAGTTGCGCCGCCGGTACCGGAGTCAGTGCCGCTTCCATTAGGAGAGCGCGGAGTCTTTGATCCCTCTCCTTCTTTGTGCGAGGCTTAAAGGCCTTGCATATACGACACTTCTCAATGATGTGCGATTCCCCCAGGCACTTGAGGAACGCGTCGTGGGGATCACTAGTCGGCATCGGCTTCTTGCATGCCGAGCACTGCTTGAAGCCCGGCGAACCAGGCATGAGCCCGGTGCCGGGCGCCGGGAAGGGCAACGGCCCACCCGCAAACAAGTTATACAAAATATACAATAAACAATTAACTAATATACTACTTTAAACTGTCTATAAAACTATTTACAACTACGACTACGAACAGTGTACAAGAGAGCTAGGTACGTGGAGGACAGCAAGCCGCACTCCACAGTTCCAGCAACCGACACGGCGGTAAGAAGGAACTGAGGAGCGGGCGGGCCGGCAGGGGTATATATCAAGTGCCATAGTGGCGCCACTCTAGGGGGCGACCTGCTGGCCCACTGGAGTTGCTAGGGTAAAAAAGTTTCCGGCAAACGTGCACGCGCGGTGAGCACACCTACCTGGAATGGATATGAGCAATCACTCGAAGAAGAAACTAGCATTTACCTAAGGCAAAAAAAAAAATAAAAATAAAAAATAAAAAAGCTTGAGTAAAACAATGGGCATTACACATCATGTCTGGAAGGTCAAACTCTAGTTCTCACAGACAGCAAACTTTAGTTTTCAGTTTTCAATTTTACATAATATAAACACAACCCTGTAATTACACACATTTATATACAAAATGTACAAACAACAAGGTGACACAACTGCATTTGCAAAAAGCTATGCCCTCCGGATTGACCTATGTTGTAGATCTGAAAGACTCTTAAGAGCTAAAATGTTTAGTACTTTAAACAGACTAATATTTACTCCTTAAGAGAACAAAATGCATCAGTCTCACAAACCAGCACCAAAATAAAAATAGCAACTTAATCTACTCTATGAATGATTTAACATTTCATTTCATATTAAGTAGAACTACTGTAAAAGCAACGATTCTAAGCACGTCAATTACGAAAAGGTCAGCAGTTGTCACCTTGTTTACCATTGTGGATGAACATTAATTATTAACCAACACTAGATCAATGATAAGAACAGCCTCCAAGTCCAAACTGCACATAAATTAGTTGAAGAGACGTATTTATTCTGTTTTTGTTTTTTACAGAAGCTAGCCTATGCCAGGGAAATAGTCTAAGAGGAATGAAGAAATGGCCTTTCAGACAATCTCCTTAATTCACAATAGTGCCACAGAATGGCGCACCTTCCTTTTAGCCTGATTTCTTCTAAAAACGCAGACTCGAATCTTCTTAAAAACATACAGACATCATCAGTATGTTCCAATAAACTTTTGGAACTTTTAACTCTTATAAAGCATTTAAGTTACGAAGGAACCCTAATATTATTAAAACAAAATATATTTCAGAGGCATGTAGAGCTATTTAGGACCAAAGTTTCAGCTGTCTAAAAACTGTTAGCACATCATGATGCTGCGTTTCAGTCTCCCAATTTGCCAAACGGGAAAGAACACAGCTTCAGTCACTATCATTACACAGCAGAGATATTTAAAGTTTAAATGAAAACAAGAGGTATGTCAACTCAGCAGGCAATGAGAAAGCAACATAGACAGAACAAGTTAACAACCAGCTCTATTCTCTGAAATGCTGACAGTATCCATGGCAAGAAGGGAAGTATTACATCAAAGCTGTGATCTTGTGGTCCTCAAGAACCAAGGTAAAATGCTATAATAGTTTATAATTTCTTAATAGTTAAAATATGGAGAGTAAAATCACAGCAATGTAGAAATTATAAGTACCTGATGGTTTTTTTAAGGGGAGGCTAAATTAAGATCAAGAACTTAAAGTGTAAAAAACATTACATTAATGTTTTAATTATTCTAGAACCAAGCCTTACAAATCCAAGAAATTCAGATTAACATTACACATAACTGAAATCCAGAAAAAGGCTCGTAAGATATAGAAATGTATAGCTGAGGCACCCAAGTAACTTTCATTCTGTTCTGTAGTGGCATTATGAAATAACCATTTGATAATGAATGATGCATTTCAGCATTTGTAGCTTCAGATTAGATTAAACTGTACTTCTAAAGAATAGTTTTTCTCTCATTTTCCCACCTTGTGGTGTCACTATATGAAGAAATTCACACTACACATTATCTTTCACACTGGAATGCGACATAGAAGTTCTCTGTGAAAGGCACTTTATACACACTGACTGGTACTCCTGAAGGAATTCAGTGCCAAAAATTTTAAAATTCTAAGCACAATATTGTAAAATTCTGCATATTTTGTCAGTAAATAAATGTGGAGGCTCCAGCATGGCAGTGAGGAGCAGAGGCCATTGGCTACATAGAGGTGGGAGAACATCCTGTAGCCTTCCCCCTGGACATGAACTTGGTGGCAAGGCTGCACCCAACCCTGACACAAGGCAAGGGCCAGGGCTAAGCCTGAAACACCCCAGGGCCCTGTCCCTCTGTGTCAGGTGCACCAAGACAGCAAGTGAGAGAGACAGTCTCTCACACGCATGCCTAGCCCTAGCTCCCAATCCAGGTGTGGGACAGGCAGGCTCAGCCCAGCAGGATCCAAGTGTGGAGGGACTTAGTGTGTGGGGATCCAGGTGTGGGGTGCAAGGATTGTGTGTGGGGAAATCTGGGTGCGGGCAGCTCCAGGAAGTGGGGGTCGGGGTGCAGGGGATCAGGTATTGGGGGAGTGGGGCTTGGAGAGGCAGGGGTCTGGCTCGGACTCAGTGGAGTCTGGGGTTGTGTGCAGTGAACTTCTTGGGGTGGTCCAGGTGCAGGGAGGGGGGGCATGTTGGGGTTTCATTGTGTGGGGCTCAGAGGATGACCTGGGTGCAGGGATAGGGATCCAGATGCAAGAGTGGTGGGGCTTAGTGGGGAGATCCAAGTGCAGGGAGTGGAGTTCAGCAGCAGGGTTTGGCTGCAAGGGGGTGAAGCTCAGCAGGGTGAGGGTTCAAGTGTGGTGAGCTCGGTGGGGTGGGGGTTCTGGGCATGGCGGGGTTCTGGATGCACAGGGGTTAGGCGGACAGGGGATCAACTCCTGTATAGTGACTGCTCCCTCTGCAGCTGAGGAGCGATGGGGGCAGAAATTAGGGGGCAATGGAAGTGGTGCAGAGCTTCCTGAAGCCAGGGGAGGTTTCTGGGGGTTGGTATGACCAAACCCCAGATGCTCCTTGCAGGGGAAGTAGTAGTCCTGTCCTCCCCTACCCCCAGCCCAGCTGGGACTATCAGCTGAGCCTGGTGCAGGGTACGAGCCCCAGTTGGGGCATCCCCAGCCCCACCATGGTGATTTATCTCTTAGACGGCTGCACTGGGCGCCCGAAACGATGGGACCAGGCTGCTGGTGACAGGCGCATGACTGCTCTTGCGGCTTCCCTTTGCTTCCCTGTCAGAAGTAATTTTTCTGCAGGGAAGGAAAGAAATCTGTGAGAAACATGAATTCTGCATGCGCACAGTGGTGCAGAATTTCTCCACGAGTAGACTAGGTCATTTTCTTAGGAATTAACTTTCAAGGTATGGTCAAAGCTCTTATGGCCCAACTCACTGTAATGTTAGAAACACAACACTGATTGGGAGCACTGCTGCACAACAGCTCTGACAGCCAGCACCAAAAGTGCTGAATGGAAGAGATGAAGACGCAAAGAAAAACAAGGAGAATGGCACAACTAAATGGAAAGCAAGAAGGTAAATTAAGATCTGACAATCAATAATAGTGTGACAGTTTACAAAGGCAGTGCAAGATCTTACACTTGATACATAAAACTCTTATTAAACTAGGAACAAGACCCTTTTCCTCAAAGATGATAGGGATCAGTTGGGTGTCCTTGAGGACGTCATTATATATGACTATTTAACTTCCCCCGTTTCTATCTAAACTAAAAAATTTTGCAAAAAGTACTCCAATGCACTTACAGTAATAGGTGCAAGGTAAGTTTTAAGATAAAATTTAAAAACTGCCACTTCATGCAAAATAAATACATTTTAATTAATAGTTTTGAATTAAATTAATCTACGTATTTTCTTGATCTTAAAAACAGTATGCTGCAATCTGTTGACCAACACAGTTTCTGTAGCACTCGAAGCAAGTCAGAAATTATAGATTCATGAATAGCTATATATTCAAAGGGCCAGCTCCTTGACTCTTCTTAAGTTCCCTTTGTGCTGCTTCAGCAGCTCTAAACAGACTTAAGGCTTGTCTTCACTACTAGGGTAAGTCGACCTAAGTTACACTATTCTATTCCAGCTATGTGAATAACACAGCTGGAATCGATGTAGCTTAAGTCAATTTACCATGATGTCTTCACTGCATTGTGTCCACAGGGGGCAGTCTCCCGTCAACTTACATTACTCGTCTTGGAGAGGTGGAGCACCAGAGTCGACGAGAGGGCGCTCTGCTGTCGATTTAGAGGGTCTTCACTAGATCCGCTAAATTGACACCCACTGCATTGATTGCAGCAGCATCAATCTCCCCGGTCGTGAAGACAAGCCCTTAAAGTTACCCAAAGAGGGTAGCTGATGATTCCTGTAGTGTAGGGGTTGCTCCAGGGTGGGCTGGGCACAGGCAAGGTGTGTGTCAGGGATAGGAACAGGCAGAGTTGGAGCACAAAGTGCTCCAGTAATCCTTGTTGGCAGATCAGCTCCTTGAGGGCTTTTACCTGCCAGTGTGTGTAAGTGCAGCCCTGAGAAGACAAACTTGGGCCAGTTCAACATCCAGCAGTTCCCAGAATTTGGGGCAGATTGTGGAAGGGGGAAGTACCATAAACAATGCCTACCTCCTCAAGTGCAGTGTTCTGCTCCAGATCTAACCCTATCTCTTTATCTAGAGAGAGATATCCTAATACTCTAGGAGGCATTCATATAATGTCGCTGGTTTTGTTTTCATGTTCTGTTCGCTGCACTGACTAAACAAAACTACAATAGTGAAGTCTGAAATTACAGCAAAACTAATTAATAACCCCAAACTTTTTAAATGAAGTTAAGGTGTTTGAATGAACTACGCTGTGGCTGTGTGAACTCTTCCCTGCACAAATGGAAAGCTGCTTGTGAACTGTACCCTGCAGTTTTTTCCACAGGTATTGGAAATTAGTTGAGCCATATCTATTCTCTTGGAGGATTAAATGGGTTAGGTTTTAGATTAAATCTGATTATTTCACACAGCTCTGCTTATCTCTTTGTTCGGGAAGCATTACAAGAAATGAAACACTGAGTTTTATCCACAAGAAAAAGAAAATATCTGGCTGAAAGTTCACCATCTGGTGGGTCTTATTGCTACTATGAAAACGTATACAAATAAAATGAGAACAGTCAGCTGTGGTCATTCATTTGATGTTAGAGACATAGGCACAACACCATGGACAGTCAGTTTGAAAGCTCTGTCTACATCCGTTGTTCTAGCAATGATGGGGAAAAAGTCTTAAATTACTTATTTTCAATTGTTTGTGAAATCAATTAAGGGTTTATGAGAATTTCTCCGACTATATAGCATTAGACAGCAGTAATTTTCTGCTCATCTAGAATTCAACAGGGGAGTGTTCTTTTCCTGTTTAACATCCTGGAGACAGAAATAGCCGGGATCAGCGAAACTCTTTTTCAACACTATAGCATGTAGAAATCTAAACCGTGTTAACAAAACTGCAAAAGAGGTAACAAAATTTTCCAGTGTTCTCAATCTCCCTTTCCTTTCCTCTCCTGACCTCTCCTTCTGTCATTAGCATCATACCAACCATTGGAAAGAAATGAAAAAGATTCTATAAACAATTTTAAGGTTCCATAAATTAAAATGTTTCATTTCAAGTTTAGTTCACCTTAATCAAACTTTTTGTGTTCAAAACACTACTCTTCTTTCGCTGATGTTAGTTTTGTTGCTGAACTTAAAACGTTACCACTACTACACATGGAAAAAAATTAGTATTCACAAGAAAATAAACTGATTTCCAAAGCTCAATATTATTTTACCTAATATTTTCAGAGTGCAAGTTTGTTAAAATAAATTGTTTTCTTCACATTCCCTCAACCAATACAGTATCTTCACATTTTGTATTTATTGTTTTTAAAAGAAACTCTTAGAACTCCCTAACTTAAACTCTTAAATTGGTTACCATCTTTGCATGATAACCATTTAACTACTCCAAATAGCTACTCTAAATTAAAAAACACAGTAAACGAACTAAAAAAGAGCCAGCATGGCTTAACAACCATGTAAAAGAAGCAGTGAGAGATAAAAAGGCATCTTTTAAAAAGTGGAAGTCAAATCCTAGTGAGGTAAATAGAAAGGAGCATAAACACTGCCAAATTAAGTGTAAAAATGTAATAAGAAAAGCCAAAAAGGAGTTTGAAGAACACCTAGCCAAAACACTCAAAAGGTAAACTTAAAGTTTTTTAAGTAAATCAGAAACAGGAAGCCTGATAAACAAACAGTGGGGCCCCTGGATGACCAAGATACAAAAGGAGCGCTTAAAGATGATAAAGTCACTGCAGAGAAACTAAATTAATTCTTTGCTTTAGTCTTCACAACTAAGGATGTTAGGGAGATTCCCAAACCTGAGCCATCCTTTGTAGGTGACAAATCTGAGAAATTGTCACAGATTGAAGTGTCACTAGAGGAGGTTTTGAAATTAATTGATAAGCTTAACAGTAACAAGTCACTGGGACCAGATGGCATTCACCCAAGAGTTCTGACAGAACTCAAATGTGAAATTGCAGAACTATTAACTATGGTTTGTAACCTGTCCTTTAAAACAGTTTATGTACCCAATGACTGGAAGATAGCTAACATAATGCCAATATTTAAAAAGGGCTCTAGAGGGGATCCCTGCAATTACAGACCAGTAAGTCCAACGTCAGTACCAGGCAAATTAATTGAAACAATACTAAAGAATAAAATTGTCAGACACATAGAAGAACATAAATTGTTGGGCAAAAGTCAGCATGGTTTCTGTAAAGGGAAATCATGTTTTACTAATCTATTAGAGTTCTTTGAAGGGGTCAACAAACGTGAGGACAAGGAGGATCCAGTGGACATAGTGTATTTAGATTTCCAAAAAGCCTTTGACAAGGTCCCTCACCAAAGGCTCTTACGTAAATTAACTTGTCATGGGATAAGAGGGAACATCCTTTCATGGACTGAGAACTGGTTAAAAGACAGGGAACAAAGGGGAGTAATAAATGGTAAATTTTCAGAATGGAGAGGGGTAACTAGTGGTGTTCCCCAAGGGTCAATTCTAGGACCAATCCTATCCAACTTATTCATAAATGATCTGGAGAAAGGGGGGGGGGCAAACAGTGAGGTGGCAAAGTTTGCAGATGATACTAAACTGCTCAAGATAGTTAAGACCAAAGCAGACTGTGAAGAACTTCAAAAAGATCTCACAAAACTAAGTGATTGGGCAACAAAATGGCAAATGAAATTTAATGTGGATAAAAGTAAAGTAATGCAGATTGGAAAAAATAATCCCAACTATATATATAATGGGGATTAATTTAGCTACAACTAATCAGGAAAGAGATCTTGGAGTCATTGTGGATAGTCCTCTGAAGATATCCAAGCAGTGCACAGCAGCAGTCAAAAAAGCAAACAGGATGTTAGGAATCATTCAAAAAAGGAATAATAAATATAAGGAGATATTCCTATCTCACAGAGCTGGAAGGGATGCTGAAAGGTAATCATTGAGTCCAGCCCCCTGCCTTCACTAGGAGGAACAAGTACTGATTTTGCCCCAGACCCCAACAAGGATTGAACTCACAACCCTGGGTTTAGCAGGCCAATGCTCAAACCACTGAACTATACCTCCCCCAAATAAGAGAGAGAATATCTTATTGCCCTTATATAAATCCATGATACGCTCACATCTTGAATACCACATACAGATTTGGTCTCCTCATCTCAAAAAAGATATACTGGCATTAGAAAAGGTTCAGAGAAGGTTCTTCTCAGTGTCTCATATGAGGAGAGATTAAAGAGGCTAGGACTTTTCAGCCTGGAAAAGAGGAGACTAAGGGGGAATATGATAGAGGTATATAAAATCATGAGAGGTGCGGAGAAAGTGAATAAGGAGTTATTTACTTGATCCCATAATATAAGAACTAGGGGCCACCAAATGAGATTAATGGGCAGCAGATTTAAAACAAATAAAAGGAAGTTCTTCACACAGCACACAGTCAGCCTGTGGAACTCCTTACCTGAGGAGGTTGTGAAGGCTATAACAGGGTTTAAAAGAGATCTAGATAAATTCTTGGAGGTTAAGTCCGTTAATGGCTATTAGCCAGGATGGGTAAGGAATGGTGTCCCTAGCCTCTATTTGTCAGAGGGTGGAGATGGATGTCAGGAGAGAGATCACTTGATCATTACCTGTTAGGTTCACTGCCTCTGTGGCACCTGGCATTGTTCACTGTTGGTAGACAGGATACTGGGCTGGATGGACCTTTGGTCTGACCCAGTATGGCCATTCTTATGTTCTGACCATGTTTTAAATAATGAAAGCAATAGATTCTTTGTAATTTCAACATACTATCCCACACTGTATGAGCACTGTGCACAGACTGATGCATTACACAATACTACGAAATGCTACACCATTAAAATATTACGTAATGTTATATTCATACATCTGTAGAATTTTATAAAAACAGTGAAAATATTGCTATGGGTTTATAAGTTAAAGTTGGAATGATCAACCGCCTACAAACTCTGCAAAGAGAACCAGAATCTCTTGATAGACATTTCTATGTTTATAATAGCCACAAGAAACTAGCCAACTAAAGATACATACTTAAAGAAGACATGAACATATCTGATACAAAATTAAAATAAAACCCAAATGCAGACATTTTGTTTTCTGCTCACTTTCACCCTTTGTCTGTTACTTGTCTTCCTAGACTGTAAGGCCCAGAACCTCAAAGGTATTTAGGCCCCTAACTCCCAATGAAATCAATGGGAGTTAGGTGCCTAAAAAATCTTTCAGGATCTAAGCCTAAGTGCTTTGGGAACAAGACTGTGTTATCCTATATAGGTGCATAGTGCTACAGTTTATACGTTGTGGGTTCCATTACACCACAGAAAAACAATATAAATAATGATTCCAATCATCTCTACCTGTAGGTTAAACCCACAGGAGAGAGGGAGAAAAACAGTTCTATGACGGGGTGGAGCACACTCCCAGTAGGATAAGCCACATGATACATATCCAAATGC
This sequence comes from Gopherus flavomarginatus, assembly GCF_025201925.1. Taxonomy (NCBI): domain Eukaryota; kingdom Metazoa; phylum Chordata; order Testudines; family Testudinidae; genus Gopherus; species Gopherus flavomarginatus. Next base: position 14,225,784 of record NC_066623.1, read on the forward strand.
CAGACCCTTAAGGAAATTACAAGAGGCCTAGGCCTCCAAATCACCATGCCCTCCAGCAGCATGGGTTCTGAGGATAGAACAATACAGACTGAGAAGATATTATCTTGTCTGAAGTATCTCTGTAGGGACAGAAGATGTGACACTACTCTGGTCTGCCTATTGCAGCCTGCAAGGTTCCCGGATTCATATGCCCTCTCTAGGGTCTGGAGGGTCACTTCCATGCAGGAAGGATGAACTCTACATAGAGAGCCTCTACTCTGCTTGGATCTGACAGGGTAATCTGGATTAATTAAATTAATAAATGATTATACAAAAATAGTTACCATACTAAAGCATTATCTGAGCATGCTACTCAAATTATTAATTCCTGTGTTATTTTAACATATAATTTTTTATTCATCAGATTATGCTAGCAAATTTTAATAATTTAGATGGTACATGTTAATCTACAAACTAGGGCTCCCAAGAGATTAAAAAATTAATCACAATTAATCTCGCTGTTAAACAATAATAGAATACCATTTATGTAAATATTTGTGTATGATTTCCACATTTTCAAATATATTGATTTCAAAAAGCTTAAGACCTTGGGGACAGAAGTGCAGCTAGCCCCATAACTGAGACACTGTACAAACAGCTTCAATTGACAACACATGATTATTGGTCAAAACACGTACGAGTATATAGATTAATCCATAATGCACTGCGCAGAGCTTATTTACCTTCCATTCCTGCCAAGCAATACTGGAACCCTTATATTCTACTACTGAAAATGACTTCATTTTGTCTAGCATGGAGCTGGTAATTTAGTCTGAATGTATTTTGAGAATAGAATATGTCATTCACATAGAATAAATATTAAAAATCACTCTCGAGGAATGTGTATAATTTACATAAGATCAAGCACCTGATGACGTTCAGGCCCATTGAAGGAAATGACAAGACTCTAAAGGTCACTTTTGTGACCTGAAAATGAGGAAGAATGGAGAGGGAATGCCCCTGCTGCATCATCATCCTGATGTTGAAAGAAAATATGAACATCGCTCCGGACACAAATACACAAAATGCAAAAACTTTTTCCTGTTTGTTTTTTAAACTGTAAATGCAGGTCCACTTATTTTCTCCCTGAAGACTATCGATCTCTGAAGAACAAGTAAATTGATATCACGAGTACCAAGCAAATGAACCCTGATTAAATTAAAGTAAAAGTTATTTTTATTCATATTGTTTAAACATGGTTTTCTTGCTTGATTTTGTTAATGTGAATTCATCCAAAAGTTTAAAAAAAGACAGAAGAAAATCTCTTCTCTAAAGATTAAAACACTCCTGCCTCTTTGATCAAGTGTCAACAAAGTTCCCAATGCACTTTCTCTGGTCCTCCAAAAAGAATTCAAGGAAAAAACAGGAAAGACAAGATTTGACATTCCTAATATTTTTAAGCTTAGGAAAAAACCTAGCAGCAGGAGTAAAAAAAACCATCAAGCTTTTTATGAATAATAAAGACGGAAGAAATGCTTATATACAATTCTTTGTATGTAGGTCGCATACAAGGCATGTGTTAAGTGGTGTTCAGGGCTGTGCATCGACTCCTAACTATATTTCACCCTGCATCTTAATTCCACTCTTGTTTTTCATAACAATACATTTTTTAACTAATACAAACCTGGACTTTATTTCATTCTTATAAAAATAAGTGAAAACACGACTGCTAACTTTACACTGCTCTCTCTCTGTCACTACTTCTTATGGAGACAAGGTGGGGGAGGTAATATATTTTATTGGACCAACTTCTTATGATGAGAAAGGCAAGCTTTCAAGCCACACAGATCTCTTCTTCTGGTCTAGGAAAGGTACTCCTAGTGTCATAGCAAAATGCAAGGTGGAACAGATTGTTTAGCAAAAGTAGTATTTTGCTGTGACGTAGGAGTACCTTTCCCAGACCTGAAGAAGAGCTCCATGTGGCTCAAAAGGTGGTCTCTCTCACATCAGAAGTTGGTCTAATTATGATATTCTTTCACCCATCTCGTCTTTCTAATATCCTGGGACTGACATAGCTACAACTACACTGCATACCACTTCCAATGGTCAGTTTCACCTACCTCTGCCAAAGGAGGTGGCAGTGAGGGAAGAAAAGCAGCTGAGATGCACAAAGAATAGGAGTGTAAAATGAAGAAAAAAATGTCAATGCATACCGATTAGTAAAGATTTTTTTAAAAAAAAACAAAACTGTGCCAAAATGTAATAGCTTTAGATAAAATTCTGCACTGACCTGAAAAATCAGACATGCACCCAACATCTAACCTACAGTACTTGCTTAAATGTATTACATGGAAGTGAAAGTGGCATTAATGAGGTACTATTCTACCCTTTTAAATATTAAAAAGGGAAAATGCAGAACACGTTACAATACAAATGTTCCCTCCCTGCAAAAAAAAGGAACTTCTGCAATTATACCTGGTAGATATCCGATAAGCTGCTGCTTCCAGAGTCACTGGCAATGCTACACCCAGACTGGCTGGAAGGGACATGAGTCACCTGTGGATGTGGATTGTCTGTAAGATGCATCTTGGTAAGATCTGCTGGAAGCTGTGAACAGAAGGAAAAAATAATCTGACATGTATAAATCTGCTTTGAACACAAGTTACTGAATAAAGCTTTTGCTAAACATTTGATTCAGCCTTCATTTTGTAAGGCACATTTGGAGAAAATGTTAACTTGGATCAAGCTCACCCAAACCCTAACAGATTTTAGACTTGACATGACAGAATAGGAAGGATCCTATAAATTCAAGGTCAATCTCTTTAAAAACAAACACACAAGATGTACACCACACCACCACAAAAGAGGCATAAAATGACAAATGGGTTATGCTAGCCAGCTAACCAGTAAATGAAGAGAAAAAACTATTACTTTCCAAGTTGCAAAGTGAGGACTGAAGGATTCTTGTTTACAAATACATTCATTTTATTCAAGAATAATTTTATACAAAACATCTCTGCTAAGTTTTTGGCTGTTAAATATTTTTTACTATTTTTAATTGAACTAAATATACAAGGAGTGCCATACACATTCCTGATCATTACAATAGAAGAAGCTCTTCAAATGTAACTGTTTTTTAATGAAGGGATCAATCTTGCAAACACTTCCGACTGAAATCAGTGGAACTACTCTCAGCAGTAAGCATTTGCAGGATCTGGCCCACTTGGAGTTCAATGAAATAGCTACTGTAATCTATTTTATGCCACTGTAATAGCCACGGATACCAGATTTGTTTTAAAAACTCATGTAATTATTTCTCAGTTCATTAGAGGACCACTATGAAACTTGTGACAGGATTGGGTTTTTTAAGATCCAAGATTCCAAGTGTGTGTGTGTAAGCACATTTTCTATATTCTTTGTTAATTCAGAAGAATTTTCCCAATGTAACTGAAATCCTCAGATATGTCCCCCATATTGGTTCTGTGGTTCCATTTTAAAAAAATCTGTTGAATAAAGAGGTGCATTATTATTTGGACTGAAGCAGTCTGTAGAGACCCCCTCCTAGGATCAGGGCCCCATTCTGTTGAGGACTGTAGGCACATGTAATGAAAAACAATCCCTGACACAAAAGCCTTGGCTACACTGGTGCTTTACAGCGCTGCAACTTTCTCGCTCAGGGGTGTGAAAAAAACACCCCCCTGAGTGCTGCAAGACACAGCGCTGTAAAGCACCAGTGTAAACAGTGCCCCAGCGCTGGGAGCGCGGCTCCCAGTGCTGCAAGCTAATCCCCATGAGGAGGTGGAGTACGTCTCCCAGCGCTGGCGCTGCGACCACACTCCCACTTCAAAGCGCTCCTGTGGCAGCGCTTTGAAGTTTCGAGTGTAGCCAAACCCAAAAGAGAGATTACAGTCTAAGTAAGAATGAGCAACACATTTATTTACATAGGATAGAATATTTTATGCATCCAATTAATTAAAGGGTGGTACTATACAAATGTTACGGATTCAGAGTTATATTTATAAATATTGATAAACTTGTAGCATCAAGAGAAACTGGATCTTCAGCTGTTAGACGGATTTAAAATAATTTGATTAAAAAAGATCATGTAATATATTTACAAAATGTCTGTCATTTACTTTTTAAAATCAGAATTATGATAAAGTAGTACTAGTGAGTTGTCCTACAAAAAGTGGGGGAGGGGAGGATAGCTCAGTGATTTGAGCATTGGCCTGCTAAACCCAGGGTTGTGAGTTCAATCCTTGAGGGGGTCAGTTGGGGATCTGGGGTAAAAATCTGTCTGTGGATTGGTCCTGCTTTGAGCAGCAGGTTGGACTAGATGACCTCCCTTCCAACCCTGATACTCTATGATTCAAATGAGACTGGGAGAACACTCATGCAAGTCAGCATATTTTCAGTTTTCCAAATTGCTGCAGGAAGCTGTGGGATCTCTGAAACCTATATTTCCCCCTGTCTGTCTTTAATACCACTTAATTTTACCACAGCTTTTAGTCAACTGGATTCATCTTGTAGGTTCTGAAACAGCCAAAACTTGCAGTGCCATAATACTACCTTTTTATTTCAAAATATCTGCATTGCTCTGGTTTTATTACATCATCATTGAAAAGGAGACATTGGAATAAAATAACTTACTGTATATATACGTTCATAAACCGAATATTTTTGGTAAAAAAAAGTAACTCATCAAAGAGCAGGGCTCAGCTTATAAATGGGTCTACACCAAAATCTGATGATTTTAAACTCTATGGAATCATTGAATTGAATATCTAATACATTGTCATTTTGGCTGGGAACGGTGAACGGTGGCCACAGGGAGCTGAGAGGCTGCATGCCTGCAGACGCTCCAAATAAACAAAATGTCCTGACCCACCAGCGGCTTACCCTGATGGGCCAGGAGCCAAAGTTTTCCAACCCCTGAAATATAGGGTCTGCTTATGAAAGGATCATACAATTTTTGCTATTTTTACCTACCCATTTTGAGGGGTCGGCTTATAAATGAACAGGCTAATGAACGAGTATATTTACTTGCTTCTGTAAATCTATACCTTTCTTTTCACATACAACTGGAACCAGGCACATTTTTCTCAGTTTCAGAAAAACTGAAAAAACATTTTCAAAGAATCCAATTCTGATATTCCAGGGTGTGATCCAGACCATTGAGGGGCTGTGTCACCCCTGCTCTGCAACCTGGGGTGTCTCACAATGCTTTGCTGCTATAACTCCCAACCTGGGCCCCTCACAGCATGCAGGTCACACACTGAGTGTCTCTTCTGTATAGCAACACCCTGCCAGCAGGCTCCAATTGGACTCTGGTTCCCCCCAAGCCTTGGTTACCACTTGCAGGGTGAACCCCCAACACACACTCCTAGTCTTGAATTTTCCCCCCAAACCTATGCTCTGTACTGTCCAGTCCTCTCTTGGGCAGTTAAGCTATTTTAGGCCCACTGTTCCGCTAAAGGGACCAATATCCAACAGTTGCTATTTTAAATGGAGTTACCCACATAATTCAGTTTAAACACAACACTGGATAAATTTTGATTAGACCAGAGAATAAAACAAGTTTTTTTTAAAACAACAAAGATTTTAAGTGAGCACAAGTATAACGCATTAAAATCAGAAATGATGTCAAGATAAAACTCTTCTTAGTACTAAAACTTAAACTAGACTTTGTTCATGGTGAATTGCCTTACCACATGTTCCCAGTAACATTGCAGACCAAATTCTCAGGCCAGAATCTGTTCCCAAAATACAAAGGCTGCTGTCTTCTTGGGTGAAAGAGATACACAGATAGGGAGAGACAACTTGGAGTGTTTTTGCCTTCATTTTTATAGTTCAGTTACCCTTTGAAATGCATCTTCCTGCTGGTTATCCCTAGATTAAGTTCACTGCGCAAGAATACTGCATTGCTGTAGCCTGGACAGGAGGAGATTAAGTCATGTATAGCCAGGGTATCGTCTGCCAGTATAAATTGGAGTCTCCTTGCCAACGTAAGATGGTAGAAAGCATTACTTCCAGATATTACATGACAACTAAGCATCAGTGAGGAAACCAGGACATTCCTAAACTATGGACTGAATGGACCACTTGTAGGTGCATGCCTTCAAGCAATGAAATTGCACTGTAGCTACTACCTTCTAGAAGCGTCTTCCTCTCTGCACATAACCCTTGCTCTGGTTTAGCTTCAACCAGCTATTCTTTAGCCACGAGCTGATCGCATCCTAGCACTGAGCCATTCTGGTGGCTGTGCTACAGCTGTATGTGTCAGAGAATAAGTAGAGCTGTCAGGCACTTGAGTCCATGTCATCTTACCAGTTCACCCAAGTAGTTGCACATAGATGTTGAACACGACCAGAGAAAAAATTAATCCTGTGATACTCCACAATTAAAAGGCCTGTTGGTGAAGGTGCAGTTTTCTTGGCACTATGTTTTGGGTCTATCCTTTCAGGAAGAACTTAAACGTCTATTTTAGTGCATTCCTCTGGGACTGTCACCTCTCTTCAGCAGGACAACAATATCTTATGGTTGACAATATAAAATACCACAATGCAGCACAGGAGAATAAGAATGAACATCTGCTCTCCATTCATTGACAACAGGAGAGCATCCATCTGTGCCACTAAAGCTGTTTATCTCATATACAGTGCATAGTTTTTTTAAAAAGTTATCTTGCACTCAACATTTCATCTGTTTTCAAAGGGTTTGGTACAAGGAGAGGTATTCTTTATACTTAAAATGGAGATTATTGCTAGAGAATATTTTCAAAATGGAAAAAATATGTAGAGAGAACGAGTGTGTGTGTGTATGTGTATTTTGCACAATTAGGTATTTCAGTGAAAACAACACTAACTTCACAGATGGACAGATTTATTTATTTATTTTAGAGAGACACAAGGTGGGTGAGATATCTTTTACTGGACCAACTTCTGTTGGTGCAAGATACGAACTTTCAAGCTTACACAGAGCTCTGCTTCAGGTCTGGGAAAGGCATTAAGAGTGTCACATATAAACACAAGGTGGAACAGATTGTTTAGAATAAGTAGTTAACCCATATTTCAACAGATCATTCAAGGTGAAATGTCCTGTTTATGCCCCGGCAGTCATAAAGGGGGAAAGAAGGAGGGAGATAGTAAAGCAGTTGGGGTAGGGGGGAGTGTTAGTGGGCTGCAGATTGTTGCAATAAGCCATAAATAGTGTCTCTATTCAGTCCATGATATTTAGTGCCTGAAAAAGTTATAGGCAAACGATTTTTTTCATAAAAGCAAAAAAGTCCTCATCCTCAAAGTAAACCTACACAACATTTTCAAAAGACAAGGCTAGGAGCTTAAATTCATAACTTTGCTAGACATTAAAAATCATGGACTGAATAGACCCTGGATTTGTGGCTTATTACAACAATCCACTAACATTCTCCCTCCAACTGCCTCCCCTACCCACCCCCCATATGACTGGAGGGATGTTAATAGGCCACTTTACCTTGAATGGTTCCCACACTTGTGCACAATATGAAAAAATAAATTTTAGGGAGTTTTAAATAATAGTGCTCACTTTTATTTCTACATTTGCTTACACTGCATTAGCAGAATGTATGTAAATATTCCCCCCAACATCCTAGCTAGGTAAGTGCCTATCTACATATGCAAAATCCCAGATTTCTGTATACTTGTGTGATAAATGCTCATGCAAAAGTTGACAATATATCTCATTTTAGTGAATGATCACTTGATTTTTCACACAGTAGTACAATCTGATATAAAACAGTGTACTATCATATGTCTGATTTCCTGAAATATCACATCTTTAAATGTCTAAAGCCTGTATCAACTTCATTGACTTTTTCTAAGTAAAGGAAATGAAAATGCAAGAAACCATGACAATGTTATATTGTGTGACAGAGTTTGCAGGCAAAAAAGTAAAAAAATTCAAAAAATGGTTCTCATAGCCACGTATTTCTGTCCTCTTAACTGTTAGGAAAATATACAGTGAGTGATTACGCTGTGAAATAATGCATTAAAAATTGAAGTACATTCAATGTGCAGTGTTATTAAGCAATTTCCCATCTCAACTAGTTAAACAAAGAAATGAAAAATACTATTTTTTCTTAGAAAGTCTGTCTTGGAGGCAAAGGCCTTCTGTTTTGGCACACAAATCTATAAATGAAAGCAGTCTGCAAGTCTTCTCACTGAGCATATGCTATTGAAATGTTCTGAAGGTGGCACGCATGCTCTTGAGGAATGAAAAACTGGCATCATGTGAAATTCTCTGGACCAACAGCTGAAGCCTGCTAATGAAGCAATGATGAAGGAAGGGAACTGGAGTACAATGCAGGTCAGAATGTGGCAGGGTTAATGAAAGTAACATGTATCAAATGCTATTCTTTGCCACTCCAGAAATACCCACTGACGGTGAAGACTCTAGAAAGTCCCCTAAGGGCTTGGCTTTTACTGTCAATATTACATGGAAGGTGATCAGATACTATGGTAACGGGCAGCATTATAAAAACCTAAGACAGAAGATAGAGGGTAAAAAATCATCCATATGATATGCTGGAGCAGTGGAGGAATTCAAAGAGGGAATCAAACTGATGAATTAAGTTCAGAAAGGTCTCTCAGTGAATATGTTTTGAGCAGCAACATGATAGTTCAGAGTTAGATATGATGATGAGGATGTTGCAATAATGAAGAAGAGAGATAAGGGTTGAGAATCTCCTGCCCCTGGATGCTGGGTAAAGGGAGCCAGAACAGCATAAAGGGGCTCTAAAAAGCCCAAGATGTAGCAGGGGGAGTATTCCCTATGTGCAGGAGTTGAGAAAGACTGTCACAGGCTGTCTTCTGAGGCAGGGGCGGTTCTATGTCTTTTGCTGCCCCAAGCACGGCAGTCAGGCAGCCTTTGGCAGCACGCCTGCAGGCGGTCCACTGGTCACACGGATTCAGTGGCGTTTCTACAGATGATCTGCTGGTTCCGCACCTTCGGCATACCCACCACCACTTGCTGTGCTGATGCCTGGAGTCGCCCCCGTTCTGAAGGCCTCTATAGAAACTCTGGCATAGAGGTGTGGAGGCATAAATAGGAAGGTGTGGAGCCCATAGGCAACTGGTGAGGGCTGCCTAAGTTATTTCAGCAGCTGATCCCTGAAGCAACCCTTAATTGGGAGGGTGCAAAAGTAGCCTACAGCCACTCTAGCCCTCAGCCACCCTCACTGCTCTAAGATGCACAGTACAGAATCTCACATAAGAACTGGATGAGGTTTTTGCTGTTTGGATGGAGAAAAGCTAGAGATATTGTGGAGGAGGTTTCACAAAAACAGGCCGATATATGGGGCTGAAAGGAGAGCAAGATCAGATGTGGAGAGACAGATTTGAGAGTAGTCAGCACAAGCAAGACAGTTGAAGCCATATGAGTAGACACGCTAACATGGGAAAAGAATTCAGTGGAAGAAAAGAAGAGATGCAGGAATGGAGCCCTGTGAAAATGCAACATAAAGTGGGAGAGGGGAGAAGGCCCCATCAAATGAGAGACTTGTCAACTAAGAAGAGTCAAAGAAAGCATTTGAGAACTTAACTGGATCAATATATGGGGAACCAGAGTACAATTCTGTCCTATACCTCTAGCAGGCAGAATTCAAAAATCTCATCTCAGATGGTGGCTGGTGGGGAGCTAAGGTGGCATTAAGCCACCTTTGTGACCTCTCAATCCTGGGCTGCTCCAGGATCTGCAGAGGCTTCCATCAGAATAAACTGTCCCGAAGGTCTGTCTAAGTTACATCACCCCCACTGCCTTCCTAGAATCATCACAGCATTGTGAGCTGCAGTTCTGCTCCCGACATGCCCCTTCCACCTCCCAGCCCTGCCTGCACATGCCCCCTAGGCCAAGGCTTGGAACAGAGTCTTCAGAGCGCAGGCTTACAGCAGTCTTGAGTAGTGCCTGAGCCAGAGGATCCTTCTGCAGCCAGACACTGAGCTTTTATGAGAAGGATCACGCTACTCTTGTTTAGGAGGTAGTAAATCACACCGTTTAGAACAAAACAAGAACTCTCCCCTTTTATATAAGGAATTTCCCTGCTCTTCAATTGAATGCAAACATTTCCCTCTCGTATTGAATGCAAACATTTTAGTCTAATTCTCCCTACTAAGATCACAACCTGCTTCAAAATCTCCTAAACAGATACAAGTAAGAGATCTATGCATCTAAATATTTTGTGTATAAGATAGAAAGCAATTTCACATTTTAATTGTATTCTCCATCTCTACACCTGAGCAGCAAGACTTGGATTTCCCATGAAACCATGTTCAATATAGGAATGTTTTACATATTTTCCAGCAAGTAAAGTCAGCTATTACTATGTGTGTAATGAGCCATTATTTCAACAGCTTAATTGGTGAAGTCAGAAAATTCAGAAAAACGTGCCATTACTGATGGAAACACTGCTACAGATGAAGGGTTCATTTATTTACACAAGTAGTGTAGGCTAAGTATTTCCTTTAAAAGTTCTCTACATTTTAAAAGTGAGTGAATTTAATGCTAGTGAAAGTGACTAAGAGCACCAGCTACAAATATGCAGGATACAAGCAGGTGGTATACAGGCTTCCACAATGATAATCTGTTAATTGTGCCAAGTAGTAATTAAAACCTAAGGGTTGTGATGGAGTCTCCATCACTGCCAATTTTAAATCAAGATTGGATGTTTTTCTCAAAAATATGTTCTTATTCAAACAGGAATTCTTTTGGGGAAGTTCTATGGGTAGTGTTAAGCAGGAGGTTAGATTAGATGATCACAAGTGGTCCCTTTTGACCTCAGAATCTATGAACACATTGATTCTTCAGGCTTTATTTTATATAGTGTACAACAGAGGTGCAGCTAGGCATGTATATCACATACAGAAAATCATTGCTCAGACTATATTTTTCTCCATAGACATGGCAACAGCACCTGAGCATAGCAGGTGAAGATAGATACAATAATAAAAAATTAAGCTTATAGAAAAAAATCCCAAAATGATTCTCTTGCATATATACAGCCTATGTTCACACACACACACACACACACACACGGCAACATGTGACTATGCATTTGGATCCTTTAAGACACTACCCCCACAAAATGAAAATGAAATCTTGTGTACTGTGGTGTAAACTTGTCTTCACCCATGAGCTACAAGGAATATGTTTACCTATCATTGGGAAAGGAATCAAAGCATGGGCAAAGTACTGAATAAAACACTGTAAAAATCTATAAAGTGTGTACTGTAATCAAGATAGATTTGGGGTACAACTGCTATACACTCTATAAAATTCAATATTCAATCCTATTATGATAGATTTTGTAATTATCCACACAAAATTATTGAGTTTCAATTAAAGATTTTAAGTTACTGTTAACTGCATGACTTAAATCTTGATCAGCTATACAAAAGTATGCCCCTGTAACATAAAGGGTCTGAAAAAACAAAATATCTAGGAACAGAATGAGGTAAGCCCAGAGTTTAGACAGTTTTCCAGGTCAAAACTGTGGTCAATAATACATAAAGTTTACTTTCCCTTTAGTTTTTCAACAAGGTATAATTCCAAAAGAAGAAGGGAAATTCCCTCCAAACTATTTTCTCAAGCAGAGACATTTGTTACAGCAAATTAGGACATCTTAGTCTAACAAATGACTACAACTTTTTAAACCTGGTATCCCCCCTGCCTGATAGCAAGGGTAAAATTGTTGATGTTATGGGTTCTTATGTAGTTACCTATTAGAGACTTTTGGGGGGAAATTGCTGACCCAAAAACCTAACTTTCTGTTGTGTCAAAGCTTTTTTAGAGAATTGTTTAGGCCATACAGATCCAACATTTTATGGGAGCCACACATACCAAATCCAGACCCTAAAAGTCCTAGGAAATTAAATATTTCTTGTAGTACCACAGACTCTAGATGACAAATATTTATGGTCTGTTAAGTTTTTACATAAATATTTATGCAGTTGTGAAGACATAAGTGCAAAAATTAGATTCCTAAAATATTCTGCACTAAACAAAGGCCTTGGGAAAAAAAAAGATATTTTATTGTAAAAGTGCTGACAGACTTAACCATAACCTCACAAACGAACTACCACTATATTCCGTAGGAACGCAACACAGCATAGTGACGTACAGCAGAAATCAATCTATTGAACAGACTTGATTTTGTTCAGTCTTTAGACAGCATTTTACATGATAAATCAGATGCAATATGCTTTCCACATTCTAGGAAAATGGACATTCATGGCTTCTCCATGAAAACAACGTACTCCTATTTTATCTCAAGGCTCAGATATTTTATGGCATTGTGGCTATTTGCTCAGTATATGAAGTGAGGCTTCCATCTAAATTATTCATTTAACCATATGTGCTACTCAGCTACCACCACTAATATAAAAGCAAACATTCGTCATTAATGAAAGGAGAGAAACCATTAAAGACTAACAATATTTCTCGAATGTGAGCGTTTCAAAGATGAAATACTATTTTGGTTTCTGAAGTGGACATCAGATGATTTTTAAAGAAATAAAATGCAAGTTATTTATTCCAAGATTTTTTTAAAAATCATGCAGTGAGATTTATAGAATAGAAATTATTAAAGAATATTTTCCAATGGGCCTTGATTTCTCTAAAGCATTTTTTAGAGAATTCGTTAACAAAAAAGTCAACATTTTAAAAAAAGTTACCTACCCGTAACTGTTGTTCTTTGAGATGTGATGCAGTCACGTGTATTTCATATGAGTGTGCATACTCTGCGCACCACAGCCAGAGAACTTTGCCTAGCCGTCACCCTGTGGCCCTAGTCCCTCCACTGGCTGTATAAGGGTGGCACAACTCTGACCTCCTAAGTTCCTTTGCACCAAATGTCAGAAGTGCAGACTCAATACAGAGGGGATGGAGGGCAGATCATAGAATACATGTCTGCATCACATCTTGAAGAACAACAGTTACAGGCAGGTAATTGTTTTTTCTTCTTCAAATAGATGAAGCTGTGTCTTCTATGTGGATGATTCAGAAACAGTAACTGCACAACATGGGGCTCGGAGTCTATTTAAAGGAGGACTGCAGGACTGCCTTCCCAAACTTTGCATCTGATCTGGACGCAGCTGTAGTGGTGTAGCAGTTTGAAAATATGCACAGAGGACAAAGTGGCTGTCCTACAAGCATCCAATACAGAAATGTCATTTAGAAATGCTGTTGACTTCACCTGAGCTCTCATGGAACGAGCTTGTACCCCCATAAGGAGGTGCAGCCTGGGCTGTTTCGTATGTTTTCATGATACAAGATGTTATCCACCAGGAGATTGTCTATTAAGAGATTGTTTGACCCTTCATTTGGTCTGCAAATGAAACAGACACAGTAAGGAATGCAAAGGTTTAGTTCTGCCCCAGACAAAACCTGACATCCAAAATCTGGAGATGCTGCTCCACTGGGCTTGAATGTCTTAGGAAGAACACCAGTGGATATATAACTTGGTTCAGATGAAACTGGAAAACGACCCTAGATAAAAACGTAGAGTGCAGCAGAACATTAGAAAATTGCATGTAGGAAGGCTCCTCCATCTGATGTTATTTGTTGAGATTGTAGAGGCTGAGGATAGGTCTCATCCCTCGCTTGGTCTTGGAAACCAGGAAATACTGGGAGTAGAATCCCTGTCCCTGATGTTGCAGTAGGACCATCTCTACAGCCCAATGGCCTGTTTGAGAAGCACTGTCTCACGAGAGGGGTCCTTGAAGAGAGACAAGGGAATGGGATGTACAAGGGAGAGGAACTGTATTGATGAGTATCCATAGCTCCCATTAAGGTCAATGATAGTAGAAGGTACTGGGTACCTCTGAAGAGTCAGGCAATTAACGTCAAGCATAAGCAGGAAAAACTTCAACTCTTAGTGAAAGAAACTTCAAAGTTTCACTCCCTCTGAAGCTTATAGACACTGAAGGTGTTAGGGATACATTAATGTACTTTTCCTTGTGTTACAAAAGGAGCACCGTGTAGCAGAGACATGGAAATAGACAGTGACTGTAGCCTTTTTAAGTGTTATATATGACAAGATTAATATAGAAAATTAATTCTGTTGAAGGCTCATAGTAAAATTAGTGAATCAGTGTGGCTTCCCTCATGTAGTTTATGTTCCCAGAAACCCTCAATGGTTTTATAGCCTTATTATTGCCTGCAAAGTTGGATGCACATAAATCTGTTTTATGTGCATTATATGCTTCTTTTTACAATAACAATCTCTTTAGAAATTTCCAGTTAATTTAACAAAGCAATGGTGAATTTGTGCTAAGTCAATTATAAACAAAACTTTGTCACTGATCATTAACAACTTGATCCTTTGGTCCAGTGGTTTCAACCTGTGGTCCGCGGGCTGCTGTGGGTCCACGAAAGATGATTATCATAGAACAGTAGTTTTCAACCTGGGGTCCGCAGACTATGACTAAGATTTCCAAAGGGATTCTGCACCTCTATTCAAAATTTTTTAGGGGTCCACAAATAAGCAACAGCAGGGATGGGGAGCTGCTTGCAGGGAGAGCCAAACTGCCTGAGGTGAACGCCCCCCATGCCATGGACCTCAACATTTTTATGACGGACACATTGCTGACCCCTGTGGCCACTTAATTCCCCTTTGTGCTTCTGAAAATTTCCCTTAAATCTCTGGCCTCCCAGCTGAGACCAGTGACAAATGTCCCAATTATTACATTTTGGGATTTGTTTTTGTGAAATGTACCTGTCAGACTATATAATAGCTAACAGTTTACTAACCTGGGCCATATTTTAAATAAATAGGGTAAAACTATTAGTGATCTATCTTGTTCTCACCAATGAGGAAGTCTTAGGGCTTGTCTACACAGGGAAATTTCTCAGAATAGATATTCTGGGATAACCCTCCTGTATGTGCGTTCTATGCTGGAACAAAAGTGATTTTATTCTGGAATAATTACAATATGGAATAGTTCTGCTATAGTGATCCAGGAAGTTTCCTAGCACAGACTTAGCCTTATTGTTTGCAATTGGAAGGAAACACCTGACTTAAATCTCAGGGGATACAGTGCTGCAGAAGCACTAGGCAGCTGCTGGTGGAAGAGAGTTCCTTCCCATCATCCAACAGTGATTTCTCTGCTTGGGGGGTTTATTTTGTTTTACTATTAGGTTTCTATATTTTATTTTGGTTTATTCTTTTATGTTTAATACCAGAGATGCCCCTACAATGTTTTAACTTCTTTTTATATTCCTGGCATCCTCAAGGCTTCACATGATAGCTTTAGGCTACCAGGCAAGGACGACTGGATGGGATTCTGTTTGGAGCTCAATCATGCTCTTGAAAGCTAAATGATTTCTTGTTTTTTTTTCCAGTGCTATTGAAAGACAAATAAATAATGAAGTCATAAGGACTTTCTCTTTTTAAGCAAACCAGCTGCACACTGAGGACACAAGCTAGGAGAGACAGAAAAGAGTGATGCTAGGTTTGTGTGCTCTAAACGCACCCACTTTTTCAATGCATTCATAAAAGCCAATGTACTGCAGATTGAGACTCTGGAAGAAAATTCTTTGTCCTTCACGTCATCTATTAATCCAAGGTGAGAGATCTTTAGATGATATATACAATACTTTTCAAGATTAAACATACTGAAAGACTGCTTAAAATTTAGGTACTGTATTAAAAAGTGTAAACTTTATTTATTTTTCAAAACTGTTTTGGATTTTAAAATAACTAATTTGTAAAGATGAATGTATATAGCTAGATCTACTACCTATCTTTATAAGATGAATATTTTATAAACTGATTAGATCTACTGTTCTCTACATTAGTACTGAAAATATTTCACTCCTCTTCCTGACATTGTGTGTGTGGGCGCGCGTGTGTGCGCGCGCAAGTGCAAGAGTGTGTGAAAGTGAGCATATAGGAACATTTGAGTCTCAAGAAACCAGAGATACTTTTCAGAAACTACCACAAAACTTACTCAAAATGTACAGATTTTTTTAAAATAAAATATTTATTCCTCCCTACTGAATAGAGTTTCAAATGATAAACTGCCCAGTTATTTCACCCGCTATCTTACAATTTACTGAAATACTTAATTTCACATAAATACTGAAATATCTTCATTATCAGGATGAGCAAACTCAATCAGTTACAAAACATCCTTTTTTGTACAAACATCCTAATGACTGAACAAAACTTCCAATTGCTTATACTGCTAGCAGCATGATTTCTCATGTCCGGTACCTGAACAGTTCTATTTCAGTTTCAATTATCATTCCTACACCAGCAATAAAGAATTTGATAAAATCAAATCTTTACTGAGTACTATCATATTCTTTTTCTCTCCCTTATTTTTTTTTTAGCTTCAGGAACACAGTCTAGATAGAAGTACAATCACAAATATGATGGTATGCTATTGCTATCCTTACAGCACTAATGATATTACAAAACTAGTTTCAGCATCTATATTTTAAAAATGTAAATACTGCCACATTTTTATATCAATGGATAACAATCATGGTTATAGCAGCAAATACAGCCTCTTGGGAAATGTACAATACCATATGGACAGGAAATAAGGAAGAGCAATCAATGACAAAAGCATTAGTCAAGTCTTCTACCTTTTCTTTACATCAAAGTTCAAAGAATGGTCATCAGTTAAAGTGATTAGTTCCTTAAATAAAAGTACTTATCTCTAGTTCTAAACCAAAACAATATTCTTCGGTTTTGTACCATTAGAATGTATGGGAATTGAGAGATGTAGATAACGTTTTAAAATTTAACTAAACTTAAATAATGCTTATTTTGATAAATACTCTGCATAAATCATTAGGGGGTTTGTTACAGGAGTGAGTGGCTGAGATTCTGTGGCCTGCATTGTGCAGGAGGTCAGACTAGATGATCATAATGGTCCCTTCTGACCTTAAAGTCTATGAGTCTAT
Organism: Gopherus flavomarginatus; assembly: GCF_025201925.1. NCBI lineage: Eukaryota > Metazoa > Chordata > Testudines > Testudinidae > Gopherus > Gopherus flavomarginatus. The sequence continues at coordinate 14,242,707 of NC_066623.1, forward strand.
CGGTGTCTCTTCACACTTCTCAGCAAATATTTATTAGTAAATGCTATAATGAAATCTCATTTTATTATTATTTCACTATTTTATAACATGTATTAAAAAGTGTGTGTTTTGGTATACTAAGAACCATTAAATAATTGAGACTAAACCACAATTGACATAGCAAATGAACAAACTATTTTGAAATGAGGTATCCTTGCTGTATTATTTTGTTTATTCCTTAAGTCTTCCTTTCAGTAATGTGATTTAGTTGGGTTCTATTGTAGACATGTGTGCTATATCTCCTACATGGTGGAGATACCCTTGAATAAATTTCACATCCATGTTATAAATGGCATTTACCATACATCTTAGATTGCAAATATCTGTGCTTTGACCACCAATACTCTTCCCCTGGACTAATCACTAGAACTCTGAATAGATCACTTTTTTACTTTTCTTGATCGAACCTGTAAAGAAAGTTCCTACTCCACACTCCCAACGTGGACTTTATCTCTTTATCGTCAAAATCACAATGATCTAAGATACAAGAGGGGCACTATTTAATCCTGGACTACTGAAACATTTGCAGTGTGACATCTTATGATCCATTAGGGCTACAACTGGTTTCATTCTTCTGTTAGAAAAAGGTGATTCTAAAGCTTTCCACTGAAGCATAATGTACATTTTCATAAAAGGTCCTGAGAGACACTGAACATTAAAAATTACTGTATTGCACTGGGGATTACAACATTATAGGTGTTTTTTTAAGAGAGTTTTCTAAGACTAGTCATCATTTTCTTTTCCCAGAGTTCTGTACAATTGGAATCATTCTAACGCGATTGAGAGGATATAAAAAACAGCCCTCATACTATGATTAAGAACATTAAAATATTGTTAATTTTCCTCTGTAAAATATGTGGGTAATAATAATTCCTAGCTCTTAGAGACAATCTTCTTGTGTAAGCTTATTTTAATGTCTTTTTTTTTTTTAAGTAAATAGTTTTTTAAAATCTACTTTCCCATTCATGATTTACTTTGTGGTTATAGCAGGAGAAAAAAGAGTGGGCATTCAAGCTGGCAAGTATAAAGCTTTATTGTAAAAAGTCAAACCTAATAAAATAAGTCATCACCACCATCATAATACGGTCTTACATATAGGGCTTCTCATAAGTAGATCCCAAAGTGCCTGACAAAGGAGCATCATTCTTCCCATTTTACAAATGGGAAAACTGAAAAACAGAGGTGAAGTGACTTGCCTGAAGTTACCCAGCAGGCTAGTGGTGGAACTTGGAATATAACCCACATCTCCTGAGCCCCAGTCTGGTGCTCAAACCAGTGATGATGTGGTGGAGAAGAAATGTTTTATTTTAATTCATTTGATTGATGTGCATAGCTCATTTGTGTCCTCACAATTTGTGAGTAATTTATCCATTCCAAGCTGAAGCAATGAAATATCTGACATCACAATTTCCTGTATCCTCTATACACATTTATATGAATGTGCATAAAAGGCATATGTTTGTGAGTACATATGCACTCAGAGTAAATATTTGGCTGCATAACTTGGCATAAAAGTTTTAGCCACGTAAGCTTGGGATGGTCACATTACTTATGACTGATGAAGGTACATTCCAAATGACAAGGCTTAAAAGAGCTGGACATTCCACTAGAAATGCAGTGATAGATAGGATACTCACAGCTGGGCCATCTTTTTCTTCCTTCAAGATGTGCACTTATTGCTTCATTTACTGGCAGAAATGCCAATAAACTCCCCTATCTGACATCAGATCTTCCTACTATTCTCAAATCAGATTCCCTTGTCTGGCAACTCTTCATCAAATAAGCCAAAAAGGAAGGGAGAAACCTGGGGAAATAGCACTCCCATTACTTTGACCCATGTCTGAGAGAGAGAGAGACGCAAGCACACACTTTCTTTTTAGTCTAAAAGCAATCAGGAATTTTTCCACTTGAAGATTTTACCAAGACATGAAGACAGTCAGCTGTATTAAAGTCTTTTTCATTAAAAGATTAGACCATTGCCAAGTAATTAACAACCTTTCATATCTGAAGCAGCAGCTACTTTGCGTCTCTTCCTGAAATGTTTATTAAAGCTTTCTCCTGACAAAATGAAACTGTCTTGAATGAGGAAGAAAATTGTTAACCTTGACACAGAGATCATTGTACAAAAATGTGTTTTAATCACTGTTTCTTTACGAGGCTCCAAACTATGTCCACTCCAGTTTCCCCAAAATACATGGAGTTAAAAAACTCCAAATAAAATTAGCTATAAAATGGTTGAACTCACTAAAGTTAATACAAAAGTTTAAGCTGCATTCTTAAAATCAATGCAACTGGAAGTTTAAAAAAGCATTATGCTTAGAAGCAAGGAAAGGTTTAAAACTGTTCATCTTAAAGATTTGTATAATTCAAATATAGTAATTTACCCAACTACACAAAAGACAAATTTAATTAACATACTGGAGAAAATTAGAATACTAATATAGCACACAAGGTACTACTGTAGTACAGAAATTATAACAAAAGCATTAGTGAAAGTTATTTTTAACCTGGAAATTCTTAACATGGGGTGGGAAGGATGGGGGAGAGTGTCTGTAACACATCAGCTGACAAATTATATGAAACCTTCAGTTCTATTTGCAATCAACAAGCTTTAGCATCCTGCACAAGTTGAAAAGGAAGCACATGCTCTTAAAATTAAGTATTAGAAGTACCTCTTACCTATGACATGGAAAGATGAATCTGTGTGAGGGCTTTAGGGGAAGGGATGCATTTCTTTGGAAAACAAAGCCATAGAAGTTCAATTGAAATCCATACTCAAATCTAATTTCAGATTTTCCAAACCTACAGGAATATTAGCCCCATTTTGTGAAAAGATGAGATCAATTAATGCTGACAAAAATTAAGCTCCTAAAGTTCCAAGCATTAAAACATCAAAATGAGATAATATTCTTCATTGGGCAAAGAACAGTGGTACTGTGACTGAAGGTTGACAAGATGTACTGATAAAATAATAAATAATAGAATATATGGAGATATACCTATCTCATAGGGCAGGAAGGGACCTTGAAAGGTCATTGAGTCCAGTCCTCTGCCTTCACTAGCAGGACCAAGTACTGTCTCTGACAGTTGTGGTTTTTTTCCCCCCAGATCCCTAAATGGGCCCCTCAAGGATTGAACTCACAACCCTGGCCAATGCTCAAACCACTGAGCTATCCTTCCCTCGATGTTACTGTGCAAGATTATCAAAACACTAAGTTTCAGAGTAGCAGCCGTGTTAGTCTGTATCCGCAAAAAGAACAAGAGTATTTGTGATACCTTAGAAATTAACAAATTTGAGCATAAGCTTTCCTGGGCTACAGCCCACTTCTTTGGATGCATAGAATGGAACATATAGTGAGAAGATATATATACACATACAGAGAGCATGAAAAGGTGGGAGTTGTCTTACCAACTCTGAGAGGCCAATTAAGTAAGAGAAAAAACTTTTGAAGTGATAATCAAGACAGTCCAGTACAGATAGTTTGATAAGAAGTGTGAGAATACTTACATGGGGAGACAGATACAATGTTTGTAATGGCTCAGCCATTCCCAGTCTCTATTTAAGCCTAAACTGATTGTATCTAATTTGCATATCAATTCTAGTTCGGCAGTTTCTCGTTGAAGCTTTTCTGTTGCAAAATTTCCACCCTCAGGTCTGTTATTGAGTGACCAGACAGGTTAAATTGTTCTCCTACTGGTTTTTGAATGTTATGATTCCTGACGTCAGATTTGTGTCCATTTACTCTTTTGCGTAGAGACTGTCCAGTTTGGCCAATGTACATGGCAGAGGGGCAGTGCTGGCACATGATGGCATATATCACATTAGTAGCTGTGATATATGCCAAAACACTAAGGTTATTCAATTGTGTTTGTGTGAATAACACACAGCAGAGGTAAATGAAGTCTAGCTGAATGCACATTTATCCAGTGTAATTTTTCTTCTTGTTACTCTACTAAATACTTAGTAGCACCACCACCACTTAACATTGACATAATGCCTTTCATCCAACAATTTCAAAGCCCTTTACAACTAGTAAGCCTTACAGCACCTCGGTTCAAGTGAATGGAGGTTAAGGTCCAACATTTCCTTATGTTTAGTTTTCAGGTTTTGAATACCCAGATTGAGACATTTGAGTTTCAAAGGTGCTGACATGTCAAAGTCAATGCAAATAGTTACACAGTTAACATTTACATAGCTCTTTGAAAAAAAGTTTTTCCTTTACCATCTTCACTTCTAATCTAATTAATCTAATATTCAAATTACTAATAATGTTGTGCCTATATTCAATAAATGCTATTTTGGGTCACAAACCACAGGAGGAGCCATTTGCCAGTAAGCCTGATGCCCTTGATTCAGAGATTAATTAAATCAGAGACTTTACAATATAGTACCAGAACCCTCCCAAATGAACACACAAAGGAATAACTGCGAGGTACAAAAGTGGAGTGAATCAACCTTGCTGGCTGTCAGCAATGCAGACGGCATTTGCTGTCAGCAGCGAAGGGTATGGCTACATCTGGAATTTCAAAGCGCTGCCCCGGCAGCGCTGCCGCGGCAGCGCTTTGAAGTGTGAGTGTAGTCAGAGCAGCAGCGCTGGGAGAGAGCTCTCCCAGCGCTGCATGTAAACCACATCCCTTACGGGTGTAGCGTGCAGCGCTGGGAGCCGCGTTCCCAGCGCTGCTGCCCTGATTACACTGACGCTTTACAGCGCTGTATCTTGCAGCGCCCAGGGGGGTGTTTTTTCACACCCCAGTTGCAGCGCTGTAAAGTGTGAGTGTAGCCAAGGCCGAAGTCACTTATAGGTACATCTACCCCTACAGCAGCAGGTTGAGTATAGACATTACACTCCCAGCTAGCACGTTATAAATAGCAGTGTGGATGCTGAGGCCCAGCTTAGGCAAGTTATCATGAATTTCATAAGAGATAGAGAGCATCCACATAAATCACAAAAGATAATGGACAGAAGTTGCCATCTAGGAGGTCTAGTTTTTTCAGATTTGTGTTTCTATTTCTTTTCCTTCTCAGGGATAGAAAATAGAAACATTTGCTTTGGAGAAAGGATCTGTCCTCTTCTTGTGTCACAACAGAAAGGGATAAAATATTCCCCCTTAGAAATGAACTTTGAAGTAATTCAATCTTTGTTACAAAATATTAAAATATATTACACTGTTTGATGTGTTTTAAGAAATGCTATAGCAGCAAAGAATCCTGTGGCACCTTATAGACTAACAGACGTTTTGGAGCATGAGCTTTCGTGGGTGAATACCCACTTCCTCAGATGCATGTAATGGAAATATCCAGGGGCAGGTATATATATGTGTGCTAGCAAGCAAGCTAGAGATAACGAGGTCAGTTCAGTCAGGGAGGATGAGGCCCTGTTCTAGCAGTTGAGGTGTGAAAACCAAGAGAGGAGAAACTGGTTCTGTAATTGGCAAGCCATTCACAGTCTTTGTTCAATCCTGAGCTGATGGTGTCAAATTTGCAGATGAACTGAAGCTCAGCAGTTTCTCTTTGAAGTCTGGTCCTGAAGTTTTTTTGCTGCAGGATGGCCACCTTAAGGTCTGCTATAGTGTGGCCAGGGAGGCTGAAGTGCTCTCCTACAGGTTTTTGTATATTGCCATTCCTAATGTCTGATTTGTGTCCATTTATCCTTTTCCGTAGAGACTGTCCAGTTTGGCCGATGTACATAGCAGAGGGGCATTGCTGGCATATGATGGCGTATATTACATTGGTGGATGTGCAGGTGAATGAACCAGTGATGGTGTGGCTGATCTGGTTAGGTCCTGTGATGGTGTCACTGGTGTAGATATGTGGGCAGAGTTGGCATCGAGGTTTGTTGCATGGATTGGTTCCTGAGCTAGAGTTATTATGGTGTGGTGTGCAGTTACTGGTGAGAATATGTTTCAGGTTGGCAGGTTGTCTGTGGGCAAGGATTGTCCTGCCACACAAGGCCTGTGAAAGTGTGGGATCATTGTCCAGGATGGGTTGTAGATCCTTGATGATGCGTTGGAGGGGTTTTAGCTGGGGGCTGTATGTGATGGCCAGTGGAGTCCTGTTGGTTTCTCCCTTGGGTTTGTCTTGCAGTAGGAGGCTTCTGGGTACACGTCTGGCTCTGTTGATCTGTTTCCTTATTTCCTCGTGCGGGTATTGTAGTTTTGAGAATGCTTGGTGAAGAGTTTGTAGGTGTTGGTCTCTGTCTGAGGGGTTAGAGCAGATGCAGTTGTACCTCAGTGCTTGGCTGTAGACAATGGATCGTGTGATGTGCCCGGGATGGAAGCTGGAGGCATGAAGGTAGGCATAGCGGTCGGTAGGTTTTCGATATAGGGTGGTGTTAATGTGACCATCACTTATTTGCACCGTGGTGTCAAGAAAGTGGACCTCCCGTGTAGATTGGTCCAGGCTGAGGTTGATGGTGGGGTGGAAGCTGTTGAAATCCTGGTGGAATTTTTCCAGAGTCTCCTTCCCATGGGTCCAGATGATGAAGATGTCATCAATGTAGCGTAGATAGAGAAGGGGTGTGAGTGGACGAGAGCTGAGGAAGCATTGTTCCAGGTCGGCCATGAAGATATTGGCATATTGTGGGGCCATGCGGGTGCCCATAGCAGTGCCACTGATCTGGAGATATATATTGTCATCAAATTTGAAATAGTTGTGTGTAAGTATAAAGGCACAGAGCTCAGCAGCCAGTTGTGCTGTGGCATCATCAGGGATAGTGTTCCTGACAGCTTGTATTCCATCTGTGTGTGGGATGTTTGTGTAGAGAGCCTCTACATCCATGGTGGCTAGGATGGTGTTTTCTGGGAGGTCACCAATGCATTGTAGTTTCCTCAGGAAATCAGTGGTGTCGCGGAGATAGCTGGGAGTGCTGGTGGCATAGGGTCTGAGTAGAGAGTCCATATATCCAGACAGTCCTTCAGTGAGAGTGCCAATGCCCGAGATGATGGGGCGTCCAGGATTTCCGGGTTTGTGGATCTTGGGTAGTAGATAGAATAACCCTGGTCGGGGCTCTAGGGGTATGTTGATTTCTTCTGGTGTTAGTGTAGGGAGTGTCCTGAGTAGATGCTGTAGTTTCTTAGTGTATTCCTCAGTGGGATCTGAGGGAAGTGGCCTGTAGAATTTGGTATTGGAGAGTTGTCTGGCTGCCTCCTTTTGATAGTCAGACCTGTTCATGATGACAAAGGCACCTCCTTTATCAGCCTCTTTGATGATAATGTCAGGGTGGTTTCTGAGGCTGTGGATGGCATTGCGTTCTGCACGACTTGGGTTGTGAGGCAAGCGATGTTGTTGTTCCACGATTTCTGTCTGTGCACGCCGGCGGAAGCATTCAATGTATAGGTCCAGGCTGTCATTTCGACCCTCAGGAGGAGTCCATGTGGAGTTCTTTTTCTTGTGCTGTTGGTGGGAGGGCACCCGTGTATCAGTGCACTGTTCAGTGTTGTCCTGGAAGTATTCTTTGAGTCGGAGACGGCGAAAGTAGGCTTCCAGATCACCACAGAACTGTATCATGTTGGTGGGGGTGGCAGGGCAGAAAGAGAGTCCCCGAGATAGGACAGACTTTTCTTCTGGGCTGAGTGTGTAGTTGGATAGATTGACGATATTGCTGGGTGGGTTAGGGGTACCACTGTTGTGGCCCCATGTGGCAGGTAGGAGTTTAGACAGCTTACAGTCCTTTTTCCTTTGAAGAGAGGTGACGTGAGTAATGTAGATCTCCTGTCTTATTCTAGTGAAGTCCGTTTGTATAGAAGTTTGGTTATTAATGAGAGTCTCCAGGTTGGAGAGCTCTTTTTTGATGTTTTCCTGTTTGCTGTATAGGATGCTGATCAGGTGGTTCCTCAGTTTTTTTGATAGAGTATGACATAATCTCTCACTGTGGTCTGTGTAGTATGTAGATAGCAGTGGATTTTTTACCTTTAGTCCATTTGGTATGATGTCCATCCGTTTGCATTTGGAAAGGAAGATGATATCTGTCTGTATTTGTGCAAGTTTCTTCATGAGGTTGATGGATTTCCATTCCATACGGCTAAATGCAGTGCCTTGCATGGTGTCAAGTATCAGAGGGTAGCCGTGTTAGTCTGGATCTGTAAAAGCAGCAAAGAATCCTGTGGCACCTTATAGACTAACAGACGTTTTGGAGCATGAGCTTTCGTGGGTGAATACCCACTTCCTCAGATGCATGTAATGGAAATATCCAGGGCAGGTATATATATGTGTGCTAGCAAGCAAGCTAGAGATAACGAGGTCAGTTCAATCAGGGAGGATGAGGCCCTGTTCTAGCAGTTGAGGTGTGAAAACCAAGAGAGGAGAAACTGGTTCTGTAATTGGCAAGCCATTCACAGTCTTTGTTCAATCCTGAGCTGATGGTGTCAAATTTGCAGATGAACTGAAGCTCAGCAGTTTCTCTTTGAAGTCTGGTCCTGAAGTTTTTTTGCTGCAGGATGGCCACCTTAAGGTCTGCTATAGTGTGGCCAGGGAGGCTGAAGTGCTCTCCTACAGGTTTTTGTATATTGCCATTCCTAATGTCTGATTTGTGTCCATTTATCCTTTTCCGTAGAGACTGTCCAGTTTGGCCGATGTACATAGCAGAGGGGCATTGCTGGCATATGATGGCGTATATTACATTGGTGGATGTGCAGGTGAATGAACCAGTGATGGTGTGGCTGATCTGGTTAGGTCCTGTGATGGTGTCGCTGGTGTAGATATGTGGGCAGAGTTGGCATCGAGGTTTGTTGCATGGATTGGTTCCTGAGCTAGAATTATTATGGTGTGGTGTGCAGTTACTGGTGAGAATATGTTTCAGGTTGGCAGGTTGTCTGTGAAATGTTATGTTATCTGTACAAAAATAGCATCGCCCAATATTTTATGTTATATGGTCAGCAGTACACTTATTACCCACATTAGAACACATATTTTAATGAGATATCACTGAAGGAATATTCTTGGAGAACTTATCAGTAAGTCTCATGGAGTCACCGGGCAATGCTCTGGAACTACTCCATACGAAGCCAGTCAGGACTCTGGGGGAGCCTCCTCTCTGTGAGCATACTGGCTCCAGGGCAAGAAGCTTACACAGCTTCGACCTTCCTGGGTCTGACCTTGGAGCATTCAGCATCCCCTTTTCACACTCTGTGCCTTCCACAGCGAGTCCGCACAGGCGGGGCTCCTGGGAAAGCCCGAGGGTCCTGGTACTCCAACTCCACAGTCAGACGTGACTCTCAGCCAGCCAGTAAAACAGAAGGTTTATTTGTAGACAGGACCACAGCGTAGAACAGAGCTTGTTATTACAGACATCAGTGACTTTCAGCCAAGTCCATCTTGGGAATCCTGGGCCAGACGCAAATAGCTTATCAGTCTCACCTGCCCTGAGGGCGTCAGCAAAATCACACACGCAATTCCCACCATTTAAGTATTGGTGCAGTACACTGGGAAACTAAGGAACACACAGCATTACATGCAACATAGCAAGATGAATAAGACCCCCACTTAATCACAGTAAGTGATACAACTAGCAAGGAAAACATATTCAGTGGGTTTTAGCCACTGCATATTACTTGTCTAAAGTTAAAACTAAATGGGAGAACGAACTTCAGGTACCTGATTCTAAATGGGAAAAAAAATCTGAACAGGACTGAATTAAAGCACATTAACAAACTGTTAATGCATGTCAGCAGGGTCCATGGCAGGCTAATATGGGGCAGATTGACATCTCAGCTTTCTGTAAATTGTTCATGTACCAAGCCCTTGGTTTCACTTTTTGCACCTCCGATTCTTTGAAAACATTTCTTAACCAATGTTGCTGGACCTCTACAGTGATGTATATTGCTAGTTTGTTTAGACAGAATATATTGCTAGTGTCAAGCTCAGAGACAGAAATATTACATTCTATTCTTGTGTCCTAAGGTGAAGCAGTACTCACCTAATGCTATTATTCCTTGGTATCTTTCCTTTTAGCCCTGTGGCCACATTCTTCATACTTGGCTTAAGGATAGGAGTTTACATTACACTTTATTTGCCTCAGTGAAGATCCCTGGACTATTGACAAAAAGGGTAATATTAAGATACAATATTGGAGTTAAAAATTATGCAGCAAAGGGGAAAGGATGGCAAAGCTTATCTGAAGTTCGTATACACTGTCAATTTAGGGCTTGTATACACTCTTTCTCCCACACCAGTACATCTCTAATGTATATTTACTACACCAGTGTAGAAAATTATTTGGATTAGCTACACCAGTGCAAAAATTTTCCACAAAACCCAGTGCGGACAAACACGGTGAAGATATATTAGAAGTAGTCTACTGCTAAGACACGCACTTATAGCACCAAGGGTGATCACGTTTGCTAACCTTTGAGATTCAGGAAATGCTGCCTCTCAACTTTCATTACACTCATTTATTTATATATTTATTTTAAGGATAACAATTTTACTTCATAGTTAATGTTCAGAGCAGAAATTTAGAAAGTTATAATTAGTCAGTTGCAGATTACTTTTGCTTAATTTTAGATTAGGACATGAAGGAATATCGGACTGCTGAACACAAAAGATCACTGGAATGAATAACTAAAGCAGAACAATCAAATCACTTTTAAGTTTAACTGCTGGTTCCCATATGCCAGCTATTGTCACTGTATCCTTTCAACCTCCTTATTTTTGACTGGAGTTATTTTATTTGAGACCTTCATTTAGAAACCTTTATTGTATATTTACTACTTCGAATTAAATAGTTCTGTCTGAATTTCTTATTTTGAAACTGGTATCCCATAGTCTCAAACTTAGGGCCAGTCAAAAAGCCTTCCTTTGCTCAACTTTGCTCTCTTATAACAAATTTTAGCATAGATTTCTAATACCTTAGTTAATTCCTATTAAAAATCAGCATTTTCCTAGAACAAGTCTTCAGTCAAAAAATTGTTTCTTTTAGTATTTGACCACACAATAATTTCATTTCCAACATTAGCACTAAATTCTACATACTTCCAAACATCAACCTTATTTATCACCCTTGGTTATGTTTCTTGGATTATGTCCAGAAGAAATTCCAATGCAACGTGGACAATAAACTGCATAAGCAGTATGCATCTACAAGCAAAGCAGAATTGCTATTACAATCAATAACTGTAGATTTTAAATGCCGCATGATCAAAGGCTCAGCCTTCTTAAAGGCCCTCATATACACATAGAATTTTCCAATATATGTTATCTAACAGCCTTGATCTGTAACATTCAAGAATCACCTGACTAATTATGGCTGACAGCAGAATTACTGATGTTTCAGTAGTTGGACTGATATTTCAGACTAAGTGTTTATGTAATTTCTCTGTGCAGCCTCTCTTTCCTCACCAATATTTCCATACTCCTTGCTCCTTTTTGCCTCTACCTCTGTATACTGATGATTTAGTTGGTAGTTACTTTCATGATCCAATTACATCTCTATTATTCCAATTGCAACTTCAATGTATCCATTTTCACACGTAATGTGTAACAAGATATTTAGTTTTCCTTTAATTCTATTTTTTACCTCACCATCTCCTACAAGGCTCACCCTGGCCTATGCTTCCATAGCTTAAGATCTAAACCATCACTCTAAAATTTTATCCTTCCCAATCACCAGTTTAAAACACAAACAGCATTAGGTTTGTTTCCATATGATATAGATGCAGTTATTCATTTTTCAGGCAAATAACCTCTCCTTAACCTCTTCTCTCCTGAGTTCTCTCATGCCCTAGCCACACTGTTCCCAATACACTAATTCCCCTTTTTCTAAATATCCAAAAGATTTTTGCTGGCAATAGTAAGCTAAGCAGTCTTTCTTCTCCTTTATCCTGCTGATGAATGTATCACTTCTACCAGCTATTCATAAGAATCTATAAAACATAACTTTACAGTTCTCAAAAAGGTGCCTGTATTTCTTTGCTGTCTCTATGCCAGGGCTTCACATAAATTAATTCTGGTTCATGTTTCTTAAGCGTGGAACCACAATACTGCTTCCTGATCACTCTCCAGGAAAATCCTTGAGATAGCTGATAATTTTTCATCATTGAAATAGCAAAATGTGATTGGAGTTAGGTTAGTGGGAAAGAAGAAGGAATGATGACTACTTTGACACACCAGGAAGACATTTGTTACATGTGTTTGTCCATATACAGCATGAAACATGAAGCATAAACCTAGCCATATTTCCTACACACATCAGTCATCAGCTAGCTATATATACACAAGCTATCAGAAATTACACTGGATTTCTGCTCAAGGAACACAGGTCCTCAAACACCTTAAATAAAAGGAGACTTTTTCAGGTTAATAGCACGTATACTCTCTTATTTTCTATTTACTGAAAGTCAGACCATTCCAAATTAAATCTCTGGAGGAAATCTAACACCCATCCGCTGATGGCAGTGATACAGATAAACTCAAGTCAGTACATCATATTAGCTTACTAAAGAGTCAAATATATGTCATCTTGAGCAGCCCCAGAATTATTATAAAATTTTATGAAAGCCAATAGTTTTGACACACATAAAAACAATATATATGTAATTGCATACATATTTTATAGTTTTTAAATTTAAAAACCTCAATACATGCTATTAGCAAACATCTCTGTGTTCAGTAACTTCAGTTTATTTAGTCTCACTGACTGTACTCCATACCTATTCATCAAATTGTTATTACTATTAGACACATGTATGCAATATAGTTAAGGGCCATATCAATATTTTTCATTACCAAATTTTCATTTTCAGAGATTTCAAATTTATCCATGGAATCTGCACTGGAATGACTTGAGTTACAAAAATTAATTTGACTCTTTTCAGTGTAAAAATACAGGGAAAGTGACACAAAAGACATCAAAGTAATATTAAAAGATCGTTCTAAACCCAAGAAACCCAAGATCTTGAGTCTTAAATCTGCCCTTTGTGGCTTATATAGTAGTAAGATAATACTTTGAAGGGAGCTTCAAAAACGCATTATAGCTGCTTAGTTACAATAGGGAGAGTTAAGGACACTGTTTCAAACTAGATTCTGATGTTGGTTTAAACCAGACATGTAATGTAACTTTAACTTAGTTTTTGTATGTCTAAATTATAGATTATTTCACTGCGATGCTTTAAATCACAACAATCCTAAGTATGTCCACACACACACACTCCCAAAATAATTTTAATGACTAAATGTTTTACTTCAATGTGAGAAAACTGCCAGTAAGTATCAATGAAAGCTCCATAATATATGAGTTAACAGTCCTCTGATCCACTTACAATGGTATGCAGAACAAAATCCTAAATTTGTCATCATACTATTGCAAGTGGAGCATGCAAGGAAACTCAATGGATTTTCCAGAGGTCCAACTTTACTGGCCTCATTTGCCACTAAAAATAAATGTATCACATGATGAAAAAGATGCATTTGTCTAAATACATTACAGTAAAATACAAGCTTATTGGCAAATAATATTAAAACTATTTATGAGTTTTACATGTCTCATAAATCATTAAATCTCAGTTAGCCAGGTAGCATACAGCAATTTTCTGTGTCTGAGCATCTCTTATTTTCATAACAGTATCCCAGGCATATGAAAAACTAAACTTACCTTTTCAAAAGTTTTACATTAGTTAAATAATTTATATCACTCTTATATGCACTGTTTGGCACAATATTATGGAGATAATAATCTCTCTTTACATATCCTTAGGCTGACACAACTTATCTTCCCTTCATGGCTCACTTCACCATAACAACCAGCAAGTGACAACCAGCTACAGTAATGAACTTATATACATCTATAACCATGCACAAATCATAATGCAAAAACAGTAATTTCTCAAGTGATAGATTGTCTTCGACATTTTATTTCACAGGCAAGGTCTTGTCCCTTTGCATAATGAAGCCCTCAAAGACCCTAGTTACGTAAACAGGGTTGACATACAAACCCAACATCTACATTTTCTTTTTGATTCATGAAGAATCCATGCATGTAAGTGACATAGGAATCATATGCTGGGTCCAAGACTAGCATATAAATGCAGATGGTGATAAAACTTTGTATGCCATTTAAATTTAAATAAAATTACACAACAATACATATAGAACAAGAAAACATGTTTCTTATCTATGAAAAGTGAAGGAAACAAGGGGATCAAAATGTTTATGTTTTTGATTGTCAGTCCACTCAGACTACAAATGCAAAATACTATCCTTGAAATTTGTTGGAGTTAGGTATTTCTGCTGAGAAAATAAGACATGCTCTCTGCATATTTGCCATGATTTAGCCTCTGCCTTTGCTGATTGTCATAGTATTTTAAGCATGAGCATGAGGACAGTTACAATTTTCTTCAGTAAATGAGCAGCTACCCTCTACTGTACCATTTTAACTTTAATTGTTTTAACCCACTGAACAAAAAGGAATAAAACCAAAAGACAGTTTTATAGAAGGTTTGTAGGTCATACTATGTACATTTATTTTAGAAAAGGGAGTTAATTTCCACTGAAGTAAAGCAGGAGTCCTCATATGCTGACCCATGGGACACCTGAAGGTCATCCTCAGACTGCTCAAGGGTCAACTGGTGTAAAGAGCAAGTGGGCGGGGCATTGCACAATGAAGTATACTCAGCAGTCAGAAAAAGATCTGCTGATTCCACGAAGAGGTGGTGCCTCCAGTAATGGTCCCTGCATAAAACAAGTACATGGAAGGAACATAGCTGCCTCTACCGAGTGCCAATCCTTCCACTGAAGAGGATCAGAAGGTAAAAAAATCCATGAAGGAAAACAATACCAGCGGTCAAACTTATGAGATGCTGGAGGTAATGCCAAAATATATGGAAAGGGCACAGACGAGAGGGAAAGTGAAAGTCATAGCACTAGTGAGAAGCATCATGGAATGGGAAAGATGGCCCCAGAGCCTTGAGTAGAGTGCTCTAGCAGGAAAGAACAGAATCTGAAATGATCAGATAATGCGATATGCAAACTGGGAGAAGAAAGAACTGAAATGAAGTAGGGAAAAAAGGAGAGCCAGTGGGTCAATTATATCTTCTTCATTAAAGACATTTACAAATTCAGAAATAATACTAAGATTGCTTTTTTACATAATCAAATATAGTAGCTGACACCAGGAGGACATGGACTCAAGACTGGTAAGTGCTTGCATTCCTCTTGTTACGCAGAAAATAACAACTGGTAATTATAAAAAGCTTTTCTGCTGAGAGTCCCAAAGATTAATCCAGCGGACTGAGCCAGGCCTGTCGGATAATACATTTGTTTTAATTAATTTTACTGATGGGTAAACTAAGAGCATGTCTACACAAGCACTTACTATACAGCAAGCTCAGATGTAAATTTATAGCGCTCCAGCAGGTGTAGATCCTACTGATGTGCACTAAAAATTCCCTAGTGTGCTTCGACCTACTGCTGCTTCAAACCCACTGCCATAAAACACTTCACATTATGAATTTTGGAATTCTCTAATAATGACATCATGATGTCTCTGTTTAAGAGTCTAATACCAAAAAGCACATACACATTCTAGACACAGAGTTGACAGAATTCCAAAGACAGCTTCAAAGAACTACTAAACCATTTTTGAAGTCGTCTCATTTTTTATATTACAAGTATTTACTGTTAACCTAATACGACAGAACAGAGACAGAACCTCATAACTTTCTTTCCTGTCACCCATTATCTATAGGAGCAGTTCCCTGTAAACATATGCAGAACCATCTCATTGTCCTCCTTCACCTCTTTCCTTAAAACTCTCCTCTGCCATGATGCCTACAAAAAACTCGATATTGTTTAGAGGGCACAGGGCCAGTTCCAGGGTGGGTGGACAGGGCACAGCTCATTGTTGGGTTGTTTTGTTTTATTTTTTTTTGCAAGGGCACTGAAAATGTTTTCCACTCTTGGCAGGAAAACAGCTAGGGGCACTCCTGCTTAGGCAACTGGTGTGCCATGACCACTGCTTATCATGATCTTCATAATCATTATTTCTTAATGCTGCCCATATCTGTTTATTGTCTCGTCTTATATTCAGATTGTAAAGTCTTCAGCTTAGGGACCATCTTTTTGTTATGTGTCCATACAGCACAATAGGGTCATGATCGCTAACTGCTAGATGCTCGTGCAATACAAACAACCACCACCATCTTCCCGCACAGAGGCAGTGACCCCTTTTGGGCAGTCACAGAATAACCTGAAGGGCTTTAAACAATACTTTCCTGGTTTCTATAGGAACTTATATAAAAGAAAGGAGTGGCTTGTACAATCCTCATGCAATTTGCAAAAATTCACAATACATCTTTTTTCTCGCGACTACTTAGACAATACATTAGCTTGCATGGACTATTTTACATTTGCCTATGCTATTCAATTTCTCACAGTGTACTCCTCTCAGTGGTGATGGGCATCTTTGTATTTACATATGACATTTTTTTTTTATTAGTCATACTTCTACATTGTTTCAGTCACACAGGCTAGTGATTGACCAGTACCCAGATTAACATTATTATGGTAACATCCACAGTACTTATGTAGCAGTCCAACTGTCCTTTTAGGACCTCAACTTTTCCTTAAAAGATTGTTTAAGCACAAACATTATCCACATTGTCGTGGTTAGGCTAAAATCCTAAAAGAAAATCCTTCTTTAGCGCTGTACGTGAAGACAAGCCCTTAAGCATTAAGGTTAGGGATCTCGATCCACACTTGGGAACATAAATAAAGGTGAGCTGATTTTCTAAGGTACTTCACACCTGCAGCTCCCAGATGCTAAAACAGAGTGAATTTCCATTTGCCTTTTAATTGACATAGAAAAATGAGCAGACAAAAATGCAATGTAGATAGGAATTGTATATACTTGATTGTATACCTCTCTTGTCCACTCCCACATTTTATATATAACTTAAATTCTAAACTCTTCATGGCAGGTGTCATGGTTAAATCTTGGCTCCTCTGAGGTCAATGGCAAAACTCCCTTTGACTTCAATAAGACCAGGATTTCACCCGATCTTCATACATTACCACACCTAGCACAACCCAGCCCCCATCCTGACATGGACCTCTAAGTTCTACTGTAACAGAAATATGAAATAGAAAAAATAATAATATATACACATCTAGCCTCTGGCTGTTTGTAGTCAACTCAGATATAGGCACTGCCTTACTTCAGCCCTGGCAGTCAGCAAAGCTCATGAAACACAAGCATTTGGAGTAATTTTTTGAGAGAAGGAGGCACACAAGTACTATATTTGTTAATGTCTTTAAAGAAGTCACCTCAAGACAGGTTTGCCTGCTTGTGTATTCTTGGTTTACATTATCTCCATTAAAAGAAAAACAATTACACAAAATCTGCATTTTAAAATGCACATCAAAATTATTATTGTTATTTGAAGTTGTTAATTGTAAATACAAAGCCCAGCTACTGAATTAACCATTTCTCCAATATTCAATCTTGGAAAGCAGTAGCATAGTATAATATATCTTGAAAATTAAACCGTGCACTCGATTGGAATATCAATATTTATCAAGTTAACAATATGCACAAGCAGTCATAACCAATCCTATAAGCGTCACATTCTAGTAATATTTGGAGTAATACTGTTGACCTAAAATTCAAGTTCTGTGGGTACGTAGTTTTATACAATATTTTAATCTGTACACTATTAATATACTGATTGTCAGATTTCAAGATTCCCCCGCCCTTTTGGGCACTATGCATGGATTATTCTTTTGGGGTAGCTGAGTCCAACTTCACATGCAGAATAGTACAAAGGATGTTTTGAAAAATTCTTAGATCAGAAACATTTTAAAAGTACCATGTTTGTCAGTATGATTCAGAGAGAATTTATTAATGACTACTTACTTTGGAGGCCCATGGCTGCAGACAATTGGCGTAACAACGGACAAGAAAAGCCATTTCTTGGGCTGAGAAGGAAAGTTTCCTCTCTCAGAAAAAAGCCAGAGAGGAAAATTATTTAGTAAAATCCCTATTAGATTCTCCTTGTAAATCATAAACCAAAGCAGTGGATGTATATGCACACAACTGTTCAGGTTTGATTTTCACACTGATGAATTTGATTACAGCTTCTACTGTATCGCAGTAGTTTTCAGTGTTGCAGTGAGTTAGCAGCAGCAATTCCTATAAAAATGTTCCAGTTTTAACAAGCACATAAATGCAAATCAAAATGTTTCAATACTCCTGGCCCTTCAAATACAAATATCCATAGGCTCCCCCAAGCATAGGCATGCAAGCGAAAGCTGGTGTAGAATGGAATTAATTCTGAACTGGATTAAAATTATATATTAATCTAACATTATTCTAAAAGGTGAGACTTGAATTCTTCTGAGTCTTTCTTTTCCTACTAAAATGCAGGTAAGGCTGGTTTATCTTCCGGTTCCAAAACTTCACATTTTAATATTGTAGATCAAATTGGGAAAGGTTCTTCTGCATCTTAGGCAACTCAGGAATCCCACACCCTTGATATTAAAGTTTCTTCTTTATACGCTTGCCCACCATAACTGCAAAATTCAATTCATGTCCAGATTGTAGCTTCAGGATATATACTCTAACAGGTTTGCACTATGGAATGTCTCAGAACCTCTGCAATCCAAACCCTTTTTTTCTCTCTCTCTCTATTTTATCATGCAGAGTTTACAACTCTGCAGTGTTGCTTAGTATTCTAATGCATCAGCCAGATACCATGGTTAATCCAAGCCTAGCTTTTCCAATTAACATAATTATATAATGCACTACAAAATATACATCCACAGCTACGGCAAGACTGAACGCTGGAGTCCTAATTCCTACTATTTTTGCTTGCTTCTCAGCAGCTCCCTCAGGAAAAGCTTCCATCGATTGGATGCTCCGCAGCAAGATGAAATATCTAATAAGGAGGAAAGAGAGTGGGAGGGGAACTGAGCTAAAAGGATGACATCACCTGTATAGAAAGCCTTTAGAAACTGCATTAGATCAACTGGCTACTGTATCTGCAGATGCAGCCAGCAGAGCATCTTTATTAACCTAATATAAATACACATCTCTGTACAACAATTTAGCATAACATTCTTGTTCTACATTATGTGTGTATCATTTTTATGATCTACCAGAGCACATACAATAACTATGAATTTTTAAAAAATCAGCTTCGCAAATGTGTGTCTATATTTACACTTCATTTTCAACAGTATTCTGGACAAGTCACATTTCTTATCTTTGTATTCAAGTTTAACACACTTCAAGGTAAAAAAAAAATCTTTTCAAAGTAAAACAATTCCTGTTTTTCGAGTATATGCCATAGAATGACCTTGCTCTAGCTGTCATTTTTACAGGCTTCTGTTCATTCTCTAAGGAATTTTGTCCAAGAATTATATAAACTTCTTATTGGAAGGAGATGCTCACGTAAAGCAAATGAGAAATCATTTGAATGAAAAAAACAAACATGTTAAAAGTTGTTTTTAAAAAACATCTGATTTTTTAAAAATGAAATTACTGCAATAACCCTGAAAGAGCAACAATTCTAGTTTCTAATTAGAGGGCAAGAATTACAAGATATTTTCTTTTTGCAGCTAAAAACAAACATTTTTCAGCAGCTCGGTGACTTGGATGGCAGTCTAGCACACAGGAGACCTACTCTGGGTATGTCACCTAGGATTTCTTGCACCTTTGGGCAGGGAATGTTATGATGCACTCAATTCCTAGAAGTTAATTGGCCATTGCCACCCTCTAAGGAGGGGAAAAGAAACTATAGCAGCCCAAATTCAAAGCCATTATTTAGTATCAGCGTCTTTTTACTTCAAGTACAAAAGGGGCCACTAGCTGTCCACGCAGTTCTCCATCTTTTTCTTCTATTCCCTTTTTCATAGTTTCCTCCCTCCACTTTCACAGGCCACAAGTTTCTGTCACAACCTCACCATCTACACCCAACACGATATGCTGCCTCTAAGCTGATTTGGAAATTAAAAGCCATACCTTCTCCTCATTGACCAAATTGCACTGCTGCTTCAGTGAGAAGCTTTGCTTCATCCACTGTGCCCATCCAGGGGATTCTCACTTCCAAGAAATTGAGCTAAGTCTGTTTCACAGGGAAGATACAAGCCTCATCTCAGACTAAAAACTGCTTATGGGTAGGCTTGCCAACTTTCTAATCACACAAAACTGAACATTCCTGCCCCACCCCTTTTCTGACGCCTTGCCCCTACTTGCTCCATCTCCCTCCCTCTGTCGCTTGCTCTCCTCCACCCTCACTCATTTTCACCAGGCTGAGGCAGGTGTTGGAGTGCTGGGGGTGAGGGATGAGGACTCTGGCTGGGGGTGCAGGCTCCGGGGTGGGGCAGGGTTGGAAGGGGGCAGCTCCGGGAAGGAGTTTGGGTGTGGGAGGGTCTCCGGGCTGGGGCAGAGGATTGGCATGCAGGAGGGGGTACGAGGTCCTGGCAGTGCTTACTGCAGCTCCCAGGAAGCAGCAGCCAGGTCCTGCCACCCCTAGGTGCATGGGCGGCCAGGGAGGCTCTGTGCGCTGCCCTCATACCCACAGGCACTGCCCCCACAGTTCCCATTGGCCATGGTTGCTGGTCAATGGGAGCTGCAGAGTCGGCACAAGGGGTGAAGGCAGCACACAGAGCCTCCCTGGACGCCCATGCGCCTATGGGGCTACAAGGACCTGGCGGCCACTTCTGGCAGCTGCATGGAGCTAGGGCAGGCAGGGAGACTGCCTTAGCTCTGGGCCCCCACTGCACTGCTGACTAGACTTTTAACGGCCCAGTTGGCAGTGCCAACCAGAGCCACCGGGGCCTGGCAACCCGACTTATGGGTACTATGATTCTACTTCCACTTGGCTTTCCAGAACAAGGCCGTATCAAAGAAGATTAGAGTTGAATATGACTTCTATATATTCACCTCAATTATGAGATGAGCTCACTTTCCAAAACTATCTTGAAAGACAAATAATTTGTATCATATTCTTAAAACCACCATTTTTGTCAAACAATGAAAAAATAATGGCTAAAAATATTTTAAGATGCAATTAATATTTTTGATTTTGTAATATCAAGAGGGAAACAACTGCAACTTATTTGACATCTAGCATGTATTTCTTTATAAGGTTCTCCCAGAGCCAAAATCTTTTCCTGTTTTACACGATGGAGGAATTTTACATAAATATTCCACCACTGAAGTGGTAAGCACTACCAGACAGAGAAAATTCAATTCACTATTCTTTCCATAGTATTGCAGCAGGGCAGGCTACAGGGCAGCATCAGCCTCATTGCAATACAGTGTGTTACACCTTTTGAAATGATTCATGCAATGCTGCTCTACAACATTTTGAATATAAACATCAGGTTTATAGCCACACTAATAAGAACCTTTCAGCTTCAGTAATAATTAGGGAATGTCCAAACTCTTCTGGGTTGTATTACTTGTTTTACGACAATTACTATAATTACAATTTAAAAAAAACAACAACTAAAAGGAAGCTTCACCCCTTGTCTGCATGTGCACTGATAGCACACAAATTCTCTTGTCCAGCTAAACAAGAGATATTCATCTCACAACTGCATTTTAAATTGGTGCATTGTGCATGAAATTCAATCCACTAAAGATTTTGGAGTGAATGCCATATTTTTACAACTACTGTAAACACAAGCTCAATAATGGGAACAAAATTCTATTTCCTTCTAGTTTTGTCTTTAAGTGAAGATGACATCATCCTTTTCCTATTGCTACCAATCAGACTGAAGCTACTGCAGTTCTCTAGGGAATAAATCCGAGACCCTGCATGCAAACCTGTCAGCCTAACAGCTATGAACAGGGTGAAAAAATTGACCTAATTCTATACTGGAGATTTTTTTTTTTTTTAAAACCTAAGGGCCTTATGGTACAGTGCCACAAGTTCTTTTACAATGATTTGTTGAAGATAAATGTCAGATCACAATACAACAGTGACTTGAGGAAAAATCTTTTGCAAAGATTGTTTAATAGTGATCTCAACCAAAATACAATTTTAAGAAACGTGGTAAAACCAGAAACAGTATATTGTTTTTCACATTTTAAGATGAATCCCAATTTTCATTGCACATGAAAGCCTTATTTAAAAAAAAAAAATCATCATCTTGATGTGTGCTTCCTGAAAAACCTTCCTTGTTTCTCAATGATGCTTTCTTTTCATATTTGGAATATCACTCCATAGGATTATATCTATGCATAGATGTATGCACCCATAAATCCACCCATAAATGTATCAGAATTTTCCCACTCTGCCTGTTAGGCAATCAAAACATGGAGATTTATTTAACAAGATTTATTTAACATTGAAGAATAGGATTTTTAAACAAAAAATGGCACTAAGACACTTATCTGGATCTTTTAAATTTATATTTAATTTAAACTGGATTAGAGGTTTTTCCTCTTTGCTTAAAGAGATCCCACCAATTGAAATTATGCAAAATCATATATATTTCACAGCTGACACCAGAAGATACCTCCTCCAATAGTTACTACTTTTCCCAGATCAATCCAATAAATGCCAGTTGTTTGAATATTGCAGCTGTGCAGTGAAGGCAAGCAGTGATATTAAAACCTGCATGCACTAGCTAAAAAGGCAAGATAGCTGCTTGCATGCCCAGCAAAAGGAAGGGTGCTGGCTATGACTGCTGGACTGTTAGGAAAAAAGACCAGAACAAGTCACAGAGTGGGAAGACTTTTAGTATAACTGAGCATCCACTCTGAGCAAAGAGGCACGGCAGAAGTAGTCAGCTATAAAGATGTTCTCTCTCTGCCATTTTCTTTGAGTACAGTAACTACTATACCCTACCACCAAGTAGATTTGGGGGAGGGGTTTGAGAGATTAAAACCAGCTGGTTGCAAAGCAATCTGCCATTTCACAAACTGAAGCGAAGGGGTTTGAGCCTAAAATAGTTCATTTTCCTCTCTGGCTTTGCAGGTAGTAATTTCCAAGTACAACAGCCTAATATACAAATATTCTAATGTAACAGCACCAGTATCAAGGGACTAGCATCATATATTTGAGGACTTTACATCTTTTGGAAAATGAAGGGAGTGATGATAATAGAATGCTATATACAGTGGCAGATGCAACACAAGCTGGAAGCATCCCCACACTGCCTTGATTTAGTACTGCTGGCATGCATGTCTAATTCCCTTTCCCCCTCCCCCACATTTAACTTAAGCATCTTAAATGAATCATTGTATTTTGAGGCAAGGTTAGCCTTCCATTAGAACTTCAGGAATTCCGGTTTTTAAAACAACTCTCCACCCTATTCCTGACCCTTCTGAACAAGGGAAATAGGACTTAGCTTCCCTCAGTTCTTTAGGGTAACACTGTGTTCTGCTATTGGTTACTTATGTGCATCAGTTTCCACAGCAGCTAAATGCTTACTAACATGCTGTAGAAAAATCTTATTGAAAGGATCAGGAGGATTCATAAGCAATATGAAAATATGATCTATGCTAAGTGAGAGAGGGAGGCTGTCATCATAACTAAAGTGATGTAAGCTTCTAAAATTAGAATCAACACTACAGAAGGAACAATAAAAAGGCACCATTAATTCAATTTCCCTGCAGCCTTGGTAGCTATACTACTCTTTTTTCAGCTGTTGTATTAAACATGAAAAGGTCACCTCCCATTCAGAGCATTTGACATTTATATATTTTATAAAACTAATTTGAATTTTTATAAATTGCTACTCCCTTCTGCAGACTTATACGTCTGTTATATACAAATTCTCTATCCACATATTCATGTAGCATCATGATCAGCATAACAAACAAGAACAATTTGGGTGGGGGAAGCACCTTTACCATGGATTTCAATTTAAAAAAAATAATTTCAACTATCTGAGCAGAGATGGGCCACAACTGAAACCTTCTGTCCCTACATCGCTTCCCTGCTGAAATTAGGAATCAGAGAGGGAGGGACTATGGAGGTTGTGTGATCTGAGCCTACCACTACGCATTGGATTGCAGGTTAGATCCACAACTTGTTTTCTGGACCTGGTTTGTATACAGCCCAATATACTGAAAATCTTAGGAACTGTCTAGTATTCCTCACTGAAATCTCACAAGAACAGCATTTAAGATTTTGCCATCACAGAATATTACTCTTGTTTAGTCTCAAAATGGAACCCTTGAACAACACAATATGCATCTGAACAGTCTCCTCGGCTAGTTCTCATCTAATTGTGACATTAGTTAGTATTTCTAAATTTGAAACTGCGGGGGGGGGGGGGGGACAAAAAACTCCAACACCCTACCATCACCAACAAAAGCACTGTCCATCTCTTAAAAGTCACATATATTTTAAATAGCTTAAACAAAAGCAAAAAGAACATAAACAACATTATATAGTACACAGCTCTCAGATTCTGATGAGCCAATCATCACAATTTGTCTCCTGAACAATCTGGGGTACCAATAATGTTCTCTTCCAAGAAAAGAATTTACAACTGAATTACCCTGATGATAGATACTTCCTGGATAAGGTTAAAATTATTAAAAGGCCACTTCAAATATTTTCTATATCATTTTCCTCACTGATAATCACTGCTTTGGAAGCCTGAAACTGATCTTTTTTTCCTGTATGGATTACTTCCCCTCACCTGCACTATCAGCAAACACTGCTTTATTATGGTCAGGTTGTTTATATGCATTAGCCTGCTGCAACTTATTTTTTAAGGAACTATAAGACATTTATTCTGAAAATGCATGCACACCTCTACATATACAGAAATTATTGACCATTTGTATTATGGTAGCCTAGGTCACACTCCAGGTCTATCAACTTTGTGAATGTTCCTTGGCATATTAGAGTTTCTTATTTTTTCTCACACTCCGTAAAAGATGTTTCAACAAGTGCATTATTTGACACGTTACACAGAAATCATTTATTTGAAAGTAATAAAGTCTAAGTAAGACAAAGCAACATGAGTTTCTGGAACATTATAAATAAATTTCCAAAATAGTGATATAATGATTAGAAGTCAATGAAAGATTTTGATTAAGCTCAAACAGCATCCAATTATGTGCGTATTCTCTAGTTTACAATTGCTATTTTTGCAAGAGGTCCGCTAGCCACGTTTATTATCCCTGAGCATAAAAGAATCATAATTAGTCTGTGGTTAGTTACCCATTTGACTTTGCAGACTTCTAAAAGTTACAATGTATATTTATATTAAAGATGAATTTCACTACCTGTTTTCCAGGGATGTGGTTTCAGACACTACAGACACTGGGTTTTTCTCCGTTTCCTGTCAGCTAAGCCAGCAAGCTAACCCACAAGATTTTGTTGCTCCCTCTTCCCCTTCTGACTGCTCCCTACCTCTGCTGCGCAAATGAGAACGACCCCACCCCCCCAATGTAAGGAAACATTAGCCTACTCTAGGCACTTGCCGGTATCCTGCACCTGAGGCAATGACATGAGTGAAGGTTTGCCCCATCCCAGAAAAACAACTAACAAGAAGGATATGGCTTCAACCAGTGCAGACACTGTGGCTAGGTGGGCAAGCTTTAGAAGAATATAGCATGTGTCTTGAGTGGCAAACAAAAAAGTAGGTGGGGTTCTGATAAAAGGAAAGGGAACAACATGGATTAAGTCCCAAATTCAGACCTAGCACCCCCAATCCAAGGGGCTGCATGAGCTCATCCCTCATGATGCAAAATTTCTCTAAAGCACCCACCAGCTGAAAGTTGCTTGGGCTGAGGGGATTAGTACTTGGGAATAATGTGAATCAAATGCCAATGTGGCAGAGATCACCAACAGAGACTTCTCCTCTGTCTTCTCAAGAAGCAAAATTCTTCCAGTAGAATTAGCAGCAGCATTCCAGGCAGGAGAGACAGGCTACAGAGTAGATCTTCTCGATTCAACAATGAACCCAGAAAGATACAACATATTTGAAGGCTCTCTACTTTCAAAAAAATGAAGAAAGAAGGGGATTTCTAAAGTGGTTAAGACTGAAAAAGGAAAAACTCTCAACACTCCCAGCAAACACCAGAGGGTCGCTTTGGATCTCTTTGGATTCAGACAAAAAGTTTGGGGAATCTCCTGCATAAAATGAAATGGAAAAACTAACTTGGGGCAGAAAACTGTGACAGAACTTCTAGAAAGTCAAGTCTGCATGGAAAGGATCATACACCAAGGCTGCTACCTCCTCCCCAAGATAGTTCAAAATAATGGCCACCAAAGCATCCACTTTTCTCAAAAGGAGGTTATTGGGAACTCAGTCTTACAGTTCCAGAAGGTTGTATTGCTCCATGGAGAAACTGGGATCTAACTGGCACCTGAATGAGAAGTCTCTTACTGAAAACTCAGAGTGCACTGAAGTGAAATCTGGATGCTAGAGCCATTGAGACCTTTCTCAAATCTACATTGCAAAAAGCTCAGAACAGAAGGAAGAGGACTCTCATGGCTTCATTTGACACTCTAGCTTTCCTAAGAGAATCTCTTCAGGAGCCAGGCTCTGGGCTGAAGAATTAAGGCACAGAATTCTCCACCTTAGAAGGTCAATTCTGTTTGGAAGGACAATCCTGCTTCCCTATGATTGGCACAGTAGGTCTGTGGTCCACTCAAGAGGCACCAGAACCAACGAGGAATCCTCCCTTTCAGCCTTCTTTAGAAGTTTCATTATGAGGAAGAGAGAATAGTCTCTGAGCCTACTATTGGATAGCAAATGCATCCTGGGGCAGGGCACCCAAAGCTGGGTATCTGCTGCGCTAATGAGGATTAGATGATGTAAGGCAGGATGTAAATATGTCCAGATATGGTAACTAAGTCCACCACTATTCATTGGAAAAATTCCATACATCTATTTATATAGGTAAATTGTAGTCCCTGAGCAAGTCAGCATGTCTGTTTTGCCACTAATTTGGTCATCTTAAAAAACAAGAGAGTGTTTTGTAGGCAAGAAAGATTATTATGTATTCTTTTGGGGCATTTTTCTATTGTGCGTGACATACTTTCCTTCCCTCCACTTGAAATATGTCAATTAGTATGAGATTTTTAGGGACAGATCACAACTGCTGATTTGCTAGGTAATGGACCCCTCCAATCTAATGTGCTTTTGTTGATATTCCATCATATCTGTGGTTTCAAACTTGTGAATTTTTCATTCCTGTTGCTTCTGAACAGCAAACAAGTAGCCCCCTAGCTCAATGCCCCAGACTGAACTTCAAAAGCTCCAGATCAACCCTTATATATTGACTACTTTCAGAAAACATTTTACTTTGAACAGCTATTCTGCTTTTTCATGTGCATAGAAATACTAAGAACTTCTTAAAACCAACAAATTTTAGAAATTTGGTACTTTAAAAAAAATTGTGTACATTGAAGATAACCCTAGGCTCCTAGGGACCCTGAAAATTCAGAATCCTCTGGCAATTCCTAGCAGCTACTTCACAGAAACAGAGTTTAAAGTAGATATACGTCATAATCTTCTGGAGAGCATGAAGGCTTCTTTTTCAATGTTTGAAGTGGCTCTAATACCTCAAATCAACCCTAACATATAACCATACATGTACAGCTCAAGTATCTCAAAACCTTGAGTGTGATTATTAATGTGAAACAGGTGTGATATGGAAAAGAGAAGTAGGTATTGGCCAGGAAACAAGCATACTAACTGTCCAATTCCCTCACATCAAGTATTGTCAAACACATGTGAAATAGCAAGGTTTATACAGGCCAAGGGTAAAACCCAGGATACAGTTAAGCTTGGTAAGAAAAATCTGGTTCCAAACCAGTTCTATGGCCATACTAGGATATTCTTCTAGCTCACAGCTATTATATTATACCGTGGTTCTAGTGCCAAACTCTGCAAGCCAACCAAACCAAACTCCTGTGAATGCACTATATTTTCTGAATTGTGATATGCAGTGAAAATTGCACAGGACTTGCCACAATCTCACTCTAAAACTTGATTTTAGAGAGATTAAAGAAGTCTTCCTAAAATTAATATTTAGATTTAATAATACAAATAAAAATGTTTGCCATACATACCAACAGTTTAGGTATATTGTGTTTTTTTTTCTCTTCAATTTGCATGAAAGCAAAGTCTACACAATTACCCTAGCTTAGCCCTTTAGTGAACATCATGTACGGTTTCCACATGGTTAATATATGCAAAGTCAGGAGTGTGACAGGTTGGATTACAGAAACTCCCTTGGGACTGCCAACTGATGTGCTGAGACTACTTCTAACCCGTTTTCCCTTCTAGCTTGGGACTCCAGAACCTCGCCTGTTTGAGCCAGACATGCTAGTCTGCTACAAACCCAGACCCAGGTCTGAACAACATCCTCCAAAAGCTGCAGGCTTAACTGAAAACAGCTTAAGAAGTGTTCCTGTCTCCAACACTCAGATGCCCAGCTCTCAATGGGGTCCAAATCCCAAATAAATCTGTTTTACCCTGTATAAAGCTTATACAGGATAAACTCATAAATTGTTTGCCCTTTATAGCATTGATAGAGAGATATGCACAGCTGTTTGCCCCACCCCCCAGGTATTTATACATACTCTGGGTTAATTAATAAGTAAAAAGTGCTTTATTAAATACAAAAAGTAGGATTTAAGTGGTCCCAAGTAATAACAGACAGAACAAAGTGAATTACTGTACCAAGCAAAATAAAATAAAACACACAAGTCTAAGCCTAATACCGTAGGAAAGTGGTAACAGATGAAATCTCACCCTCAGAGATGCTCCAGTAAGCTTCTTTTACAGACTAGCCTCCTTCTAGTCTGGGTCCAGCAATCATTCACACCCCTGAGGTTACTGTTCTTTGTTCTTTCAGGTATCCTTTCGGGGTGGAGAGGCTCTCTCTTGAGCCACCTGAAGACCAAATGCAGATGTCTCCCAGGGGCTTAAATAAACTCTCTCTTGTAAGTGGAGCCCCCTTCCTCTCTCCTATGCAGAACCCAGCTGCAAGATAGAGCTTTGGAGTCACATGGGCAAGTCACATGTCCATGCATGACTCAGAACTTTACAGGTGGCAGCCATTGCTCAAATGCTACCTTGAAAGTCCCCAGGAAGACTTCTTATGTGGATTGGAGTCTTCCAAGGTCTATTGTCTGTTTAGTGTTTCTTGACTGGGCACTTAACTTGCAAATTCCTTTCTTAAGAAGCTGACCAAATGCCTTACTAAGGCTACTTAAAATCAAACCAGTACACAACCAATATTCGTAACTTAGAATACAAAAATGATACATGCATACAAACAGGATGAATATATCCAGTAGATCATAACCTCTGCAGAGATACATTACATGGCCTATCTAGCATAAAATATATTCCAGTTATGTCATATTTACTCTCATAAGCATATTTCCATAAAGCACTGTGGGGTGCAGCATCACAAGGAGCACTCAACTATGCATTCTTTTTCAGCCTGAGAATACAAAAACATTTACCACAAGTTTGTTTCTAGCCACATTATGATAAGCCCATGCATAAAAGAAAAGGCTGTGCTAGTTACAGATGAGAGCATAATTGGGTTGGTTTAGTTCAATACATCATATTGAACAGAAACAACCCATGGGGAGGAAATAAAAAGAAAACCAAAACGAAGTGCAGTATCAGTATAAAGTATGCAACATCTTGACCACATTTCCTTTAGAGACTTTTCTACGAAAAGCAGCTCATACACCAATTAAAAAATACAACTATAGTGAAGTAAGGTTGCAGAAAAGTTAAGGATCTGACAGTCACAAAGAAAAGGATTTAAGGTTTCCAAAAAGGCTGATAATCCATTTTATAGGCCTATAGGATTGCCTCTGCTCACCAACACTATATGTGACGTACTACAATTGTGATCAGCAGAGGTGCTTGAGCTAGAGTCCCAGTCTGTTTTACATATGAAAGAGCTGCCAGCAAGGCGTTTTCTATTAGGAATATGACTGAAACGGTCCCTTCAGCGATTCAGAGCATAGATTTGTTAACCTTCCAGGCTTGCTCCTCTTTTTTCCTCAGGTATTTGGAGAGGGAGATAAGAGTTATGGCTGGGAGGGGAAAAGTAGATTTGGAAGAAATAGATGGTTCAGAGGTTCCTATTATTATTGTAGGTAAACAAATACTTTTTTATTGCATAGCATACCTAATAAACTGTCTATGAATTTTTATTTATTGTGTATTTTTATTTAGCAAAAGGTAAATGTTGGAAAGATAGTTCACATATTGACATGAATAAGTAATTCAGAGAAGGCTAGACTAGTACCTCCCTCCCACAAGGAAGACATGCTGCAAGTTTGGTCAAGGGTTGGAGAATTCCCTAGTCCACTTACCACTGGGAAATAGGAAGGTTTGCCTGGAAAGTTTGAGGTCCTAAGTTATCAATTTCCACAGAATTTAAGATTTCACTTTAAAATAAATTGTGAATGCTTTATGATTGTGAAATTATATGGCAGTCTTTCTAATACAAATGTGAAATAAACGTAAACTAATGAGCATTGTCTTCTGGAGTTAGCATGCAGACAGTACCAGTGCATCTACTGTTGTGCATTACTATAGCAAATACTAACTTAGTGAAATGAATAAGATTGTTCTATATTCAGAACCCTGTCCTCCAGAATTACGTTAATTTCAGGCTGACACTTGAATAAGCATAAACAGCAGCAAAGGTAAAAGCTGGAATCAGGGTATGTCTACATCTACAATTTTGCAGCGCTGGTTGTTACAGCTGTATTAGTACAGCTGTATAGGGCCAGCGCTGCAGAGTGGCCACACTTACAGCAACCAGCGCTGCAAGTGGTGTTAGATGTGGCCACACTGCAGCGCTGTTGGGCGGCTTCAAGGGGGGTTCGGGGAACGTGAGAGCAAACCGGGGAAGGAGACCAGCTTCCCCGCGGTTTGCTCTCGCGTTCCCCGAACCCCCCTGCAAACCGCAGGGAAGGAGACCTGCTTGCACGGGGGTTCGGGGAACGCGAGAGCAAACCGGGGAAGGAGACCAGCTTCCCTGCGGTCTGCTCTTGCGTTCCCCGAACCCTCCTGCAAACCGCAGGGAAGGAGACCTGCTTGCTCGGGGATTCAGGGAACGCGAGAGCAAACCGCAGGGAAGGAGACCTGCTTGCTCGGGGATTCGGGGAACGCGAGAGCAAACCGCAGGGAAGGAGACCTGCTTGCACGGGGGTTCGGGGAACGCGAGAGCAAACCGGGGAAGGAGACCAGCTTCCCTGCGGTCTGCTCTTGCGTTCCCCGAACCCTCCTGCAAACCGCAGGGAAGGAGACCTGCTTGCTCGGGGATTCAGGGAACGCGAGAGCAAACCGCAGGGAAGGAGACCTGCTTGCTCGGGGATTCGGGGAACGCGAGAGCAAACCGCAGGGAAGGAGACCTGCTTGCACGGGGGTTCGGGGAACGCGAGAGCAAACCGGGGAAGGAGACCAGCTTCCCCGCGGTTTGCTCTCGCGTTCCCCGAACCCCCCTGCAAACCGCAGGGAAGGAGACCTGCTTGCTCGGGGATTCGGTGAACGCGAGAGCAAACCGCAGGGAAGGAGACCTGCTTGCTCGGGGGTTCGGGGAACGCGAGAGCAAACCGGGGAAGGAGACCTGCTTGATTACCAGAGGCTTCCTCAGGTATGCTGGGATACCTGCTTATTCCATGGAGGTCAAGAAAAGCGCTGGTAAGTGTCTACACTTGATTACCAGTGCTGGATCACCGGCGCTGGATCTTCTACACCCGAGACAAAATGGGAGCACGGCCAGCGCTGCAAACAGGGAGTTGCAGCGCTGGTGATGCCCTGCAGATGTGTACACCTCCTAAGTTGCAGCGCTGTAACCCTCTCACCAGCGCTGCAACTTTGTGATGTAGACAAGCCCTTATTTAGGAACAAGGCCAGAGAAAAACAGAATAGTAGAGACCTGTGCTTACCCTCACAGGAGGGAGAAGAGAGAAAGCTCCTCCTCCCTTACAGCAATCAGAGGGCAGAACTTCAAATATGTTGATGCTTACAAGAATAAGGAACGAGCCTGTGACAAGAGATATAAATCAAAAGAGACATGAAAGATAAAGACTGAAGTAAAAGTCAAAGATCGTCACCCTAGCAGAAATCCCCAAATGACTCCCTTCCCCACAGTAACAACATTTTTAAACGCCTAATGCTGGTGATTCAGTCAATAATGAGCTTCACCTCTGAGTCCGTGATGAAAATGTCCTACCCAACATTTCGGAAACTGTGCAATCTTTCAGAGGTGATACAAGAAACAGCTGCTGACATACATGATCATTAAAATATATCCTGCATATTTTTGAAAGAAGGGAGGACTGTTAATTCTAGGAATCTGGCCAAATTCCAATTTGAGTAAATACAGGTGCCCGCCTAAAATAAATTTCCTGCAGTTTCAACTGGATATAGTTTTCTTCGCTTGTTATGTAGTATTCTTGTATGCCATTAAGTAGGTGCACATTTCACCCCAGAGCTGGTTGGATTTCTGAAGCAGAAAGTGATTTTATATACAATCTAGATAGATAGATAGATAGATAGATAGATAGATAGATAGATAGATAGATAGATAGATAGATAGATAGATAGATAGATAGATAGAATCTGTAAAGTCTAAAGCACTAACGGTATGAATTCTATGTTATGAATGTATTGGGATTGCACTAATTATGTCATTTTTTTAAACAATTTTCATTTTGGGAAGACTAATTTTAAAGACAATACATACAGAGATTACCAGAAGGACATTTAATAACAGTATATAGTTTTCAAAATATCGAAATGAGCTATTTTGAAAGCTACATATTCTGTCTCATTACTTGACAGTAAACCTTTAAGGATACAAAATAGGATTTTCAAATATACTTTTTCTACTCTAAGTAGTAATATTTCATAACCGTCAATGTTTTGCAGACGGCAGACACACATATTAATTGATTTGGCTGGCCGTCTGGAAAGCACCTGTGGTTTATGCAAATTGCCAAAAAAATTTAATGCATTGCATCTTTGAGCATTCAAGTTCCTGCTAATGATAATCATGACCAGTGACATACTATGCCATGGACAAGTATTTGATGGTGGATCAGCTGACAACTAACAGAATCAGCACTGAAAAATTAATAAAATGCAGACAATAAAGTAAGTGATTAATACAAACATTTATTTGGTGGTCCTTCCCTTCCTTAAAAATAATGGAAAAGGTATAATAAAGAAGCCATCATGGCAAAATCATCACTGAGTATTAGACAGCTTATCTTCTTCCTCGACCAGTAATCTTGGATGCCACTTTAAACCTGTTATATTCTGCCTCTCTTAGCCAATGAATTGGCATTTAGCCAGACAGGCAGTTTCCTTTAACAGTTGACACCATCAGTTAACAGCACTCTGTAAGTGATACAACTATCAGTCCTCCCCCCACTCTCCAAGACAAGTATGTCAGCCCTGCAATAATTCTGGTTTCTAGCTCACAGATTCAGCAGTCTCTTGTGTCTCAGACAAATTTTGTTGCATTTTTGTGAAATGTACTGTGGCCATGCCTACAAACCAGACAAACATTCTCTTCCCTGTAAGTATTAACATGGCATGCAAACTGCAGACTTAATTTAGATCTAGTGCATAAAAAAAAAAAGATAAAGTAGTCTGCTCCTTCTAACTGTTCAGGAAATGAATACACCACAGATGCAACTTATTTCTGCTTGCACAAATAATCATTTAAAATGACATGAATAGGCCACAAATGCAAACACCTAACAATTGACAGGAGTTTTTGCTTGGGTTCTTCCCCAATATATGTTCTTAACGAATCTACGAACACTAAAGACCTGTCTACTAATACATGTAATATATGTAATTCATAGAAAGGAGCATGAGCCATTACAGCAGAAAAAATGTTAACATCTAAGTGAGAAGACATAAGTGGCTATTGTAGAATTATAGGACTAGAAGGGATCTTGAGAGGTCATCTGGTCCAGTCCTCTCCACTCATGGCAGGACTAAGTATTATCTAAACCATCTGTGACAGGTGTTTGTCTAACCTGCTCTTAAAAATCTCCAATGACGTAGGTTAACGAGAACAATTTACCTCCCTCTTCCTTGTTCTTTTGTGCACTTGAAAACTGTTATGACCCCTCTCAATCTTCTTTTCTCCAGATAAAACAAACCCAGTTTTTTCAGTCTGCCCTCATAGGTCATGCTTTCTAGACCTTTAATCATTTTTGTTGCTCTTCTCTGGACTCTCTACAATTTGTCCACATCTTTCCTGAAACCTGGCACCCAGAACTGGACCCAATGTTCCAGTTGAGGCTTAATCATCACAGAGTAAACCAGAAGAATTACTTCTTGTGTCTTTCTTATAACACTCCTGCTGATACAGCACAGAACGATGTTTGCTTTTTGCCTTTTTTTTTGGGGGGGGGGGGGGGAGGGGAGGGGATGGCGCAACAGTGTTACAGTGTTGACTCATATTTAGTTTGTGATCCACTGTGACTCCCAGAGCCCTTTCCACAGTACTCCTTCCTAGGCAGGTCATTTCCCATTTTGTACGTGTGCAACTGATTGTTCTTTCCTGGGTGGAGTACTTTGCATTTGTCCTTATTGAATTTCAGCCTATTCACTTCACACCATTTCTTCAGTTCATTTAGATGACTTTGAACTTGAATCCTACCCTCCAAAGCACTTGTAACCCCTCCCAGCATGCCATTGTCTAAATCATTGATGAAGATATTGAACAGAACCAGACCCAGAACTGATCCCTATGGGACCACACTTGAGATACTCTTCCAGCTTGACTGCGAACCACTAATAATTACACTCTGGGAATGGTTTTCCAACCAGTTATGCACTCACCTTGTAGTAGCTCCACCTAGGTTCTATTTCCCTAGTTTGTTTATGAGAAGGTCATGCGAAACAGTATCAAAAGTCTTACTAAAGTCAAGATATACCACATCTACCGCTACCACCACATCCTTAAGGCTTGTTACTCTGTCAAAGAAAGCTATTAAGTTGGTCTGACACAATTTGTTATTACTTATCACCTTATTATCTTCTACTTGCCTGCAAATCGATTGCTTAATTATTTGCTCCATTAACTTTCCAGGTACTGAAGTTAAGCAGATTGGTCTGTAATTCCCCAGGTTGTTGTTATTTCTCTTTTTATAGTGTGGCACTATATTTGCCATTTTCCAGTCCTTTGGAATCTCTACCATCTTCCGTGACTTTTTGAAGATAATCGCTAATGGCTCAGATATCTCCTCAGTCAGCACCCTGAGTATTCTAGGATGTATTTCATCAGGCTCCGGGGTGATTTGAAGACAGCTAACTTGTCTATGTAATTTTTAACTCATTCTTTCCCTATTTTAGCCTCTGATCTGACCTCATTTTCACTGGCATTCACTATGTCAGATGGGCTCTTCATAGTTCCTATGACAAAAAAACAAATATCAAAAACAGAGAAGCTAAATTACCTCTTTGCATTAGTCTTTACTTCAAAGGATGCTGATAAAATACCTAAGGTAAAATCTTGGCCCCTATTGAAGTCAATGGCGAAACTCTCATTGACTTCCTTGGGGTCAGGATTTCCCCCCTACTCTTCAAGTAATAAAGATGAAACACTGTCGAAGTTTGAAGTGCCAAAAGACAAGCCGCTGGAACAAACTGAAGTACAGAAGAGCAATACATTATAACGACTGGGTGATATTTGCTTGAGGTTCTGAAGAAATTTAAGAATGGAGAACAGATTGCTATTCCGTATAACTAGAGGGTAGCAAATGTTGCACCAATCTTTTTAAAAACAAAAGAACCCTTCCTCCAAAAAAAAACGCAACAAAAAAAATGGCGGTTGCGGTGATCCTGGGAACTACAAACCAGTGAGCCATGTTTCAGCACCAGGTAAATTGGCTGAAATTATAATTAAAACAGATTACAAAACATCTAGATTAAGTATCTTGCATGGGCAGAGAGAATGTACTGGATTAGTTCTGATCCAGTATGCTAGTTTTTATTCCCACCACCACCCAAACAAGTGATATGTCCTCTCTCAATTACATGATATTCTAGATTAATAACAAGATCCTCTGAATAGAATTACATTAAATATATTGTACATTAAGTAAAAGAACATTTTCAAGTAAAAGAAATTTGCCACTCAAGTACTCTTCATTAGCAGATTGCTGTAAAAATTGATACCTCTACATGTCGCCAAGAATATTATTTAAAAGAGATGTGAATATTAAAGTACACTAAATATATGTGAAATACATCCTAGAATACTTAAGGAGCTGTCTGAAGAGATCGCTGACCCATCAGCAATTATTTGAGAACTTGTGGAGGACTGGAGAGATACCTGATGACTGGAAAAGCCAAATATAGTACCTATGTATAAAAAGGGGAATAAGTACAACCCAGGGAATTCTAGACTAGTCGGTTTAACTTTGGTATCCAGAAAGATAATGGAGCAAATAATCAATCGATTTGTAAGCACCTAGAAGAAAATAAAGGCAAAGTAACAGTTAACATGTATTTGTCAAGAACGAATTATGTCAAACCAACCTAATAGCCTTCTTTGACAGGTTAACAAGGCTTGTGGATGGGGGATGGCAGTAGACGTCACATACAGTATCTCGACTTTAGTAACGCTTTTCATACTCTCTCACATGACCCTCTCACATCTATGATTCTAAGATTCTGTGTCCTGTTTCCCCCCCCTTTTCACTTTGTGGCAATTTATACCCCTGGGGCATACAGAGGGAGTACTGCCTATGCTGCCCAAACACAGGAATTGCTGCTTTCCCTGGACTTAGTTCTGCCTCA
Source organism: Gopherus flavomarginatus (assembly GCF_025201925.1). NCBI lineage: Eukaryota > Metazoa > Chordata > Testudines > Testudinidae > Gopherus > Gopherus flavomarginatus. The sequence continues at coordinate 14,279,464 of NC_066623.1, forward strand.
GTGCAGGGGACTAGAGCAGATAACCTACTGAAATCCCTTCTAGTCCTGTATTTCTATGATTAAGAAAACATCCCAAAGAAATGCCAAGATTATGCTACATCTCTTACACCTTCTCATCCACTTACTATAAAATAGTTTGAAAAATGTTGTCTTTCAAAGAAAGGGCAATGTTAGTTTAAAATATACAGTACTGAGCTATTAATAAGGAAAAGGTTGAGATGTAAGTGATCACAACTTCTTGGTAGATACTTGTGTATTTTATAATTTATTGTGTCACTGCAGTATGTATTATTTCCATTAAATTTTTATATTTAAAATGTGAGACAAGATGGGTGAGGTAATATCTTTTATAGGAGCAACTTCAGTTGGTGAGAGAATTTTTCATGCTTACCCAGAGCTCTTCTTCAGGCCTGGGAAACATACTCAGTGTCACAGCTAAATAAAATTTACCTCCCAGGCTAATCTTTTGAAAGTGTTGTACAGGTTTTCTTTGAAATCCTCAAAGAAAACCTTCAAGACACCTTAAAAAGACAAGCTTAGGACAGTAGTTCTCAAACTTTTGTACTGCTGACCTCTTCCACATAGCAAGCCTCTGAGCGAGATCCCCCCTTATAAATATATAAAAAAGCGTTTTTAATTTAACACCATTATAAATGCTGGAGGCAAAGTGGGGGTTGGGGTGGAGGCTGACAGCTCGCAACCCCCATGTAATAACCCTGTGACCCCCTGAGGGGTCCCAACCCCCAGTTTGAGAACCTCTGGCCTAGGATCTTAATTCATAACTTTGTTAGACGCTAACAAACATGGACTGAATAGAGAGACTGGATTTATGGCTTATGACAACAGTCTACAGCTCACTAAACCCATCCCACAGCTTCACCCTACCCCAAATGACTGGAGAGGTGTTAACAGGCCACTTAACACACATTTCAAGGGATCATTCAAGGTGAACTACTTCTGCAAAACAGTCTGTTCTACCTTGTATTTTGCTGTGATGTTCTGAGTATGGGCAAGTCTACACTACAAAATTAAGTCAATTTAAGTTAAGTTATGTCGATGAACAGCGCCTGCAGTATTTAAACTGATTTTGCATGTCCACACTAGCTCCTTCTGTCAGTGGTGCACGTCCTCACTAGGAGCATTTGCACCGATTTAACTGTCAGTGTGGGGCATTTGTGGGGCACTGACAGCCCAAGCCCTGGTGTGGTGGGACTCTGGCTGTCTGTCACCAGGGACTGACAGCTAGAACAGTCGGATGTAAGCAATTCAGTGTATTAAACTGTTAGTCAACTAACTACATCAATCCAAGTACTATGCCTCTCATGGAGGTGAAGTTATTAATTCAGTGTAGTGGCAGACTTTTATCAGTAGGACCAACATTGCAGTGTAGACACTTACAGAGTTAGGTCAATGTAACTGTAGTGTAGAACAAGCCTGCATTTCCTAGATCTGAAGAAGAGCTCTGTGTAAGCTCAAAAGCTCTCGCACCAGCAGAAATCAGTCCAATAAAAGACATTACCTCACCCACTTTGTCTCTCTAATATCTTGGGACCAACTTGACTACAACAACATATTTAAAATGTTACATTTAAAAAACATCCTGGCTGCTTTCACATAATGACAGAATTTTTTTTTTAACAACCATATGCCATTAGATTATAAATTATGTATTATTAAATCTAAATTTTACAAAAGCTGTACTCTAGACTTAGTGACCTGCCCCCGTGAAATGTGTAAATTGTTGTGACTTGGTTGTAGTTTTTCCCACATCTGTCAGAAATGCTTACTAAATAAACGACTACCCTTATGAGACAGATTATAAAAAACAAACTGTAAATTATTTAGTGCATATTCCATCTATGCCCATTGGGATGATTATTTTTGTAAATTAAGAACGCTGGTAACATTGTCTATCACACTGAGCATTGGACTGGGAACTACTACTGCTACTGATCTGCCGTGTCTCCTTGGTCTCTGTCTCAGTCTCCCACTTGCCAAATGGGGATAAGTGTACCTACCTAGCAGAAATACTGTGAAAATGAACTCATGTCTGTTTATAAAGAGAGTACAAAGCTATGTAAATGGTAAAATGTCTTCCGCGTGAGTGAGGGAAAGGGAGGTATAAACCTTGCCATTATATAAATCAGTTTTTCATCTTGTTACGGGGGGGAAAAGAACACTGATATTTCCAGAGAGTAGAAATATTGCTGTGACACAACTCTAAGAACCTGCAAGGATATACTAAGAAAATAATCTGTAAGCTATGCAAATAAACATGCTAAACTTCCACTTTCACAAAACTAAATTAACTAGGCCAATGCTGGTCCATTTTTTTCCTTTAACCACTGTTTAAATTACCTACATTAAAAGGAAAAATATGAATGCACAGAGAAGACAATATAAGCAAAATGCAAAAGGAATTCTGTATTTTTATTGCAATTTGCATTTTAATTATTGTAAATTCATGTAGTTTACTGAAATAACCCTCTTAGCTTCTAGTGCATTTCCCCATAATACCAAGTTACAGTCATCAGGAAATTAAGAGTTCAGAATACTTTAATAAAGTTAAATTAAACTATTTGGCAGACAAATGACTAATATGGGACTAGATCTGCAGCTGCTGTGTGTATAAAACTTCCTCTGATGTGAATAGGAATTCCATACATGCAGCAGCTGCAAACTCAAGTGTCTGAACAGCAGCACTTAACAAGTTATGTTTTATAAAAACAAAGATTAACCTCATTCTTAATCATGAGTCACACTGCATTTAATGTGCAGAAATTTGCACATTTAAGAGGTTAAGGGGGCAACATGGAGAGTCTCTAGGCATAGGAATAACACAAGGGAGCCTACGGGAAAGAGGTTTAGACTGGGCTATACCACCAGAAACTCTTAATCATGAACAAATAAAAGTTTAGTTCTAGGTTAAGTCTTCACAGCAAAAAGGTGTTTTATTAATTTGGGGTAGCTAACTCAGATGAAATTAGCAGTGCAGACAAAGTGAATGGCATTTAACTAGGGTTAGCAGCTTGAGCTAAGACTACACAATACCTGGGGTTGAATTCAAGCTGCCAACTTGAGTTATTAGTTGAAGCTATGTCTTCACTGCAATGTTAGCCCAAATTAACAATACACTTTTGTTTGTGTGTGTGTGTGTGTGTGTGTGTGTGCGCGCGCGCAATGGAGACATACTCTTGGCTTAGAGATTAAAAGGTTACATGTGCCAGAGAGCATTCAGGTCACATCTACACAAGGATAAAAGACCCGCAACACTACTGCAGCTGGCCTGCGTCAGCTGACTTGGGCTTGAAGGTCTCAGGCTGCAGGGCTGAAAAATTGTTGTATAGTTTCAGGCCCGGGCTGGAGCTTGAGCTCTGGGACCCTCCACCTTCGCAGGGTCCCACAGCTTAGGTTCCAGCCTGAGAGCGAATGTCTATACAACAATTTAGCAGCCCAGTAGCCCAAGCCCCGTGAGTTTGAGTCAGCTGACCAAGGCCAGCCGCAGGTTTTTTTAATCCCTGTGTAAACATACCCTCAGAGTCAAAAACTCACACAAATAATGCTATGTTGTATACTTATGACCTTTGGAGCATCTCAGTGTCAGTGTATCCCAACACACTATGGTTATAATCTGTGTCTAAAAAGATGCCATGTAAGATATCCTTGGAAAACTACTAAACTCACAGATCATTAATATTCCTGCATAATGGCTACACAAAATGTACACAAAAAATTATGAATATATGCTGAAATTATGGAAGGCATGTCAGAGGAGTTGGTAAACAGGTCTGCCTTAGATAAAGGAATAAATATTTGATTCTCTGACCAGCCCAGTCTTCAGGCAAAGACAACAAAGGTCCATTTTTACAGATTAGGTAAACAAAACTATTAAGCTACCAACAAGTGGGAGGAGAAAGAACGCAGAGTTTCCTTTACTATCAGACACCATGTCACCTTCTTTACAGCTTAAATAAACTTTACTTTGAGGGGTAACCTCAAAAGAATCCATTTCAAAGGCTTACTGGTCTATAGAGGCAGGTGGGCAGAATCTCAAGTGATAAACAATTGAATCAATTGATTGTATACAATGTTATTTTATTTTACAAGTGTATAAAGTGAGTTTATTTTCTGGAAGCTAATGGCACAGTGGTGATCAATATCATTGTGAAAAGTATGTATTAACACTATACGAGAAATATCAATGTTAATGATATTACGCTTTAAAGTCTGTGGCCAAACAGGGAGAAACAGGTTTCCTCCCAGACAGAAGGGACGGCAGCTATTTACCTGTTTCCTATGTAAATTAAGCAAGGTGTGATCAAAAACAATGGGAGTCTTGTTTACATAGAAATCAACAAGGGGATGAGAAGACACAGGAAGAAAAAACAGCAGGAGGTCGTCCTGCCTCTTGAAACAAAGTTAGTGAACTTTGGAAGATATAAGCAAAGACAGAAGTCATCTTTGGCATCCATCTCAAGACATACACAAGGGAACAGAGCTCTTACAACCTGAGAAAGATGGGTCCTTCAATCAAAGGGATGGGGGTTTGAAGTCTCTGGAATCTGAACATAGGTGAAAAGCATGCTTTGGCAAAGATCTTTCACCCTCTGTGGAAGGTCCTGACTGAGGAGAAGCTATCCATGGCTGGGAAGAATGAAGACTGGTCAGAGAAACCATCTTGAACAAAGCCTGTACCATACTAGATTAAGTTTTAGATTTTTAGATGTGTGCTTTCACATATTTGCTTGTAATCCTATCTTTATTCCTTTTATTTGGCATCCCTTATCTATGTTCTGTTGTTAATGAATTTGTTTTATTTTTATTGTAAACCAATTCAGTGCTGTGTTTAAAGGGAAGAGTGTATTAACCCCAGTTAATAAGCTGTGATGTGCTTTTTATCTCTTTACAAGAACAAATGAACCATATTATTTCTCTCAACTGTCCAGGAGACGAATGGGACGTTACAGAGCACATGGTTTGGGGAAAATTCAGGACTGCGTGCGTGCTGGGGTCGCCTTGCCAGTTGTAACCAAAACCAGATTAGGCCTGTAGATTGTTTGCTGGGGTCAGAGCTGCTGAACTAGTGCTGTCAAGCACACATATCCTTCAGGGTGTGATCTGCATGCTTGTAGGCTGGGTGTGAGCATTGTAAGGCAGGTTGCAGGGCAAGTTGTGACCACCCCTCCTTGGTCTAGATTGCCCCCCACTTTCCCTCCCAGACTCATGGACTACAGGATTTTAAATACAAATACCTAAAAGGGACTGATTTATACCCTGAATGTAATGCAATGAGTGCCATATGGAATAATCTGATCATTAAATATGGCTTAAATAGAAGATCTATCAAACCACATTCAGCCTCTATCAAAGAGCAGTTAGCCTCAGGCAGAAAAGTGAAATAACATACTGCAATTATTAATTATAATTCTGTCAGTAAGGCAAATTTGTTGGAACATTTGTAAACAACTTCCCAGCTCTAGGAAGGATGCTATTGCAATGTCTTGCCTATTGCAAACTACAGTCAAAGTTTCTCCACACCACCTTTAATCACAACCATCGTTAAATATATAAGATTTTTAAGAGTTTGATTCCTGAAAATCTTTTCACACATTGTCTGCTGCTTGTATTTTTTTCATAATTTGTTCCTGAAAAGCTGACATTGATCAAGTTGCAACTGCAATCACAATTATAAAGAGAGATATCCCCAGTGCATAGTGTTATAGACAGATATAAGGACTGTAATTATGAACAACTGTCAGATGATAAAATGTATGTATTGATATGCTGAAATGTGGAAAGGTAATTATAAGAGTCAATGGTTTATCTGAGATTTTCAAAACCTTAGGGAACCAACGATCTTATATTAGCAGTATATTCGCTACTCAGTGTGCACAAGTAACTCACACCAATGCTAATGGGATTTATATCTGCATATGAAGAAGAAACCATATTACTTAATGAGAGATGTTTTAACTAATTATTTTATTAAACTTTGACTAAATTTAGTGAAATCTGCACACCTTTTTCTTTCTTTTAATAATTTTGTTACTTGCTGAATGTGGAACAGGTAGATATATTCTATTATGTTTTGATTTCTTAATCATCAGTCATTTGTATATTGAAAAGCTTTTTTGCCACAGAAATTATCCGAAACTATCATACAGGTAGCAAAAGGTCATGATATATAAATGATATTGTTTTTTCATTTCAGTCAGCTGTTAACCAGCTGAGACAACCAACTGACAGATTTCCTTCCAGAAATGTAGTTTGTGCAACCAAACTCCATGGAATTAAACTTGGTGCCTAAAATAGTTGACTCTGTAGATCCTTGTATCCTTTAAAATCATACAGACAGAATCACAGGATCTGTTATTCATGAGATTCTCTCTTCCTTACAAAGTGGTCAAAGAACGAAAACTTTGAGAACTACTGTTTTCAATGCTTATTCAGCCATGAATAGAAATGCAATGGAGGAAGAAAGATGTATATTTTGTCACAATCAATCACAAAGGCTAGACTTTCATCCATGATCAAACACTTAGGCACTTCCCAGAGCTAGGGGACATAAATTCCCACTTTGGTGACTAGCTCAGTTTGTTTACTAATTCTTGACTCAGAACAAAATACATCACGCATCCTGAAATGGGGAGATACAGGAAACTGAACCCAAAGTAAACACTTGCTGTTACAGCAACAATAGCCTTTCTGCTGAGAAGACAAATTCCAACATAACCTATACTGCCTGAAGTGCCAATGTTTTGGAGTTTTTTGAATTATCTTCTAAAAACATTAATATTAATCACAAGCAAAAAAAAACTAATTTACTCAAACATAGTCAGAAAGTAGTTGAATTTCAGGTTTACGATTGTGTTATAAATGCTTTGCAAGCCTCCCAACAAGAAGAGACCATCAAGGTTGTGGGGTTTTTGTTTTGGGACTCATTAAAATTTGGCTCCACTTAAACCCCAACATTATAAAATAGCAGAAAGTATAATTTCTGGTAATGTGAACATTTTTCATGATAATTTGTTTGATTTGTTGGTAATCTGATTTAATGTCAAACAAACAAAACATCTAGAACAGTTACTTTCAAATGAAATCTTTTGTGTGGCCCACACACATACAACCCACCACTAACAGAATTTTAGCATGCAGTTACACAAAACTAGTGGTAAACAGAACCCTGTAGAAAAAATATTGTGGCCTGAGAATCACAGCTGCATTTACCTTGGCACAATACAGATTTATATATTTAGCAACATTTAGTGTGGCAAATACCCTCTTGGACGGCTAATTTCACCTCACCGAATTCTGCTGTTTTCAAGTAAACTCTCAGATCTTTATACTGAATTGAAAAACAGGTGAAACATCAAGATATCCATTCATATTGTACAGTAGCTGGGATTTCATAAAATACTTTTCAACATGATCTAAACTGAATAGAAAAAACAAATCTCAACATTTTAGGATGAGTACTTGATTTAAAGATATTACAAAAACAACAACCAAGTATCCATGAAGGTCTTTGAGGAGGACAATCCTTTCACTGATCAATAACCTTCTAAGCATTTTCACTGTTACACACAACTGCAGATCCATAAACCAAAGCATTTTTGCTCTCAACTACTGAACCTGAACTGCCACCTATAGCTATAAAATCCAAAGCGTTCTCAGTGTTCTCCAAGGAGAAAAACGTTTACAAATAAAATAAAAACAAACACACTTTATCTCCTTCTGTCCCTGACCCTAAAAGACCCAAATGCTCAGATAATGAGAAACCAACTAGGCTGATTCGTTTTTGTTAGTGGAAAACATGCTCACCGAAAGATAACTGCTAGCATCCACATTGTCTGTGATGGTCTGACGTTCTCCCCGCTGGTTAATCTTCCTAAACCTTCGCCGAGACTGCCTGAGGGGAACTTCTCTTTGCAGGATATTCTCTTCATTGTCTTTGGAATTCTCCACCTGAAACACATGTTCAGGATCCTGGTTAAACATCCAATTCTTCCATATTATTGAAAGTCGGTGGAGTTTTATTAAGCTCATGAGGAAGGCATTAACATTAGCTAAGAACAGTTAAGTCTTTCTTAGGAAAGAGACTACACAAATTTCTTAAGCAAATGCTATGTGTCTTGAAATTATGTTATTACAATGAGCTGGAGGCCACAGTTTCCTTCCAGGAAACAGTGTTAAAAAAAAAAAAAAAGTCCGTCTGCCCCCTCCCACCCACGTACACATATCCTTTAGACAAAATCACTTACAAGTAGTAAAGACTTCTCGTTGCACTTACACATACTACACCATAACAATTAAAATAATTACATATTGCTCAGTTCAAGGGGCATCATCAACTCAAAAAAATACATTTGAAATTTTTATACTCCCTATGGTTACAAGGTTGCTCATTAAAACATGTTAGCTCATTTGTTTTAAATAATATAACATGATTTTACAACGTCTTTGCAGTGTAGACAGGGCACATCATGCTTAAAAATGTGTTATGATTGTCCATGACCAGCTAGGTCCTAGCCCATCCATCCAACAACTATAAGATCTCATCCATTATTAATGACCACTTCACTGAAAAAATATAAAACAACTTTAAAAAGAAATAACTAGAAACTGCCGTGAGCGTTTCACACTCAACTTTATTTGGGTATAAATTTTTTTAAAAAGCAGTGTATTTAAACATATTAACACAGGTAAACAACATTAAGTACTGTACTTGTATCTAGCTTGTTCCAATTCCCCCCGTCTCCTCCCCCTACCCCCCAAAAAAAGCAGGCCATCCTTCCACATGTCCTTCTGATCTCTTGGAAAAACATATCGCAACAGGAAACAGAACAGACATGTATATACAAATAAAACTACATCCAGGCAAAGAATTCTTCTAACAGTTTCTACTTCCTTATTTCACATATTTAAAAGATTTAAATTTGGAAATTCAAAAACACAGCTGTAAAAACTTCCTACTGAAACAGAGACCTACAACTTTATTGACTCTTAGCAGTCATCTCAGTATACCTTCATAAATTTACTCAGGTTCAGAAGCGTAAAAGGAGGAATGGAAACAAAAAAGAGACAGAAAGAGTTGGAAGACAGTAAATAAGCAAGTAACTAAGAACACAGTTATTCATGAATATGTTAAAACAACTCATATTCTACATTAACTGAGGCAGCAGGTCTCTATGTCAGGAGGAGAACATAAATAATCCTTTACATTTTAAACTTCTTTTTTTTTTAAACACGGAGAAAAAAATATCATCACTTGAAAATAGCCTCAGTATAGTTTCCTTTCTAATATATGAGACATTATGCTCCTGACTGGTGAACTGACCAGGCGGATGCAAATCTGACATCACAGCTGGGAACAATACAAAAATTTCAACCTCACACCACACTGGTACCAAAAAGGAGGCAACTAAGCAGGTGTCCCACTAGCATTTAACATTATTTCACAAGGATTTTATTACAGATTTGCAAAGGCAGAGGTTAAAGACTAAAGCAAAAATTGGGTTTTTACTTAGTGATAACACTACCATCAGACCTATAAAAGTGGCCATGGCCAAAATCCTGAAGTTTTGCTTCTTATAAAGTTGTCTTATTAAAATAGCCAAAAGAATGAACTATATTTCATATTATCTTATATGCACACACACAAACACACAACACATGCACTGCTTTACTAAATGTATTATATGCTTCTAGAGTCAGGAGTGGCAGAAGCTTCCTAAAAATGAGGGGCCCACTGGCACCCGAAACTGTGGACTCGCCTCCCTACATCACCCCTTCACCTGAGGCCCCGACCCTTCTCCTCAAGGCCCCGCCCCCATGCCGTCTCTTTCCCCTGAGGCCCAGCACTGCCTCTTTCCCGAGGCCATGCCCCCTGCTCACTCCTCTCCACCCCCTCCCTCACCTTCCATCGCTCATCCTTACCAGCAGTAAAAAGTGGTGCGACCATGACCCCCGTGGCCTTCCCTGTTCTGATGTCCCTGTTTAGAGTCCAATGAGCTGTTAAGTAGTTAAGATAAGGTGCTTAGCTTTGCTGCACAGACTACAATGGAAACTGAGGGTGCTCAGCACCTTGCAGGAGCAGACACAACGTTACATAGTTTTGACACTGATGTTCACAACATGACTGACTATTCCATTTTCAGAGAGTCTTAAAACTGTGGCAAAATAATACTGTACTATACTGTGAGAGGAAGCTATTTTTCTTCCCTCATTCTAACTGAAAACTAAGCAAATTAGGCATGAAAATGTTTTTGCTTTCTGTTAAGAACTAATCAATCAACTGTCAGTGGAAACTAAGTAACTGAGGCACCTGCTTCCTTCAGTTAATAGTGCTACTGTACAACTGAAAAGAAATACCAAAAAAGCTGGGAAGCCCTTTGTACTACAGCACATGTAAGCATCCTATTTTCTACAGAATTCTGATTCCCGTTCCATCCAAAGCAGTAGAGGTCTCAAACCCTACAATAGTAGGCTATATTAAAGCAACCTTTATAGGTAGTTAGAGTTAATAAATGATCAAACAATTGTTGCAGAATCCAGCAAGTCAATAGATTGGTTATAACCATGATTGATAACCATCTACAACAGCTTCCACCAATGTGCTTATTATAGGCAGTGCAAGTAGTGATGCCTATACTTAACATTGCCTGACACTTCCTACTATATAAAGGCTGTGTTTTTGGGTGCTTATAACTTTGCTAAACTTAAACTGTTCAGCCTGAAGTTTTCCATACTGGATGTCTGCCTCAGACAGAATTTGTTTTAAAAATTTCTGCAAAAATGATTTAGCCATTTCTGAGGAAAAAAATTAGCAAAAAAACAAAAACAAAACAAAAACAAAAACACCATTGTTTTGCCCATGTAAAAAATTTCTTCCAAGAGTAGCTCTAGCAGAGACGAAATCTGGCAGTGGGTTCACTGTGGTGTTAATAATACGACTTTTGCCATAAAATATCTACAAATATGGCCACACTATAAACCTCTAAAAATCTCAGTTAGCACATGCCCAGTAAAAACTTGTTAGAAGTTTGGCAGCTCAATTCTTTGAAGATTCCATCTATGCTGAACATGCTCCATCCCCTGATAGGTTTCAGAGTAGCAGCCATGTTAGTCTGTATCTGCAAAAAGAACAGAAGTACTTGTGGCACCTTAGAGACTAACATTTATTTCAGCATAAGCTTGCGTGGGCTACAGCTGCATCTGAAAAAGTGAGCTGTAGCCCACGAAAGCTTATGCTGAAATAAATTTGCTAGTTTCTAAGGTGCCACAAGTACTCCTGTTCTTTTTGCATCCCCTGATAGCTCCTATGGGCAGACCAGACCCCATATGCATCATCCCCACATAGTGGCTGAGTATGCTCAATCCTGGGGTTGCAGAGGTTTAGCAGGATTTTCCCTTGCAACTGCTTCTTCTACCTGTCTAGAGACACTGTGGCACCAAGCAGTGTAACTCGGGGCAGAGAGATAATCTCTCCTGCGCTCTCAGAGTTCTTTCTGCTGACCCCAGGCAGTGTGTGTTGGGGTGGGTAGGGAGGATTGAAGAGGAAAGGCTAGGAGCATGGAGAGGTTGGGGAGAGAGACACGGACAGAAGCAGAGGAATGGAGTAAGGGACAGGAGTGGGGTAGACAGACGTAGAGATGGGCACTGGGCAAGAGCTGGGGAGAGGGAAGGAAGAAGCAGCAGCAGCAGGATAGGGAGGAAGGAAATGGGCAGGAGCCAAGCTCCTGTGGAAAATATAGGATGTGATCATGTAATTAAAGACTAACATGATGCCTACAAAGAAGCTGATTGCAGTTGCACAGGCAAATTTAACTCTCAAGTTTCCAAACTTTTGAGTGCTTGACTTTGCAACTTTAATGTTTTGAAGTAATTTTTTGGGCTATAACAACCATTTATATAATACACATTCCTCATGTCCGTAAAATGCTTATAACATTTATTAATCATTATCAACCGTTTACAAAAAAACCTTAATACAAAGCATTACATAGACATTTAATACCCTCCACTAGATCCTGAGGACCAAAACTGATCTACATCTCTCAAAAATTTGAGATGCACGTCTTAAGACAATGAAATTGCTGGAAAAAAATCATGGAAGAGATTAAAGTAGGAAAAAAATTATACAAAATCCAAGAATATTCCTAGCAGGGACTGAAATTCAACCCAACCTAACTCACTATAAATTTCTCTCTTTTTTCCCCTCCTCTCTGTGCTGCTCTCAACAATTCATTCTTCAGGCCAGGCTCACAGCTGCCTGAGAGGAATCATACTATGTATAGGAGCAGAAGGAGAAGCAAGTATTTTAGCAGAAAGGAGATCTAGCCTTTCCCATATCAAATCCCTAGTCAAAAGGATGCTAATAAAATAAAATAACTCTATAAAGTGAATAGAAGCTCTTCCTCTATTTTTCTTGTTTGCGCTGACACACTTTTCACACCATATAAAACACTGTTTGGCAAATACTGTCCATTAAAATACACTTGAAGTGGTTTTGTAACATTTGCCATTTTGCTCCATAAAATTACTATGTATGCCAGTGCTACAGGGTGAGCACAGCCAGTCCCTCATTAGCTCACTCCAACTTGACTTACTTGAAGGCAGGGGAGCAGCAGAATGGCTTACTCACTAATGTTTCCAGGACAGGAAAGCTGCACCCAAGAGAACAGTAAGAGTGCCGGGAGTGGGGAGGGTTTGAAGGATACTTCCCTGGCAAGGATGATCTCCCAACAGACAGGCTCTAGGGGTTCCCACTGAGAAGAGTGGGGCTCCACAATATCAAGAAGGACTAGAGTGGCTGTGCTGGCAGAGGGACTGAAGAGGATGGAGAAGGAGCGTCGGTATGGCAGAAGATACCAGAGTATGGTATGGAGAGACTCCCAGCAGAGGCTGATGGAAGGTCCTGTTAGGAAGAGTAAGGACTTAAGAACTATATCCACTTGGTGTGGGAAATGGATTGTATTTGGGAATTTTTGTCATGGACTGAGTTGCACTATAATTTTATTAATAAACCAACCTCAAGGAAGGATATTATTGAAGCAAGACAGTTTGAAGTGGAATCCTTGAATTACCTGAGAGGGTAAACTGAGGCAAGCACATGTATCCTGCTATGACCTGCCTTAAGAGGGCACTCCAGATGGGACCACCCTCTGATAGCCATTAGTAGCAATGCTTTCATCTTTTCTAAAGATTAAATAACCATTCCTTTTGTGTGCTGTTTCTTAAAGACTATGAGCTTCATCACCCCATGGAGATGTCAGTCTGACGCTGTTGTGGATATTGGAAAGCGCTCACTTGTCAAACCTGATGATGGGTATTGTGAGGAGAGGTGGAGGGGGGAATGGAGGAGAGATACAAGCCCTCATGCTTCATGCCACTAGCAACCTCTAATTGAGAGACGGTAGGGAAAAACTTCCCATGTGGGCTGGTTATTCAAAATTATTCATTAGAGGGTTTCACGCACCTTCCTCTGAAGCATCTGGTACTTAGAACTCTAATGTGATCCTATATGGCAATTCATATGTTCCTGTGAAAAGAATGAAGTGTTGGGGAGCCTTGAACATTCTCCATTCTCAAGAACAGAGAATCAGTTGTCTTTTGATTTCCAAAATGTGTGGCTCCACAGGAGATGAATTGCCAACTGTCAAAGGATTAAAATATAGATACTGCAGACTTGATACAGTGCTCATGGATAACAATACAGGTTCACTAAAATGGAAAGTTGAACCCAGCACTAAGTAAAATATATTTTGGAAACAGCTGAAGATACAGAGGATCACAGCACAGAGCCTCTAACATGCCCTATTCTAGAGGATGACTTTTTGGCCCAGAGGTGGCTATAAATTTCAAGGATTAGGACATCAAAATTTAGGAGAAAATGCCTTTTTGACATAATTCGGTAGGAATAAATCAAATAATATTGTCACACTGATGTATAGGTAAAACAGAACAGAAATAATATGGGTCTGCAGTTAGCATGTGGTAACTTCTATAAAAAGCTTTGAGTTTTGTGATGTATCAGATGTGTTTCTGAAAAGTAGACCGACTCTCACAATGAGCCAGTTTTCCAAGACAGATGATGATGATAAACCAAAGGGAGTTAGATAACCATTATTCTCAGTAGATATCACATGATCCAACTTTAACCTAAACATGCTGAGCGGACACAAAAGATGATGAAAAAGAGTAGGTCACAGGCATACATCAAAGCAGGAAATGCATGTGACAGCAAACCATTAAAAATACAAATGAAAGGCTCATATTTTTAAAACATCTGTTTTTTAAATTACACTATGCTGGTAGATATATCGTTCTTTTAATGAATCATGCTTACTTCTCTACAAAATACATATCGACATCCATGCCTTACGTGGAATAAGAAAGCAGTAGCATGAACTAGATGATGCAATAATAATACTTTTATAAGTACACTGCTACTAGATGTATTACAATTGAAAATTACATTTCATAACTACCAGTTGAAAGTACAGAAACAGTAAACTAGAAAACTAATTATATCACTAGTCAGACATTTTCCCACACAAAGAGCAATACTGCTATCAGTATGAACACCACAGAATCTTCTGTACAGTACAGGTATCTTCCTATTGTAGATCAATACCTCTTTGTACAATTAACCTTTTTCTCCACCATAATCACACAAACTTAAAGCAATTAAATAGTACAGAGGAAATCTCTCTGCATTTAAAAGAAAGGGAATATATACCTAATTTAAACACTTACAGATATATTAAAAGAGCTATTAAAAGATTAGCTATACTGAAATGCTAATTTTTAAGAGGATTGGTAATGTAATTTTGTATTATGCAGTGGCATCAGTCACATTGGTTCTTAGGCCACAATAGAAAACAATGTTCATATGCTTATTTCTCAAGAATCTTAGAATAATCAGCTGGAAATTGAGAAAACTTTTCAATATACAAATCTGACAGGAAAAAATAAACTTGTTATCTTTACACACACATCCATACGTGCACCTGCTCCCTTAAACTGCAAGAGAATTTAAAATAACATTTTTAATTAATTAAAGAAACGCTCATTTGAGCTGGGGAAAATTCTTTGAACCAGGTAGAGATAACCTACAACGATTTGATCATTTAAATCTTAGACAATACTTTTCTGAAAAGGAGTTATTTCCTCAATAAGTTTCAAATGATATTGTTGTTTTTAGAAAATCGAACAATGATTTTACCATTGAAACCAAACACACTGTAAGCTGAGATAATGAAGCATGCCTTACTGGACAATTAAATTGAGTTCAATCCACCTCTTTATAGTGGGAGCGGTTTATTTCAATATTGCCTGCCCCCAAAATTCAAAAATCATGAGTCAGGACTCTTCCGCCCCCACATTCCTGAGGTTTTAAGAAAAGATTAAAGTTAAGTTTTTTGGTCTCTCTCTTCCTCCCCACTGCCAAATTCCACCAATTTGGCCACGATTGCAGGAGTTCGCCCTAATAGAGACAACTGATATCAAATTATAGAAATTTGTATAAAGCACTGCCTGAGGGTACAAAGGGCTTTCTAGCTTCTTCCAAAATGCTAATGAAGTTATCCTGTGCTTCACACTAATTAATTAGGTACCCCGGTAATCTGCACATCAATTAATTTTATACTCTCATACCCACATCAATTCTTCAGCATCTGGCCCCACATCTGCCCATTGCACACCAGCAGCTTCAGGGGCTCTTTACCCCTACACCCTTTTACTTCCCAGGACACATTTTGATAGATGCTTATACACAGGTTAATACGAAACATCAGTTGCAACTGCTAAGCAAGTGTACCTCTATCTTCATTCTATATCTAAGGCTCAATTCAGACAGATGGGCTTGCATCTCTAAGCACAGCAACAGAATTTGGAAGATAAAACAGTGTTCATCTAAGTATCTGAGATTAGAGCAGAACCTTTACATTTCTTTTACTAAGTCAAAGTAAAGAAAGCCACAGATAAACCTTGCTAATTTCTTTAGTTCATAAACACTAACAAGAGTGTGTGGATATTTATAGATAACAGAAATTAACCAGGCAATCTGGATTTTAAGAATAAAAAATTGTCATGTTGAAAAAGATAATCTGCTATTGTTTTCCATCCCCGGAAAGTCGTGATGTAGAATATGCTGTTGAAGGAGCTTCCCCGGGCCTTATGAAGACAGTTTTAATGGAGTTCTGAGGTGCTCCTAATTTTTCACCCCTCCCTTGTTGAGGTCCTCTATCATAAACACAGGGGGGAACACGGTGGATCTTATTTCATAGTCTTAATTTATTTGACCAGATAAGCCACTGTTAAAACATTAGGCAGCCTCTCTCTCACTACCAGGATACATGTCTGCCTCTGCAGCAGTCCATTAGCCTGAGAAGCAAGAAGCAATTTTTAGATGCTTCTAAAGTACATAGTCACAATATTAGTACTTATTTTCAGTGTGTAACAGAAAAAACTAGAATGACTGATTTCACAGGGCAGTCTCTAGTCAAAGATATAATTTTATTGACTTAGTACTGACAGCTGCAGTCAGAAGTACCAAAGCATTTGTGTAAGGAGCAGCTTTTCCCATAAAGCATGATGCAAAGAGAAATTGAATAGGATTACATGATCTTACTCAATTTTACTCAACAGCCAGTGCTAGCGGGTAACATCCTTCTATTCACAAACACCATGCTGCTCTTGTGAAATCATCTACTTGCACCTAACGAAAAAAAAAGGAAGCATCACGAATGAAAGGGGGGAAAGAGACCACAATACAGTTAGATCTGCTGCAACTTTTGGTGACATCAATTAGGATATGATTAAAACCATCAGTTTAACAATAAACAGGTCTCTTTGTTAATCCAGTAAATCACCTTGTTTCCTAAATATGATTTGCCATGCCCATCCATCTATGCTCTGTTATCCTCATTAACTTAGCTTAGGCTGACCACATTTATGGCCTTTAAAACGGGTCAGTTCTCAGAGGAATCCCCTTAAGAAATTGATTTATATTCTAGGAAGAAGGAGGAGATAACAAGAGATGTGAAAATCTGTCAGCAAACCTATTAAAATCTATGCTGCACTTGTATGCGGTGAATTGGCAAATACTTGTTGTTTTTATCTGGTCCTCATATAAAATGCTAAATTTGTAACTGAAAACAAAAAAACAACAACTGAAAAACAGAAATTAAACATGATAGAAAATCAGGGAACTGAACTCAAGGCTCCTGTGAGGCTGTGAAAATAATTACCCATGTGTACACCACAAGCTTGTCCTTTTTTTTTTTTTCCATTTTAAGTTCCATGTAGAAATGTGACAGACTTTGTCGATTTAGTCAGTTATGTTTAGCTATAAAAGGTGAAAGCTAACATCATGGAGAAGAAACAATGCATTTTAGTAATTTGCTTGTCCTAGGTGGAAAATACACTGAAGTTCCAGAAAGGAATTTAAAAGACCCAGATATTTCTCTGCACTGCCTAACTGGAATTTAAGAATACTTTAAATTGTATAAATACTATTAAACACAAATAGTTTAATACACAGTACAGGAGTATAAAAGTTATGTATTTCTCTCCAGTAATGTCTACAATGTGCTTGATGGTTACCAAATAACTAGACTGAGAAATTATATTTCTAGATATTAAATGAAAACTAATTCATGAAAAGATATTTATAGTATCATCGGTTCAATTACAAATAAGGGCATCAGTATTTCCTAAGGCTTGTACACCTACAAGTATTTTGATCAGAGATTATGTTCTGTGTCATTTTGCAAATCAGATTGGTAGCTAGTGAGTCAGCAATTATTATTTGATTTTTCCTAAAATGCTATCATAGAATTTTTTTTCATGAGTCATTTCCCACTTCAGCGAGTTCCTACATCAGAAAGGAGTTGCAAGACAAAATGCATGCAATTTGTCCAGATAACAATGTACCAGGTTTACTAATGAAACTATGCATTAATACATTGTAAGAAAAAAATTGTTCCTAAATTACATATAAAGAATGAGTCAAATTCTTCTCCCAGTTAAATGAGTCTAAATCCGCTGACCTAAATGGACTTTACCATGGACATTTATGCAAAGCAGAATTTGGCCCAAGAACTCTCCTCAAAATGTCTGCTTCATTTAAAGGATCACAATTATTGTAAATACATAAAACCTAATAATTATCAGAGAAATTAAATTTGGAACTAGGATAGTCTATGACTGTGGGATACAGAGGTTCCAGGGAACTTTAGATCAGTTTTTATATTAGAACGGTATAAAAAACTGGCTAACCCCACCAGCCATATACTGGGTAGCAGCAATAAACAGGCAAAAATTTGAAGTAGTAACAAGCAAAATAATGCCTGAGTCATTTCACATAGTATTTCTGTACACATCACCATCAAAACAGCCCGAATGAGTCCAAGAAATCATGAACACAACTAATACTTGTTCTTGAAAACATAAGAACAATCACGAACTTACATGGCATTTTCTTACCTCAGAAATGTTGTGGAAGTGGCCCAAACTATTCTACTCTTTAGCCCCTGGTTTCCTTTTTTCTTGTTATACTACTAATGCCGGTCACCCATTAAATGCCTGTTATATTGCTGCTTAAAGTGACACTAATCTCAAAAGTTATGCTTCTGTCCAAAAACTTCCTACCTACGATTTTTACTTTTAATGTCTAACATTCCCTATAAATGAAGGAGAAAGACTAATTTTATCTAGTGCTTGATACTGAAGGCTGCTTTAAAAACATAACTGTGACTTTTGTCATTGTTATGACTTAAATTCATCTGTATGTTAAAAAACTAACACACACCAGTTTACTCCCTACTACTACTACTAACCCCTTCACTGAATTAGACTGTGAGCTCTTTGGAGCAATAACTCTGTGATCTTACTTGTACTCTCAGGCACGTAGTACACATTTGGGCCCTGTAAAACAAGCATCCACCACTACAAGACATATTTCAATGAAAACTTTAAATTCTGCCTCTAAAGGTGTTAAGGGAAAATGTTCCCTCTTCAGTAATTTCCTTTCTTCAGTGTTTGGATTATAGTTCATCCCCCTCATCATATGGAGATAGGATCTTAGCCTTCTAATAATGTCACAGACACACCCAGCAGCAGCGGCTGGGGACAGGGGTGACACTAGCCCTGAAGTGAGTTTCTGCTCCAAATGACACAGCAGGCTCTATGTTCGTGTCTCAAGGATTCCAGATCAAATTTTCTCAGTTCAAAAGTAAAATGATGATTTTCCTAACTGCCATTATAGCAAACTCACAGGAGATCTGAGAGTCAACACCTTTCACTTGACCTCCTGCTCATCCTCTCTCTCTGTTCTATTTAGAGGAAGGGGCTCTCTTTTTAGGAGGCTGCGGGATGGGGGGGGAAGGGAGAAGAAATGTTCTTGAGTTGAGGACTTCTGCACACGGAGAAGGGCTGGGTCCAATCTGTGCTTTCCCAAGGGCCTTCCTCTTTGACAAACTGGTGTTAAAACCCTCACCCTGCCTTTTTTTCAATGTCAGAGTTCAGTCCCAACACTGAAGCAGAAGGGTCCCTGAATCTTCAAAAAAGTCAGACATCTCCTGAGCCCTTGACAGGGGCCTGGCATCTTTGTCACAGTCAGTCAGTCATGATGGATGCCAGCTAGGGGAGTTTGATGCATGGGGTTGTGGGCATGAACAATGTTCATACCTCATATGGGCTATCAATGCTGCTTCATTCAATAGCATGCCACCAGGCTTCCTAGGCCTTTAAAGCTTGCTTCAGCCCAGCTACCACGAGGATTCTCTCTCCAGCTGGTGAAGGATGTAACAACTGAAGACAGACTAGCTAGACCCTCAAACCTGAGGTGTAATGTCACCAAAAAACTTCATGAACTGCCTCCATCTGCTCTTAGGGAGAAACTATACTCCAAGTGTCCATGCTGGTAAAGAATATCGAATAGAGAATGTTAAAATCAGGTAAGCCACAGACAGAAGCCAAATATTACTGGGCAACTGACACATTGTTCTTTATTGCTCAGATACTGACCTTGTCAGTACAGTCATTTCAAACAGGGCTTCTAAACTGTCACTATTAGTTTAACTTAAACATGTTTACCAACAAGGGAAGATGGATTGGAAAGCTAGACTGAGGTAATGATTAGCCACTGCAGAGACGTTACAGTCCCACAATAGTTTTGTTTCACACCCGACAGCGGCATAATAGAAAGACAAACCTGAAGACCTGCCTGGTTTCAGTACAAGGCAAGTGCATTCTGGAAGGGCCCTGTGTAGTAGGACAACAACATTGGGAATGTACTCTGGGAAAGCAGCTTCAATGTTCCAGCTGTTGATAGAATGCGTGCATCAGTGTGGGTAAAACCCAAATCACAATCCATAAACTGAACTAGGCAGTATTAATAATCTTAAAGAAACCAAAGCCTTTTCCATAGCTTTTCCAAAGCACACAGGTATGCTGAGAACAGCAAAGGCAGAATAAATCTGAGATCAGAGAGTCAGATTTCAAAAACTGGCTGATCTTCAGTACCAGCGGTGGAGGTAATGGAGGAGGTGGGGTGGGGTATGTGTGTGTGTGTGGGGGGGTGTTAAAGCGTGAAACTGCCCCCCCTCATTGTCCTTTAAGGGTATATGTGTGTCTTTTCAAGCATATTATTCATCTGAATAAAGGAGATTTACTGCACGCATTTTCACACGGGGCGGCAAGAGAACCCTCCTCACACTCACCTGGCTGTGACAGCTACTGTACTACAGGGCTGGGCCCAGCTACCCACTCTGAGCATTGCAACATGGCGCACAGAGTTATGTGGTGCTCAGGAGCGCCGCCAGCTTTTTTGGCGCCCTAGGCAGCAGAAGGTCCCGCCCCCGAAATACTGCCCCCGACAGAGGCAGCCGAAAATCCGGCTGCCTCCCCCCCAAATGTTAGCACCCTAGCCAACTGCCTAGGTCGCCTAATGGGTTGTGCCAGCCCTGGTGGTGCTGCAATTCTGTGCGCCATGTCACAACACTACTCACACAAATTTGGCCCACCAGTGACTCCATCATGTCAGAACAATTGGAGAGGGGAGCCAGGCCTAGCCCCACAGGTTGGGCTTGCTCTGCAGTCAACCAATGACCAATTACCCTGATCAGTTGCAAAATCTGGCTCCACCACTACTCTCTACATTCCTCCCTGCTTCACCACAGATCTTTATATTAAGTGGAACTGCAAAGGCCAAGAGTACCTTAGCTAACAGAGATAGCATGTCTGGGAGATCTAGTGAAAAAGGAATAAAATGGGAGATAAAATATATGAACATATACAGCAGGACTGACTAATGCTGACTGAGGAGTACCCAATTAGTTAGTACTGATGAGGCTGTAGAACAGAAAAAATGAGTCATTTTAGAAAGGTTGACATTACAATCCTAATCATCATCATTACCCATCTAGCTAAAGTTACATAGCTGTTGCTGTCATGAAAAGGCAGCACTGAGAATAATTGAAATCAGACCAATTTTAATGCAATTTTATAGGAAGCTTTACAAAAAAGCTCTCTGTTACCAGGTACAAAAAACAGTTGCTAAAAAATACAGAAGCATTAAGCACATTTTTAAAAGCCTGTTCTTACCACGATCATTTCAGAAGGTTCCAATATAATACACTCGCATCCTCTTTTTCCTCCAGACTGCTTGCCAAAACTGGAAAAAAATGTGGAAAAAAAATTACACTTTAACTATTTTGGGGGTAAAAATAGTTAACAGAAGGTGAATAATTCAATAACCTAAAGGGGTGGGGGTGGGGAGAAAGAAAGTTCATGGAAACTACTATACCTGAGACTATAATTTAATTTTCTCACATTGTCATTAAATAATTCTTTGAATTTGCACAGCAACTCTCATCAGAGCACCTCCAAGTACTTTATATAAGCGGGATACCTTTGTGAAATTATTATTTATATTATACTAGAGTCAAGAGAATCCAGTCATGAACAGAAGTCCATTGGGTTGGTGCTGCTTAGGAGAAGAAAAAAAAGGAAGACAAAAGACAAAAGAACAGCCTTTGCCATAAAAAGCTGACAATATAAATAGGGAGAAAGTATAAGATGTGGGTGTTGAACAAGACAGAGGGGGAAAGATGTGTGGCATTTACAAGAATACAAAGGTTCCATATATTCATAATTTTTATGAAGTAAAGGTACAAATTAGAGGCTTCACAACTTGTTTTTCAATAAGTGAACAACAAATATAGGCAACCTCCCTAACCATTATCATTTGGCATTTTACTAGGTAAAACAGTGTAGATGAGTTTCTCCGGGAAGTGTTACCAAAACTTTCAAAACTTCCTATATTAGGAAAGGAACAAAATTACAGGAGCTAGCATGTGATTATTTAAAAACATTTAAATATCTAAGTTGGCCAAATATTTAAAAGAGAGAAAAGGTAAGAAAGAGGGTCAACGCAAAAACTCAGTGTTATTAATGCATCCCGGTTTAGCGTGCTGCTCTTTGTGCTCTCTGCTGTCAGAGCTGAAGTCTCAGCTGAGACTACAGACTTACAATGAGACTATAATGAGTTCTCTCCTATGTCTGTTTCCCCCCATTTTGACATGTAGTTATTTTCTTCTCCAGAGACAGTGGCAGTTGCTGTGGTGGGGGTTAACCAAAACTGTTTTTATTAAAACACTGAACAAGCTGTTGATTCTACCACACATAATAACTTGATACAGACGCCGACTTATATGTATTCTATTCATTGATGTGCCTCAGGTTTTGTTAGAAGGCAGAAGGATAAAAAAAATCCTTGGATGCTATGGGGATGAGATGGCAGAGAGGAGATCAGTAATGCTGAAGTCAGATATGTCTCCAAGAAAGAGAGCTTAGAACTGTATGGTTTACAGAGTTCAGCACTGTACATTTTGTGCAATAGCCTAAGCCATTTTTGTGTATTTAGCAAAAAGAGGGAGAAATTAATATTATAAACATATGATCTCAAATTAGAGGGGCTAGGCCAAGGCCAAATGAGTACATTGTAGTACATTCCTTGAGTCATTCTGAAGGTTTATTATTTTAGGATTGTCAATGGTCCCAATTTTATCGGAGATCCCCACTCTTTGTCCCCTGCACATGGGGACATGTCACAATGATTTTTATAGGTGTTTACCAATATCTCCTATTTTCTGAAACCATAAAACAGCATTTGTTTTGAAGAGATTTCAGTGTGTAGGAGAAGATCAACCCACAGTGGTCAGACAGAAGAGTATTTAGAGATAAATCCCAGCAGTAAGACAGTCAGACAATTGGATCTACACTTGTACCATCTCTTGCAGAAGTCAGTGCAGAATACAGCATGCTTCACATATTAAATAACACAAATTCTTATGTTAATGTTTCCATTTAAAACACTCAAACATCAGGAAACAGAACAGGTAGCTTCATTAAGCCAGCCATGTGGCACATCCTGTACATTTTATTATATACATTTGACAAACAAATTTTAAATTTGTAGATTTATCTCACAAAACACATTTAGGCTTGTCTATAATTTACCATTTTAATTAAAATCAATTTTAAATTAATTTATTTAAACTGGTTCAAACTCCTGCATGAACACCCTGAAATCAATTTACAACCAGTTTAGTTGTAATTTACAATTCAGTTATGTCTCTAAATCAGCACTTAGTAAAATAATTGATATATGACTGAAGTACGTCATCTTCATAATCATCAAGGCAAATGCCAAAAGGAAGTAGCCTTCTTGCAAATTGAGCACCACCTGGATCATTCTTTAGGTGGTCTGGATGGATGGACAGTCTGTGTAGGGATATCCTGTAGCACCACTGAAGCTCTTGGTGCCCACATGATCACTGATCATGTAGCAGCATTCCGATTCAAGGACACATCCTATCAAAGTAATCAGTGTAATGCTCTACAGCTTGCACACAGAAAGCATTTATTCAGTGTTTCCCAATTTTGAAAGCAGGGCCCCTGACTATTTTGTCAGTGGCTTAGAAGTTAAGGAAGAAAGTACTTTAGATCCATTGTCCTTCACTGCAAATATGCTTTGAAAGTACAAGTAGTATTGGATTGGGTAGTTATCTGAAAAGCACCTCAACAAGTTAAATTTAAGTACACACGTGTTACACTACAGAAAATGATATAGTAATCACAGAATTAACAAAACATGTTAGCTATCTATCTTGGTCTCTTTTTCTAAGATAGACAAACCCTTCGAAGTGGCACAGATTTTTGAAGTGAAAACACAACTGCATTTTATAATTCATCACAGGGGAAACAAGAGGTCTTAATAGCTGGGTACTGGGCTGCTGCAGCTTTTGGACATCTCCAAAAATATATCTAAACAGTACATTAGCTAGTTCTCTCTGCTAAAACAACCAGTATTAAAATGTGTAATAACTTTGAAATTACTAGAATTCAGAATTAACCTGCTGAGATGAATGAGGGTGGTTCACATTTCTCAAAAATATTGTTTCACAGGCTAAAAACTCAGGAAACCAATGTGCACAGATTTGCATTAGTTTATACTCAGATTGCATTTGGAAGGTTACCTTTACAAACAAGCACTAGGTTTGTTTGTTTTTTTTTAAATGAAAGTTTAGAAGCAGAATTCTGCAGCAAAGGACTGATTCTGCAGCCAGTTCTTTGGTTATGAAAAACAACTCTGGCCATGAGAGTACGTGCAGCTCAGCTTCACTGAACCACCAGCTCATTCCCAATAGCTGTGGCTGGCACATATAAGACATGAAGAATGATGTAACCTTCTGGTGAATGACTGAATAGGAAAGGGGAGGGGGCTAGTAAGGTTGTGAACTAAAAAGGAGGAATAAAAAGATAAGAGTAAAAAGCAACAGTGTCAAAAGCACAGGAAAGAACAAACACGAAAAGTACCAGCACAGAGAGAAGGGAGAACAAATCATCAACCTATCAAGTACATTTGTACCTTTACATGCCACAGACACTACATTCTTATGCATGGGCACATTACAGAAATCTTATGCTGGAACACACATAGCAAAAGGGTTAAAACAGTTACCCATGCATGGAAAAGGATGAACTAACTTCAGTGGCTATTTTAAAATTTTACGTCCCAGAAACACAGATAACTATAAAGACAGCTTCATGCAGCTATTTTAGCGAAACCTCAGATCCTTCCAAGCAACAAAGTTAACAATCCTAACAGTCATTATGATAAAGTATTATGACCAGTAGGAGCATTGCAATTTGAACTGTCAAATTCTGGATTTTGATAATGTATTATAGAAACTATAGTCTTTAAATAGAACTGCCACACAGTTATCATGATAATGACTAAAATGATCCCTGCTTCTACTGTAATAGTAAAGAAGCTTTTAGACTATGATTTCCATATTGAAATGTCAGTTTCAGACTGGGACATCCACACTAGTACCTGCTGGCTAAATTTTGTGTCTTCTGTCATGCTTCTTCCATACAGTGCATGACCCAGACGACATAGTCAAACAATCTCCCATGTTTGTTCCTAGCCTCTGTTTGCCAGATGCTGGGAATGAGCGACAGGGAATGGATCACTTGATGATTACCTGTTCTGTTCATTCCCTCTGGGGCACCTGGCATTGATCACTGTCAGAAGACAGGATATTGGGCTAGGAGGACCTTTGGTCTGACCCAGTATAGTCATTCTTATGATTCTGTTGATTCTTATGTTTATAACTAGTTTGCCCACTCTTTGCATGATACATGCTATTATAAAATATAAGGAAATTCAAGCAGTTCATCTCTAGGTCAGGACTAGTTGGAATTCCATTTTATTATTTCTGCACCACAGTCTAACATATCGATCCAAGGTGTCCTGTGGTCCTGCAATATAATTTTTCTAGAATTAAAACATTGGGAAAGTTCTTTCATTAGCTATAGGGTAGGTAATAAATTAATTCACCTTCAAAAGTGATTGCCTATTTCACTTCAGCATACAGCAAGGTTTAGTGGTGCTGCACTGTATGGGACTACTTTGTCCTTTATGACACTGCACCTGTTTATCACATATACACAATAGTTCAATATCTTTTTAACTTTTGGATGAAATCTGAATACAAAGAAGTGTTACAGATGAAAGTTAAAAATGTTACCATTCAAAATGATTACTTATCAAAAATTTTTAAAACAAAACTCCTTTAGGTTAAACTTTTCTTTAAGTTAAACAGTTCAGTCAATTAGTTTCAATCCCATGCAAATTGAAATTAAAAGTTGACAATATTTTTAAAACATCACTGTAAAGCTATGTATTGTGTTCAATATAATGCATTATTGAACAGTTTTAGCATTTTTCACTTTTCTTTTAAAACTGGTAAATACTTTTCTTACACTCGCACACACACACACACACACACACACACACACACACACACGTAAGTTATGAGTAAATTATATTTTATCCAGAATATTGTTCAAGGGGGACATGATCAATATAATTTCAATGTTGTCAAAATACGATTTTGTTTACATAAATATACACAACCATTCACAAATTCATCTCTTTACTGATGTTGCAACATTTGGCAATTGCGTAAGTGAGAATAAACGTTAATAAACACAAAGTGTATACTGACAGCAAGAAAGGTCAAGCTTCTTACATAGTCAGTTTTCCACTATCAAAATATTGTACCATTATTGACCACTCAATCTGAGTGGACTATGTGCCAGCGACAACAAAACCCATTGCTAACCCTGAAGAACAAATGACTCACTTTTGCAAGTCAATGAAGTCAAGTTAAGTTGACTGACCATGCCATGTACTGTTTTATTGATTGAATTATGAAAGCACAGCTTTCATAGAAACTTCTTTGTTTGCCAGAACTATCATTTTTAAATAATCATTTTAATATTCCTTTTAATAAGTTACTGCACACATTTCAATGAAATATGAATGGCTAGCTTCAGTGCTATATCAATTAGCATTCTGCTGACTTGCGCACACGTAGTAAATCTCCTACAAATTTCAACAAATGCTTAAGAGCTATAATAATTCCTCTTTGGCTTATAGTATAGCATTAACATGAGGAAACAATAGTTAGAGTAGGCATTAAATAAGCTATGAAATTACTCTTAGGGAGAGATCTTGTTTTCCATCCCAACCCTGTGAGAAGATTTACAAACAGTAACATCCATTAGTGCTGGTAGAGTAACTCCTGTAAGTCTTATTGGCACAGGTGGAAGAATAGATGTAGATATATTTGCACAGCACAATTTCAACTCATTAGCCATCTGTCTGCAGAACTTTCACTTAAGATTAATTTGCTAACTAATCTGAGTCCTAATATTCACTTGGCTAGTTATTGTCTTCAGGACAATAACAAGTGCACTAGAATTACTTGATCTGGCATTAGCCAGGGGATTATACCTGAAGAATATTAAATGTTTTTAATATTTTTGCTGTTTATAAAATATTTTTAATATAAAGTTTCCTAAAATGTATTTATTTGCATTTCATAAATTAATAGTTTTCATCAGTTACTTGAATTAAAAAAAGACAGGCAATTCTCCATGCTTTCCTAGGTTCTACACTCAGTCCTACCTTTATTTTACTGATTTTTGAGAGACCGAGAGAATGAGCATGCGAGCATGCACACTAGCTGTGGGAGTAAAAGAAATACTGTTCTCAGGACCCCAAATATTCTGTAATTCTCTGGCTGCTTAATTTGCTGCAGAATTCATCCTCTGCTGCACAACTGTGCTCCAAAATCTCAGTGTATAATTAAAAAAAAAGTTTTCAGGCTTTTATGGAACGTTGTCTTTCACAGTTCAAAAAGAAAAACTATATTTCTGAGAGGTCTGAACTACTCCATGCATCTGAGTTAAAGCCTTATGGATTCCATGATTTCATAATTATGGAATTTGGCACACACTCTCTCATATACAGACACATGCAGCCTCAGAATTTTCATTTTGCTACAGCTAGATGTCTAATGTTTTGTTCCCCATCTCCTTACCCTGCTGGGACCTGTTCTCACAAGTCTCTTGCTTTTTTTTTTTTGTAACTGTGCAGCTCGGAGTATAGTGCATATCTAACCTAAAGGCTCTCTACTCATGTAAAAACATGTCATTATTATATTAGATAAACACACAGTAGTACATTGTGAGTGCTGTCAATGTACACAGAGTAAAATACAGTACTTGCCAAGGTGTTTTTATCATGATTTTTCTGTTCAACTTAAATTCCAATATGTTTATGCAACTTAATCATAGACTATCAGGGTTGGGAGGGACCTCAGGAGGTCATCTAGTCCAACCCCCTGCTCAGAGCAGGACCAATCCCCAGACACATTTTTGCCCCAGATCCCTAAATGGCCCTCCCAAGGAAGGAGCTCACAAACCTGGGTTTAGCAGGCCAATGCTCAAACCATTGAGCTATCCCTCCCACCAGAGACGTAAGTCAAAAAGATCACATTAGGAGACTGACAAACATAGAAGGAAAAGAATCCAGCACACAGTACGGGCTACATGCCAGGTCTATCCTAAATTAACATGCTGATCGCTGTACTCAGTGAAAAGAGACCAGATGTTGAGCATCAACTTTCATATACCTTGCCGTTGTGTATAAAATCAGATCGTAACTGATGTATAAATTAGACCTCTATTAAGATTTGTTTGCTTTCCTTAAACTAACTCTACTCCACTGTATTTCATTTTAACTCTAGCTTGTAAAACTTACAACACAGTTAAGGTTTTTAGGCCTGTATTTTTGCAAGGAACACGAAACATTGTTTTTTATTTGATAACACATTGTAAAGGTTTATGATTATTATTATTGTTTATAGGAACAGCTGGTAGCAAAGCCTTATATGTAGGTTGCCTAACATTTCTACCATACAATTTTTTTGTGACCTTTTCTTGAGAAGATACAAACAATGGCGATGTTCTATTAGGCCTTTAAAATTCAGTAGGGAAAAAGTCCTAGGTGCAAAGAAGTGCCTTTTCTTTGTCCAACGATAGTCTGTTCACATTTAGCTGAGTATAGCCTTTGGAAAAAAAAATCACTATTTTCCTTCTGTCACTTGTGTTATCTACTAAAATTCTGGGAGCATGCTAAAACAACTGGACACGGACATTCTAAAGGGCCAGGTCCGAACTGCCACCAACGCAGTAGCTGCACACACTACACCAAGAATCCCAGAAGCAGGCAGCCTCTGTGGAATGGGAAGACCCACCTTGCAATCCCCCTTCACGAGACCCAGTACATGGTCCTCTAGTTTGAGGGCACTATTACGGTAGGCTCCCGCAATCACTTCCTCAGCCCAGCAAGTGGCCAAAGCTACACATTTTCCCCCACATCTCCCCCACACACACACCCACACACACCCCTAACAACTTTCTGCTGTGGTCAGCTAAGATAGTCCAGGGTTGTCGGAATCAAAAGGATTTACGTGCTTAAAGCAGCTGAATGTCACAGAACTCCATTCTATCCCTACCACAGTCTTCCTATATAATGCTGAGCAGTCACAAAGTAAAATTTTGGCAGGTGGCCACTGATCAGGTGTTCCTTGTTTTCTGGGTGCTCAACTCAAGAATCATGAAGCCTCATATGCAGACGTGCTGAGCACTGACAACTGTACTTGCAGTCAGTCAATGGGAACTATGAATGCTCAGCACCACCGGCAGTAAGACCGTATGGGCTGAAGGAATAAGCACAGGGTTGGGAGTCGGGAGGATCCAAGATCTAGTCTTATTATATGACCCTTTAACAAGTCTGTCTTCCTCAACTGTAAAACGGAGACGACACACTTATCTCATTGTGAAAATAATTTCATTAACGTTTATGATGCATACAAAAACTACAACAATGAGCACCCTACAAAAGACAACAAGGTTATGAATATTTGCACATTAATACCAGGCTCTGGATAAGCATGCAGTGAATAAGGCAGGGGCCACAAAGAGAATGAGGAAAATTAAAATGAACAGCTGTTAGTTTTGAGCACCACCTATCCTGTGCACTGAATGAGGCAGGAATTGAAGGGAAAAGTGCAGTATATGATCAGATAATTAAATTATACTACATATGTTCAACAGAGCAAAATTAAGACTGCACAAGCAACCTCAAACTGGCATTTCCTAATTTACGAATACCTGACTCTGCAAACTAAATAAGATAATTACAGTTCTGTATGTAATGTTTAAAACAAGGATAAACTA
This sequence comes from Gopherus flavomarginatus, assembly GCF_025201925.1. Classification (NCBI taxonomy): domain Eukaryota; kingdom Metazoa; phylum Chordata; order Testudines; family Testudinidae; genus Gopherus; species Gopherus flavomarginatus. The sequence continues at coordinate 14,309,629 of NC_066623.1, forward strand.
AGTTCAGCTTCAGTCAAATTAAGAGAGAGTTGGGCATGAGAAAGGGCAAAAGGAACAATGAATGGAGAATGGAAAAGACAGATAAAACTTAATGGCAGTGGAAAGAACAAACAATAAAATAAAAAAAGTTAAGCTACTAAATACAAAACTCCAAATGAGCAAGACATTTTTTGTGACAAGATAAAAGCCTTTTCATATTGAGCCTGTACGTACAAGGCCAATAGTAAAATCTTACCCCAAACTCAAAACATGTTTTTCTTATTAAAAACAGATCACCACAATGCACACACTTATATGGCCCTCATTTATCTTAGTATCCGAGTGCTGCTCAGGAAATGGAGATAATCTCTCCCTACCAAGAACGTCTCTCACTGAAATACCTAGAAATTACGCCTGAAGATTTTTTGCTTACTTGTGTGGTGGGTATGTATTGTGTCCCTGCATATGAAAAAACTGAGGGAACACTAAACTGAAAAAAGAAGTTGTGCATTTAATTCTGAAGGTGCTAAGGAAAACGGCGATTCTGCTCTCTTTTAGGAGTCAGTACCGTAGTTCCAGCTCCTATAAATTGCATCTCCCGCACTCATTAGTATCCTGCTGCTGGCTGATAGGTACATTGTTTCAGCGTAATACAGTGCTCATATAAAGTCACAGGCATTGAGGAGATGCCAGGTAGCTAGATTAGTACAAAGCCTTGAACTCTCACGTAGATGTCAGATGAACATCAGTGATTTTTTAGCAACAGAAATGAGGCTTACAACATATTATAGCCATCTTACACACTAAACACTTCCCTATGAAATTAAAGCATGTTTCTTTAAGTCTTCTTAGTATTACACAGGGATAGAAATATGGAAGAACTGGAAAAATATATTATTCAGACAAAGCACAAGGCTAATAAAGCAATATCTCTAGGGAAACAAAACTAAAGACTAGACAATCTAATTAAAGTAAAGAAATCATCAGCTGATAATTTAAATAGGAAATCCTCATTTTGGTACAGTATGTTACATCTTCTTTAAGGCTCACAGAGAGAGACAAGAATGAAAATAATCCAATTGCCAATTTTAACCTCACTAAAAAGAAATGTCAAGATAAATGTTAAAAAATGGAGCGTATGAGAAACAGATTTCATAGCTATAAATATCTATTGGAAATTTCATTGGTTTGCATACTTTATTTTATTTACAGAACTACAAAAGGCTTAGGTAAGAATTACAACATTATCATCCAATTATTGGTTAGTATTCGTGGTCAGACAATTCAGTCATCATAATGTATTGGTTTATCAAGGTTTTATGGCTAATGTTTGCCGAAAGGATGCTTCGAACAGTTTTCTTTAAAAAACACCATGAGCTTTGATTAAATATTTAGATAACCAAAAAAGCTTATTCTTTGGAGTACAAAGTCGTAAACTAGATATTAGGAATCTACTGGTTTCTTGCTGGCTGAAGCCCAGAAAATTCAGTTCTCTAAGCCAGACTGCAGCTTTTCAATAATTGTAATATGTGCACCTGTTGCTTGATATCCAGCCATAACATCTATATTATTAACTGAGATCAAGTCACTGGTCTGCAACACTGTTGCAAGACAAATTAATTCCACATATTAAAAGAAGTCTTTTTTTTTCATTGGCTTTTGTTTGTAAAGTACCTCATTTGCAGTAACTTTTTTTTCTCCCCCTTTCTGATTCACTGCTGTTCTTAATTAACCGTTTGTGAGCTAACATACACCATGAAGAGAAAATGTGAGTTATCAGTGCTTCACTAATTATACAAGGTCCAGAAACACCTTTTAAAAACAAACAAAACAAAATCAGTTCATTTACCTTACCACAACCAGAATAAAAACATCCTCAAGAATAAAATTGTGTGTCTTTTTAGTCCAAGTACCTGAAACTGGTTTCTGATTAAAACATTAGTGAGGATCCAAATGTAAGGAGCAGCAATGCAAGTTTTCCCACTCCATCTGTCCATATAAAAATAGTATTTTTAACTGATTATTTCAGCTTTATTTAATTCAGAAGTGAAATAATAAAACACATTATGCTTTATTCCAGGAATTCTTGTGCTGTTCTTTAACACCAGAGAGGTACATTAGTATGTGGATACCCTGGCCTTTATAAATTAGGCCTACATTCCACATATCCTGAAGATGCTAAATAATGTGGATATGCAAATGTTTCCTAACTTTACAAAGAATCACAAGCAGATTAACTTGAAGTCTACAGAATACTAAATACTGCCTTATAATTTTATGGATTGCATATAGTTACACTCTGAGATGGCTAAAAAAAAGTAACTGTACTGATCAAATCCTGCAGGTATCCAGCATGTGGCCTGAATTTTTCAGCCATATTTTCTCAGAAATAGCATTACATTTCATGTAAATTTTAATATAAATTTGATAGAGCCACAACACTTAAGCACTAATCCTACAAACACTTAAGCATATGATTAATTTTACTAGTATGAGTAGCCCAATTGATTTCAATAGTATAACTCGTGGCAGTAAAGTTAAGCATGTACATAAGTGTTTGCAGGAAGAGGATCTTAGACATTTTAAAAGATACTTGGTTTTCAACCCCAAGGCCCAAAAAGCACGCTCAAGTAGTATGGGACCCTAATATAACCCACCCATTTTTTAAAGTGCCTTACAGCTTTTATAAAGATACAGAGAATCTTGACTATAGAAATATCTCAAATAGCAGCAGCCTTCAAAACGCCTTCTCGATATAAGCTTTGAACATAATTAAACCTCATTTTAAAGACAGACAGTCTATTAACAACATTTAAATGTGTGTAATCTGGAAAAAAAAAAAGGTTTTTTAAAGAAGCAAGCATAGTATTAGGAAGTTAAATCTCTCAGACACCAGCAGAAGTAATATTTTTTTCTGGCCCATCTGTAACCTAAGAAATGTTAGTGTGCTTTATTGAAAAAGACGGCTACTCACCTTTGTAACTGTTGTTCTTCGAGATGTGTTGCTCATATCCATTCCAATTAGGTGTGCGAGCACTGCGTGCACGTTCGTCGGAAGATTTTTACCCCAGCAACACTCGGTGGGTAGGCTGGGTCGCCCCCTGGAGTGGTGCCGTTATGGCGTCAGATATATACCCCTGCCGACCCAACAGCCCTTCAGTTCCTTCTTGCCGGCTACTCCAACAGAGGGGAAGGAGGGCGGGTTTGGAATGGATATGAGCAACACATCTCGAAGAACAACAGTTACAAAGGTGAGTAATCATCTTTTCTTCTTTGAGTGCTTGCTCATATCGATTCCAAATAGGTGATTCCCAAGCCTTATCTAGGCAGTGGGGTCAGAGTGAGATGTTGCAGAATGCAAAGCTGCTGAGCCAAATGCTGCATCATCTCTGGGACTGTTAAACCAATGCTTAACGTGAGGCAAAGGTGTGAATCGATGACCAGGTAGCTGCCCGACATATTTCCTGAATGGGAACATGGGCCAGGAAGGCAGCAGATGAAGCTTGAGCCCGAGTAGAATGGGCGGTGAGGTGGCTAACCGGAACGTGAGCCAAATCATAGCATGTGCGGATGTAGGATGTTACCCAAGATGAAATTTTTGGGATGAGACCGGTAGGCCTTTCATCCGGTCTGCCACAGCTACAAAGAGCTGAGGTGACCTTCGAAAGGGTTTTGTTCTCTCGATATAAAAGGCGAGAGCCCTACAAATGTCTAGGGCGTGCAGCTGTTGTTCTCGATGTGATGGGTGCGGCTTCGGGAAAAAGACCAGGAGGAAGATGTCTTGATTGACATGAAAGGCGGACACCACCTTATGGAGGAAGGAGGGGTGTGGTCGCAGTTGTATCTTGATACCGTATATGGGGGAGTCCGTTGTCAAGGCCCGAAGCTCAGATACTCATCTAGCAGAAGTAATAGCGACGAAGAAGGCTGTCTTCCAGGAAAGGTACAGCAGCGAGCAGGTGGCCAGTGGTTTGAAAGGAGTACCCATAAGCTAGGCTAGCACCAGGTTGAGATCCCAGGTAGGGGTCGGGCGTCTGACTTGAGGGTACAAATGTTCCAATCCCTTGAGGAACCTTGAAACTATGGGGTGAGAGAAGATTGATCGGCCATTTTCCCCTGGGTGGAAGGCGGAGATGGGTGCCAGATGCACATTTATGGACGAGACAGCTAGGCCCTGTTCTTTCAGGGACCAGAGGTAGTCTAGGACAGTAGGAATGGACACCAGCCTGGGGACTGAGTTACGCTGAGCACACCAGCAGGAGAAATGCTTCCACTTGGCCAGATGTGTTATCCTAGTGGAAGGCTTCCTAATGCCCAAGAGCACCTGTTGGACCGAGGCAGAGCAACACAACTCAGACTGGCTCAACCACACAGCAATCATGCTGTGAGATGAAGAGACTGCAGGTCCGGATGGTGAAGCCTGCCGAAGTCCTGTGTTATGAGATCCGGCCTGAGTGGCAAGGGAATCGGGTCTGCCACTGAGAGGTCGAACAATATGGTGTACCAGTGCTGCCTCAGCCACGCTGGAGCAATCAGGATCAGGTGAGCGCTGTCCCTGCGGAGCTTGAGTAGGACTCTGTGGACGAGCGGAAATGGTGGGAAGGCATAGAGTAGGTGCCTCTTCCACGGGATCAGGAATGCGTCTGAGAGGGAGCCCGGGGAGCATCCCTGGAAAGAGCAGAACACCTGGCATTTCCTGTTCTCTCGGGAGGCAAAGAGGATTATGTGGGGAAATCCCCACTTTCAGAAAACAAAATGGATGACGTCTGGATGAATCGACCACTCGTGAGACAGGAAGGATCTGCTGAGGTGATCCGCCAGAGTGTTTTGGACTCCTGGGAGAAAAGATGCTGTCAAATCGATCGAGTGGGCTATGCAAAAGTCCCAGAGGTGGATGGCTTCTTGACAAAGAAGGGAGGAGCGTGCTCCGCCCTGCTTGTTTATGTAAAACATAGCCGTTGTATTGCCCGTGAACACTGATACACAACAGCCTTGGAGATGGCTCGAAACACCTGGCATGCTAGACGGACTGCTCTCAGCTCCCGCATATTGATGTGGAAGGCCAGCTCTTGAGGCGACCAGAGGCCTTGAGTGCGAAGGCCCTCAAAGTAGGCATCCCAACCCAGAGATGACACGTCCATGGTTAGGGCTATCGAGGGTTGTGGTGGGTGGAATGGCATCCCTGCACAGACTAGAGTGGGGTTTAGCCACCAGGTTAGGGAGCCCAGAACCTTCCGGGGAATAGTGAGCACTGAGTCCAGGCTGTCTCCGCGTGGTTGGTATATTGAAGCAAGCCAGGTTTGAAAGGGACCGAGGCATAGCCTCGCGTGCTTGGTCACGAAGGTGCAGGAGGCCATGCGACCTACTAGGCTGAGGCAGGTGCGCACCGAAGTTGTCAGGAAAGTTTGAAGACCTCGAATAATTGAAGCCATTCCTTGAAAACGCAACTGTGGGAGGCAGGCTCTGGCCAGAATGGAGTCCAGAACCTCTCCAATGAAGTCTATTCTCTGCATGGGTTTCAGAATAGACTTCTCTGTGTTGATCATCAGGCCTAGCCTCCCGAAGAGGTCTTTGACAGGTGCTGCGACACTTGTAACTGGGAAGTCCCTCGAACGAGCCAGTCGTTGAGATACAGGTAGATGTGTACCCAACGACACCAGAGGGAGACGGCAACTACAGCCATGCATTTTGTGAACACACGCGGAGCCACAGAAAGGCCAAATGGAAGTACAGTGAACTGAAAGTGTTGATGGTTGACCACAAAATGGAGGTGTCGCCTGTGTGGTGGGTAAATTGCGATGTGGAAATACGCATCTTTCATATGGAGGGCGACATACCAGTCTCCCGGATCCAGGGATGGGATAATGGTCCCCAAGGTTACCATGCGGAACTTCAGCTTTATCATGAATTTGTTGAGTTCTCGCAGGTCTAGGATCGGTCATAGACCTCCCTTTGCCTTGGGGATTAGGAAGTAGCGGGAATAAAACCCCTTGCCCTTCATGTCTTTTGGCACCTCCTCTATGGCTCCCCTGGCTAGGAGCAACTGTACCTCTTGCAAGAGGAATTGCTTGGGAGAGGGGTCCCTGAAGAGGGACAAGGAGGGAGGGTGAAAAGGCGGGACTGAAACAAACTGGAGGTGGTATCCCACTTCCACCATGCGCAGGACCCAATGATCTGAAGTTAGCTGGGACCAGGCAGAGAGGAATTGGAAGAGGCGGTTGAAAAAGGGAGGAGAAGGATCCGGTAGAGCAACTGGTGGGCCGCCCTCGGGCGTCCCATCAAAAGTTCTGCTTGGGCCCCGCTGGTGGTTTAGGGGGCGCCTGATTTTGACCTCCTTGAGGGCCAGACTGCCTCCGACAATTCCCTCTACCACGCCTTCTGCTAAAGTCCTGACACAGCCTAGGCGGGGCGTACGGGCGGTGTGGCTGGGGCCGGAAGGTCCTGCGTTGGGTCACTGGCGTGTGCATACCGAGCAAGTGCATTATAACGCGATTGTCCTTCAGACTTTGCAATCTGGGGTCAGTCTTATCTGAGAACAGGCCCTGGCCTTCAAAAGGGCAAATCCTGAATAGTTTGTTGTAATTCAGGGGGAAGGCCTGATACCTGGAGCCAGGAGATACGCCTCATCTTCACTCCTGATGCCAGAGTTCTGGCTGCAGAGTCCGCTGCATCCAGAGAGGCTTGGAGGGAGGTTCTTGCTACCTTTTTACCCTTCTCAAGTAGGGCCGTAAATTCTTGACGGGACTCCTGGGGAAGAAGCTCCATAAACTTCCCCAAGGACACCCCCGTGTTAAAGTTATATCTACTTACAGGGGCTTGTTGGTTTGCCACCCTAAGTTGGAGGCCCCCGGCTGAGTATATTTTGCGGCCTAGAAGGTCCATGCGCCTAGCCTCCTTTCACTTAGGAGCTGTGGCTTGCTGGCCATGACGCTTCCTTTCGTTCACCGATTGCAGCACTAAAGAGCAAGGAGGTGGGTGAATGTAGAGATATTCATACCCCTTTGAGGGGACCATATATTCTCTCTACCACCCTTGCTGTAGGCGGAATCGAGGCTGCGGATTGCCAAAAAGTGTCCGCATTAGCCTGTATGGTGCGGATAAATGGAAGGGCAACTCTAGTAGGTGCATCAGCCGATAGGATGTCCATGACAGGTTGCTCTATTTCAGGGACCTCCTCCACCTGTAAGTTCATATTCTGAGCCACTCGTCTCAAAAGGTCTTGATGGGCCCTGAGATCAATTGGTGGAGGGCCTGAAGAGGATGTTCCCACCACCGCCTCGTCAGGCGAGGAGGAGGAGGAGAGGCCCGGGACCAGAGGGTCCTGTGGGGGCTCCTGTACTTGAGGAGTGTCATCTGTGTCAGGTAGAACCTGGGTGTCTGCAGATGGTATCGGAGCCTCATTCATGCCCGTGGGGGGGGGCGGCTTACTGTTGCCTCTGGTACCTGGTGTTCTGACAGGGCTGACCGTGGAGCCACTGATGGAGCATCTTGGGCTTGGTGGTATGCCCACGGTGTCCAGAAGGACCAGTGATGAGGCCCTTGCTCGTGGCTCTGGCTCTCCGGGAACATATGGCTGGGGACGTCAGAGTCATGCTCCTGAGGATAGGATGCGCTACCAGCCTGAGATGACACCGATGTGTGTCTCGATGGCCACAGCGGTGCCAATAGACCCTGGGAGGGCATCACTGTTCTGGATGCTCGATCCCGGGGCAGTACCGGGGTGTGGTACCGGGATCTATAACGGTACTGCAAGCGAGACCGGGACCTTCCACCGTAGCGATGCCAGGAGGTCAACCAGGATCTTGAGTCCCTTCGTCTGGAGCGACTGCGGGATACACGGTGCCGAGAGCGGTGCCATGAGTCGGATTGGTACTGGGAGTATCTGGCCGGTGAACGAGATGTTGAACGGTGCCGCAAGTGCAACCGGTACCGCGATGGAGAGCGGCGCCAGGACTGCGGGCGGCATGATCGAGAGCGTCTGTGAGACCGTGATCTTCAATGACGTCTCTCTGTTGGACCAGTGGAAGGTGGCCTTACCAGGGCCGGTTTCCTGATGGACTGTATCGCCTGTACAGGCAGTGCCAGGGGTTGAGGCCGTGTCGACTCGTCATGGCGATGAGCTCCCTTGCCATGGAGAAAGTCTCCGGTGTAGAAGGGAGGGCAAGCTTAACTACAGCATGAGCCGGGGAGCTGTCAGGCACCGGACTCAACGGCCCTCACGGGACCGGAATCAACGGTGCCGTGCTTGGTGGAGCAGCAATCAGCGGTGCCATAGTCGACAGTGCTACAGAAGATGACGGTGCTGGACGAGCCGTCTTTGAAGAGCGCTCTTTCTGTGGAGCTGAAGCAGCTGGAGCGCTGTGTTGCTTCTTGGGTCTCAGGGACAGGGAGCAGTGCCAAGCCAATGTTGGTGCCGGGGCTCCTTCTTGGTACCCAAGTGGTCCGGGGCCAAAGGGGTGCTCCTTACAGAAGCAGTCTGTTGGACGCTCGGTACCAACGCTGCAGGACTAAGTGCTGACTCCATGAGGAGCTGTTTCAATCAAAAGTCCCGTTCCTTCTTCGTCCTTGGTTTAAACAACTTGCAGATGCAGCACTTGTCAGTAAGGTGGGATTCCCCTAGGAACTTGAGGCAGGAGTCGTGGGGCTCCCCTACTGGCATCGGCTTTTGGCACGCCGAGCATGGTTTGAATACCGGTGCCTTGGGCATGGGCCCGTACCGGAGTGGAGGAAAGGGGCTAATCCCCGATCCCCCCTTAAACTATATACACTAACTATAACTACAACTCGAA